>NC_140942.1:50632605-51232605 GCF_014529385.1 Adiantum capillus-veneris | reverse complement strand
TATGTGGATGACCCGTTTGGAGTGTTACTAGCCTTGAAATGTAAAAATGTGGTCTTTAGAAACTTAGGTCTATGTAAGCAAAATTAAAATAAAACTGAGAAGAACGGACTACCTCTATTGGTGTTTCATAGCACTCCTTTGCACCTTTGTTGGTGGTTGAGTGCACACTTGAGCGTTGTTGTGAAGAGAAGGAAGGGTTGTCCTCCTTGGAAGGCTGAAACTACCTTAGTAATAGTCCCAAAAAAGAGAACTTAATTGAAATTCAAATCCAAAGAAAAGGTGAGACTTACAAGTAATTCCAAGGAGGATTTACTTTCAAGCATTTTTAAATACACAATAGGAACTTCTATGACTTGTCCCTAAACACAAGGTGTTTTTTGTCAGTTTAAAGCTCTCATTTTTTAAAACAATTGTACATTGGATATCACATTCAAAAGAGATACTTACAACATGCAAACATGACACCTGCATAACGCTTCCAGGGATATAACATCCATGTGCATCTTGGTTGTTGATAGATTCTATTTCCACCTTCCACTTTGCATAGGTTTTTCCATCGCAAGACTTTGAAAAGATTGTATCAATGGCAATCTCCTTGGTATCTCCATCTAAGAAAAGAATAAGGACATACTATTGTTGCACACCTTGAGGAAACAAGCCATATCTACAACTGATGTTCTCATGTGAGAGGCTTTGAGATGAGCCCATGATGGAGACCAGTTCATGAGATCCTACATGAACATAACACTCATCATCCATGGTTGCGACACTTTTAGGAGGACTCACACTCCGTTGGTATCCCTTTTGATTATGAACAAGGCTTCTTGGTGCTTCCATACTATCTAAGCTATCTTGAGTTTGATTTTCTTTGTCCTCCATGACATAGCTTTTAATCGCAAATAGCGTCTGTGCTGATTTAGCTTTTGAAAGATGACTTTCTTGACATGTACTCACCATCTTTGTCCCCAGTGCCTCCAAAAGATATCAATGTCTTCCTTTTGCACCGTATAAAGTCTTCGATCTGTTCTCTCATCTCCTTGTCTTTACTTAGGTCAGCATTTATGAACTTTTCTATAGTGAATATACCCAGACCACTCTCAGCCCATTTTCGGATATTCTCTAAATTTTTGTTATATCTGCCGTGTTCCCAATTATAATTCTTTCTAAGAAAGGACTTCTCTTGAGCATTCTTTGGGATCAAAATTGCTGGGGGAGGCTGAGAGAGAGGTGCTTGTTGCTTGGTTGGTGGCTTGCTTTGGATAAGAGCCTGTTCATCCTGCAAATTTCATATTGAAGAGGACACCTTGTCATTATCATGGCCATGCTTCTCTTGCGATAAGGAAATCTTCGAGGTCAAAAATTTCTCTTGTGCCCAACTATACAATGCAACTCTGTGTCCGGGTATGTCCACTCCCAAAGCTTCCCATGAAGGCGATGTTACTCTTGAGTATGGTGCGTGTGTATCGATCCGAACCTAAGAAGCCATTAACAAATTGAGTAACTTCCCTTGCATTCGAGCGAGTGATGCCTTCTAAGCAATCCTTCTCCATGTTTTGATGAAAGAGCACAAGATCTGGAAGAGAAAATTACCAATTAAGCACAATTGAAATAACTATGGCATCTCTCTCTCTCTCTCTCTTTCTCTCTCTCTCATTTTGTTACTCTGACTTTGTATCGGATCCACCACATTGTAACGCTCTGGTCTCATAGGTCACTTTGGGCTTTTGAAGACGTTAATATAACATTTCATTTCTCTCTCTCTCTCTCTCTCTCTCTCTCTCCCTCTCTCTCTCTCTCTCTCTCTCTCTCTCTCTCTTTTTCTCTATAGCAAAAGGTGAAGGCAAAGGCCTTGATTCATAACACCGTAATCTATTTAGGGAAGAATGGGCTACTATCTATTGTTTAAGGTAAACTCTGCCCTTTTGTATATGAACCCGTTAGGTTCTTGATACACACCCTTTAAATCTCTAGTACTGTTTCTCTCTTTCACTAGTTTGTAGTGGATTGGTCTCATAGGTCATTTTCGCCTTCGAAGGTAATGGCGCATTAGGGTAGAAGTCCACTCGTATGGCCTATTGAAGATGTTAATATATCACTTCATTTCATTTCTCTCTCTCTCTCTCTCTCTCTCTCTCTCTCTCTCTCTCTCTCTCTCTTTTTTCGAGAAGATGATCATTGATATTGAATATTCCAAAACCAGTACAATAAAGCATGGCTGTCACAAACACAAAATTACAATTCCAAAATTTCTTAAAGTATCTCATCCTTAATGCTGTGATCATTAGGACCGGGCAGCACCTACTCATCCTCCTGACTACAAAGCCTCGCAGAACCATTGGTAACTGCAATTTTGATCTGAGCGGCTCGCTCCACAATTGATTTCCACTTCAAAGTGGAAACATTGTGAGCAATCTAAGCACAAAACTTCCTATTGTGCATCATAAGAAGGTCCAGTTCAGCAGAATTGTGCACCAAAAACTTTGTGAAACCATTCAGTAACACATGCCTTGTCTTCTTGTTTTAGCCATAGCCAATGTTAGGCATCAAAATGCACCCTTTGAATTTCCTCCTGACACGTGAATCAATACCCTTTGGTCTACGCCAGCTTGGCTTGACACAGATCTTGCGATCACTCTGGGCACGCTTGAACTTCTTTACACACTTCTTCAAAATCCTGGGCTTGACGAGGGGGTTCACCATGGCTGCCGCTGGTAGCGTTGTCGCCTCCCACCTTTCACACCTCCTCTCTCTCTCTCTCTCTCTCTCTCTCTCTCTCTCTCTCTCTCTCTCTCGCGCGCGCGCTCTTATTGAAGATGTTAATATATCATTTCATTTCATTTCTCTCTCTCTCTCTCTCTCTCTCTCTAAGTTCCGGTTAGGATACACATTCTCTCTCTCTCTCTCTCTCTCTCTCTCTCTCTCTCTCTCTCTCTATATATATATATATATATATATATATATATATATATATATCCCATGTTGAAGACATTAATATATCCTTTCATTTCATCTCTGTGTGTGTGTGTGTGTGTGTGTGCGCAGCCAGCTAACGTCAAGATGTTGATAAAAAACGAACATGCAGCTTGTGTACCCGTGATCGATGGCCACTGCTCTGCAAGAGCTGGATGACGACGTAGCAGTTGCGCTCGCGAGCAAGACCTTGGAGCTGCAGTTCGCCAGGGCCAGCTAATCGCAAGATTTTTTTGGAGAGCCCGCTGGAAATCTGGAACGCACGGTCTGTGTGATCATTACGCACGAGGGGAGTGGCGAGACCCGCCACAACACGTCGAGAATGCAATTAGTTGGTTGCTTTCTTTAGAAGTCTGCTCTTTGTTTTTGAAGAGTTTTAAAAACTCAATATCGGCGCTACTGCTCGCTGCTTTTGAAGAGTTTTAAAAACTAAATAATATAGGCTAATTAGGGTCGGGCATGTCTGTAGAGTGGCTTTTTTAAAAGCAGCGTGTGAGTCCAAAGGCCATGCAAGGTCGCGTCGAACTCCTCCGGTGCTCTGATCTCCTGCGCATAGAGGCAAGTTTGTCGACCCACCCTAAACCTGGTAAGCAAAGAGAGAGAGAGAGAGAGAGAGAGAGAGAGAGAAGAATAAGAAGAAGAAGAAGTAGTTAACATCGTAGGAAACTATCCCAAGAGAGCTTAAAGATCTACCTGATGTTCGGGTTGAACTCTGGTGAGATGAAATGATATATTAACGTCTTCAAGTTGTCAAAACGACCCATGAGACCAAATAGACACAAACTTGTGATATACGATGTCTGGGTCAAAAAGAGAAGCTAAAAATTGAATTTGGGAGTACTACAATGGGAGATAGAAGAGAGAGAGAGAGAGACATGAAATGATATATAGCATCTTCAAGTGGCCAAAATGATCTATGAGACCGAACGGACACAAACTTGTGAATCTAATACGATGTCTCGGTACAAAAAGAGATGCTAAAAAATGAATTTGGGAGTTCTACTAGCTAGTATTTTGTGGGATTTGTGTGATCACTCATACAATGAGAGAGAGAGAGAGAGAGAGAGAGAGAGAGAGAGATGAAATGATAAATTAGCGTCTTCAAGTGGCCAAAATGACCTATGAGACTAAACCGACTCAAACTTGTGAATCTAATACCATATCCGGGTACAAAAAGAGACGCTAAAAATGAGTTTGGGAGAGCTGTAAGTACTTTATGTTTAATTGTTGTTGTTGAATATCTTGACTGAATACATTCAAAGTTCCTAAAGGGTCATCGAAGAGGGCTCGCAAGGTGTCGAAACTGATCTAGTCAAGGTTGTGAGAGCTGCGACCCAAGAGGGGTTGCAATCTTCCCAGCTAGTTGTCAAGGCGATGGGCAGATATGTTGAGCTCGACACAAAGTTCTTGGAGAATTGGATGGCCAAGCATAAGGTTATTCAACGTGAGGAACCACTTCCTTGGGTTCCCTTGTGCCGACTTCATGGTCACGAAGCTATCCGTCTCACAAGGGGAAACAATATTGATGACTTGGCACATAAGTTTAGGCATCATGGTTACATGCCAGCTCTCGCGGATTTTATTTTTTCGGAAAAAATGGCCAATGGAGACATAATTCGATTAAGTGAGCAGGAAGAAAAACAATGGGATGAGTCCTTTTGGGGGGAGGTGAATCGGCAATTTGATCAAGAGTTGCTTGCATCTCAATCATGGACACATCTTGTTGGTCGAAAGCTGGTGGTATGGGATGGAAACCATCGTTTGAAGGCTTGGACAAGAGAAGTCAGTTCAGGTGAGAAATTATTTTTTACCTCAATATGTATGTGTCCTATTTACTATAATTTATTAATGTGGTGAATGGATCTTGTGAAGCTTGACATGATGATGCCTCAAAGTTTGTACGTGTTAAGTGTACAATCACTGCCTTCTTGGAAGATGAAGAATGCTCTATGCTGTTTGCGTTGGATTGTCTTAATAGGTGAGAAAGGTACCTGGATGTATTTTGAGTTATAGAGGCAAATCATATCATAAAACCCTAATATGTATGGAATTTTTTTTCTAGTTTGACACAAACACATATCAAGAGGACACTTGCAAGCGAGATCCACTTGATAAGAAGGCTTGCCCTTGGAAATGAAAATAGCTAGAAGAAATATTTTGATGAAGAGGCACTACAGGAGATAGAGGCTGAATTTTCTGAAGACAAGAGGGGGCATCCCTAGATTTGGTGGACTATACCACTTGGTCTCCTCATGCAGCTTATCTACTCTGTATGCCCATTCATAAACTTCTTTGTTTGTTTCTTTTAGTTCATGTTATGCTCAACCTTACATGCTCAACTTTGATGTAGAGTGAATTCAAATTGGAGCTCTCAAAGAGGTTAGAAGAGGTGGTTGTCCCCAAAGATGACCCAGCATATAAAGCATTGTACAAGCAAACCATCCGCGAGGTGGAACAACATTTCAAAGGGAAGAAAGGATTCAAGCTTGTGGCAGTGGCAAACCCAGCCCTTGGGGAGGAGTGGGTTAATAAGATTTAAGATCTAGATTGGGATAACGATCACAACATAACTTTGGACAAACTGCTTAGAGTGACCCGAACACCGCTTCCTCCAGAAACGTAGTCTCAAGTATTTTTGTTTAATATGTTCATTTGGCATGCATATCACTGATTTGTATGGCTTTTCAAGTGCAGAAAAGTTTTTGTTTTAGATCGCATTCTAAACAAGGATATTGGAAGAGAATGGGGCTTCGAAGGGGGTGACAAAGTCTGGCGCTCATATATTGCATGCTACTCTTAATGGGAGTGCGTAGTGGAGAGAGCAATTGATTTAATAAGAGAGCCTGAAGAGGTTTCATACATCTCGTGGAGTTCAATAATAAGATATTTTTTTGATAAGTGTGAAAAGGTCCATCTTCTCTATTCATTTAAGCATCTTCCAAAGCTTACACCGGGGATCCAAAGAGAGAACATGCCCTTCCTATAGCAAACCGCAAGACGGTTTGCCTATAGGTAATCTCTTTGTTTTATTTTTAGATCTAGATAATGTATGTATCAATGGCTTTTTTCCAACTTTTATTGATGATCCAAGTCCCTCTATAGGTGGCTCGTGGAATTATTGAGAAACAGTGAAATCCAAGGAATTCCGCCAAGCATTGAAGAGTGGAAGGTTGTTTCATCTCTGGGATATAGATCATTGTACCCACGTTCATGGCTCGATGCAAATAGGACTCTTCCTAACGATCTCTATGACGTGGCATGGTTCTTAGAGTATTTGCAAGGTGAATATCCAGCCGAGGAGACATAAATATATACACGTGAGTTCAATGCATTGCAATAAAATATATTAGATGAGGTTAGTAGTCACTACTTATGTTTTGTTTGCATGGTTTAGAAACAGGTCTTATGTGCAAGCCAATAGTAGTTGCAACGAGCACTTCAAAGAAAGATACAACAACAAATGCAAAGAAAAGTGGTAGTGGTAGTGGCAAGGTTATAAGGAGCCCTCACGGCACTCCAAAGAAAGACACAGTGACAAACACAAGGGAAAGGAGAAGTGGAAAGGACACAAGGAGCCCTCACGACAAGATTGACAAGAGTGGAAAGGATACAATAAAGTGTCTTGGCAAGCTAGGTACCAGAGGTGGTAAGGGTACTCTTAAAGAGGTAGTGCAAAGTCCAGATCGCAAGGGTAAGGGTACCAATGAGAAGAAAAGAGGTAATAACTTGGAAGGAAAGCATAGAAAAAGAAAGAAAACACCACCACAAAAAAAGATGAAGGGCAACACTATGCGAACACAAAGGGAAAATGAAAACGAGGATGCACCGCAGGCTTTTGTTCCATTTCATCTCCATGTATATGCTGATATATTGCATATTGCAATTGATACATTTAATGGCCCCGAAGACTCAGATGCAGTAATGATATGATGGTTTATAGAGAAACTTCAAGCCCAAGGTGGATTCTATGAGGATGCACTTGTCTCTCTTGTATGGGCAGATCTTCCATCTGGCTTGTACCCATTTGAAGAGGAGGATGAACTCCGAGCTTGGAATGAATGGGATTCAGAAAAGCTAAAGGTGTCAGTTACCATTGCAGTAGAGTTCTTGAGCCATGATGGTTTCTTTGTTACTACTAGTGGTATTGAGCATCAATTTGAGATTGCGTCACGTGTGATCGGCCAATCCAAACTTCAGTATGTACATAGTATGTTCTTGGTGTTAGGAAATAAGACGTACCTAAATAGATAATTGAGTAGATTACTTAATGGAGAGAGATAGATTTATATACACGAGATTATAGAGTAGAGAGAGAGAGAGAGAGAGTACACACGATATACGTGGTTCACCCAATGTGGGCTACGTCCACGGGAAAGCAGCCACTCAATGGCTTTGGTACTTCAAAACAAGAAGTAGTTTACAAAGGGATTATACCCTTAATGGAGCTCCCGCCTTGCTTCACTCTCACCACCTCACACTCACCTTGTTGCATCAACTTCACACTATGAAATGTGTGTAGAAATGGCCTCCTTTTATAGGCCAAAAGGGCTGCCCTCTCTTATGAGAGATAGCCATGTGTAGCCGCCCTTGTGCGAATAAGTCCAAATGGGACCCTCCAATCCGCCCATGTGTGGCCGTCCTTGAGAAGACAAGTCCGCTTTTGAATTTGGCCACCGGCCACCGGCCATTGACTTCCGACCACCGGCCACTGGCCATTGACTTCCGACCACCAGCCATCGGCCATTGACTACCGGCCACCGGCCAACCGACCGGTTGTTTTCCGACCACTTTCCAGCCGCCGTCCGGCCATAATATTCCGGCGAAAAAAAAGTCTCGGGGGCCTCCGCCCCCGAGGCCTTTAAAGTTGCCCCTGATTCTTGTCCGTGAAAATTTTGGTTTCTGGTGAGTGATTTTCCTTCATGCACGATGGCTTCTCCTCATAATGGGGACCTTACAAATGTGGGCTTTTACCACAGAAAGTTACAAGGGTAAATCAGGCTCCATACTTAACACTTGGAAACTACAACCCAATGCAAAAGCATCGTTCATGGGAAAGTAGAAGAGGTAAGTCAAAACCACTTGAGGATTATGGTTGTAGAGTTTTTTTAGGCTAAACTCTAATAATTTACTCTCTTAATGCTACCTTGCAGGTTTCCACTTTAGTGATTACATTCTTTGCCCATCCTGATTGTACACGTGAATTAAATTGGGAGCAAGCATTACTAAAAGTCATGAAGGGATCTTTCGACAACAAGTTTGATACATTTGTGGAGCTACCAACAGGGAAGCTAAACCTGACACTAGATGAAGAAGGAAATGCCTTGCGTGGTGCAGCTAAGAGACACACAAACTTTTGTGGTTTCCTAGTTTCGCTCTGCACTCAAGAAGGGGAAATCATAATAGATTGTTTTGCTGGGGTCGGAAATATGGCCAAAGTGTGTGAGGTCTTAGACCCGTATTGTGTGAGTATTGAGATTGATGAGAGGTGCCACCCCATGAACATTGCCTCTCTGAGATAGGCAATCAACTGTTAGAGGTTTAGATGGCATGAGACATCAACTTCATTGACTTTATAAGACAAATATGATTGTTTTTTGCTCATTCATTTTGTATGTGAGTATGTATCTTTGAATTGTGATTGATGGACACAACCTTTTTATATTGAGTTTCAATTTGTATATTTGAAGAGTGGTTAAATACATTTTGTTTCCATTTTTTTTTATCAGCCTACCAAGCAAAGTGAGTAAATTGTGTATGTTTATGTGATGTTGGACTAATGGAGCCATGTGTTGAGGATAGCGATCAAGTATTGGCATGTTCATCCTCAGAGAGAGGTTCCCTTTTGCAGGGTGAGCTTGAGAGCTGGGTGTTGAGCCTACAATCCAATCTGGATAGTTTTCATTCACCTTTGCTTGCACAAGATGTAATATTGAGAATGATATTCCCCCCAAATAGAAAGGGAAAGGGAAAACGGTCTATGAAAAAAAGGCCGAATAGGTCACTCTTAGAAATTGTCATGGATAAAGACTTTCCAGGAGTAGACAACATCGTACCACAAACTATTACGCAGGTGTTTGCTCGATATAAAGAGAAGGGGATTTTAAAAACTGCACAGTGGCGACTTTGTATAGGCAAGGATGAAAAAAAACACAAGCCCACTCTTTTCCCCCCAGATGCAGAGGATATATACGTGGGAATGTTTTACCATGTACATGTTCTCCGTCCTCTTCAAGAAATAAGCACAAGAGAAATTGTAAGACATGTTGTGGAGGTTGTGATGTCTATGGCAAGGAGAGAAAAAAAATGGTGTGATTTGAGTACATCTCGTTTATCGAGCAATTGCGTCTTCTATGTCAGTGAGAGGAGTTTTGTCATGAGTTTCTTAAAATGTGGTGGGCAATAAGTAGTTGGCAAGCAGACAGTTCAACCTCTACCAATGTTATCAACAATTACTGGGATGGGGAAAAAATAAGAATGTGCAAAGACTTTTGGAACCCACAGAAAGAGTGGGAGATTCCAGTTAAGTGCCCCAATAGTTTTTGTGCCATGTATTATCAGACTTTTCCAACCGCCTTGCGTAGTCCGGAGCTAAACAACAATTGGAATGAGATTACCAAGGAATATGCGTTCTTATGCTCACATTGTGCAACAAATATCAAAGTGCCAAGAAGAATGGTCAAGGTGAGACAATATTGCAATCAATTTGAATAGGCTTCATCTTAGCAATGTTTATCATGCCCATAACTTTCATGTTTTTTTAGGGGGATCCTCAAAATTTTTCACTAATGTGCCATTGGGATGGCTTTCAAACGGCTTCAACCAAGCCGAAAGATAGTGGGGTTGTTAAGGTGGTGGTCCTCAACGGTGGAAAAAACTCAATTATTGGACCTTTTCCAATGCTATTTTTGCCACTCAGCTTACTGAAGTTAGAAAAGAAACATGGCAATATTCTTCCATACCTTTTAGAGCCTTTAATATGTGAACTTGAGTCGGCTTTTGTTGATGGGTTCTCCATCAATTTTAACTATCTACCAATGGCCATATTTGACAACTCTTTGGACATAGCATATCGTTCTTGAATTCTAAGGGCAATTCTCATGTCATGGACAGGCCATCACCGAGCCTAATGTAAACTAGGATGTTTGAAGGATGGGGGCAAGAACGGGTGTAGACGGGATAAGCCTCCCATGAAGCAAATCACTCAAGGGGTATGCATTCCAAAGTATGTTGTGAGCAGGATGGAAACACACACAACGCCTCTATAATGACCCAACACACACTCTTGGGATGATATACACACACACTATGGGGCACCACTCGGCTTACACAACCCACCTGGCCAAGACAGGGAACACACCTATGCAGTGAGAGGAGAGAGACTATCCGTTTGCCCACTCCACACAGAGAGATACACACACACACACACACCCAAAAAACTCAGCTCAAAAGAGGATAACTTTTGATATTTAGATACAAATGAGCTTGGGCCAACACCAAAGGGGCAAATAGCTCCACAGTATGGGTAAAATAAGCTAGATACAATCACAAACTAGAGCAAAAGCTTCTCTCATAGGAGAAACTTACATAGCCAAAACAACGGAAAAATAGTGAGGAATTTTGCCAAATGGACAGCTCCATCCGTCTGGAACGGCCCAAAACCCCAGTTTACAATGTCAAAGTCCTCCAATCTGACCTCGGATGACCTCGGATCAGCAGTTTACGGCCAAAACAGGTTCCAAAACCCCCAAAAACACAGTGGCGGCTGTTCCTCCTCTCTTCTCCACGCTTTTTTGGTCTTCTCTCTGTTTTTTCATTTCCCACACTTAGCTTTATTACTTGGGTACCCTTGGCCTTTTAGTTGACCTCAAATGGACCCCAAACATGCCAAAAACTGACCTCGCAATGCATAGTTGTCACCTTTTTGCATCATCCGCACACCTGGCACTCATCTTCTTCCAATAATGCATCCCGCCACCACGTGAAGTGGCCCCAAAATATGGTCCTTATGATGACCTTTCTGCATAATTATCACAAGAAAACACCCACGTTGTGTCCGTACTCATCCACGTGCAAGTATGGACCCCATTCGACCTCCTGACGCAACTAGATGCCATCTGGGGCACCTGCTTACCTCATGTCGTCGGCCCGCGGACAGCTTCCTCGAGAAGTTTTACGCGCTATCAACTCCTCAATATTATAGAAAAAACACACTGGTACTGGTAATAGTGAGAATCGATACACTATGTAGATGTTATCCTACCTGTACACATGTGGGCCCCACGTAACCACCTGGCTTTCGAAAATGGGCAATCCTTTATTTGATGCACCATACATGTGTATGTACATATGCGCAATCCCTTGCTCTAGAAAACTCCTAACATAATTTGCCCATCCCCTTGCGTGCTAGATCATTCAGCAGCAGCAAAAAGCGATATGAGACTCACAGCGGCACAAGTCTCCTCATCCTTCACCAACACTGCTTGATCCACGGACAGCTCATGTTGCTTGACCATCATTAACCTAGCATGATACAATTGAAGACGCAATCCATATACCCTTGACTTATGTAGAACCCCATCCAGGTTAGCCAACTGATATGTATCATTCGGGAAACACTCCACTACCTTGAAAGGGCCTTAATTCCCACTTAATTTGAAACTTCTTTTGGAAGGTGTTGTCTAGCTTATTATTGTAGTGCAAAACCAAGTCATGCTTCTTGATACTCTTACTTTTGAACTTTTCATTTATCTTTGCCAAAGCCTTATCCTGCATCTGTCCATAATGCTCCAATGTGCTCATCCTATCCAACTGAACCTCTTGTAACTGCAAGAGACTCTCTTTGAATGCATCACTAGGTGGCCAAAGCAACTTCTCTAACATCTTGACCGCAGGCAACTCTACCTCCACAGGCAATAGTGCTTCCTTTCCATATACCAGATGAAATGGAGTAAACCCTGTACCTGTCTTCACCGAAGTACGGTAAGCCCATAATGCACTAGGCAATTCCAAATTTCAATTCTTTCCTTGCTGCTCTGTCACTTTTGAAAGAATTTGTACCAACTCATCATTGAATCTTTCATTTAGTCCATTACACTGCGGATAATAAGGAGTGGTATACTGGTGCCTAATCTTCATCTTTGCGCATAAAAAGTCTAGCAGTTTGGCTCTAAATCATGGCCCCTTATATGAAAGTAGCTCCAATGGCACCCCAAACTTGCAACATATTTCGTCATACACAAATTTTGCCACATCCTTTGTAGTGATCTGTTTTACTGCTATAGCCTCTACCCATCTTGAGAGATAGTCCACTGCAGTCAAAATATAGCGTTTTCCCCTGCTTGTGATAGGTAATGGGCCTATTGCATCAATCCCCCACTTTTCAAACACATCAAACTCCATAATGGTTTTTCGTAGCTCTGGCTTCAACACTCTCTTCCCAAAAGCTTGACACCTATTGCAAGACCTACACCAATGGTGAACATCCTTGTGCAAACTAGGCCATGCATACCCCTCTTGCAAGATCTTATGCAAGGTGATCTTTAGAGTAAAATGGCCGCCACATGCGCCTTCATGATTCTCTTCCAACACTCTATAAAGCTCCTCCCGCCAAGGTACACGTCTCAACACGAGATCAGCCCCTTTCATGTATAAGACATCACCAATCAATTTGTACCTGTATGCTCTACGAACAAAACCATACTTCTTAGACTTTTGAATCTCCTTTGGAATGATTCCTGCTAGCAAAAACTCCTCTTCTTGAGCCAAACTTTCCCGGCCATGATAAAGAGGTAAAGTGGTCCTCGACACAAATAGCTCCCCAATCATGCTTTGAGCTGCTTCATGTGCCTCTCCATTTAGAGCACGAGGGCTTTTGCAAAAAATGAAAAGGTCAAGAGTAAGGGTATCAAGAAGCATGACTTGGTTTTGCGCTACAACATTAAGATGGACAACACCTTCCAAAAGAAGTTTCAAATTAAGTGGGAAAGCCCTTTCAAGGTAGTGGAGTGTTTTCAGAATGGTACATATCAGTTGGCTAACCTGGATGGGATTCTACATAAGTCAAGGGTAAATGGATTTTGTCTTAAATTGTATCATGCCAAGTTAATGATGTTGGAGCAAGATGAGTTGTCTGTGGAGCAAGCAATGTTGGTGAGGGACGAGGAGACCTATGATGCTGCGAGTCTCATATCTCGTTTTGCTGCTGTTGATCATGAATCATCTAGAAGGTTAGGGGATGGGCAAATTATGTCAGGAGTTTTTTGGAGAAATGGATTGTGCATATGTTCATACACATGCATGATGCATCAAATAAAGGATTGCCCATTTTCCATAGCCAGGTGGTTACGTGGGTCCCACATGTGTTCAGGTAGGACACCATGTACATAGTGCATCGATTTTCACTATTACCAGTACCAGTGTGTTTTTTCTATAATAATGAGGAGTTGGTAGCACGTAAAAATTCTCGAGGAAGCTATCCGCGGGCCGACAACATGAGGTAAGCAGGTGCATCATATGGCATCTAGTGGCGTGAGGACGTCGAATGGGGTCAATACTTGCACGTGGAGAAGTACGGACATAACGTGGGTGTTTTCTTGTGATAATTATGCAGAGAGGTCATCATGAGGACCACTTTTTGGGGCCACTCCATGTGGTGGCAGGATGCATTATTGAAAAAGTCGAGTGCTAGGTGTGCGGATGGATGCAGCAGGGTGACAATTATGCACTGCGAGGTTAGTTTTTGGCCTGTTTGGGGTCCGTTTGAGGTCAACTGAAAGGCCAAGGCTGCCCAAATAATAAAGCTAAGTGTGGGAACTGAAAAAACAGAGAGAAGACCAGAAAAAACATGGAGAACTATGTTTTTGCTCATTTTGGAGCCTGTTTTGGCCGTAAACTGCTCATCCGAGGTCGGATTTGAGCACTTTGACATTGTAGACTGGGGTTTTGGGCCGTTCTAGACGCGATGGAGCTGTCCATTTTGCCAAATTCCTCACGATTTTTCTGTTGTTTTGGCTATGTACGTTTCTCCTATGAGCGAAGCTTCTGCTCCAATTTGTGATTGTATCTGGTATCTTTTACCCATATTGTGTGAGTTGTTTGCCCCATTGGTGTTGGCCCAAGCTCATTTGTGTCTAAACATCAGAATTTCTCCTCTTTTGAGCTGAGTTTTTTGGGTGTGTGTGTGTGTGTGTGTGTGTCTGTGTGGAGTGGGCAAGTGGATAGTCTCTCTCCTCGCACTCCATCGGTGTGTTTCCTACCTCGGCCAGGAGGGTTGTGTAAGCCGAGTGGTCTCCTATAGTGTGTGTGTGTATCATTCCAAGAGTGTGTGTTGGGTCGTTATAGAGGCGTTCTGTGTGTTTCCATCCCGCTCACAACGCCACAGTAGCCATGATGGACTTTGGTGCTACCAGTTTGAGAGAAATGTGTTGGGGATTCTATAGATTCCAACCAATAACACGTTCAATCAGTTAACGTACACTCATTATCACACTCGAGCGATTTTATCACGAACCTTGCAAGAGTTGGAGATTGAGAAGGATGGATTGTCACCTTTAGAGAGGATACTCTCATGCATACATGAGACTCTTTTATTGCCACAAGGTTTTTCAAAGGCTAGCATGGAACTTGTGAAAGATGGAATCTGTTGTGCTTAGCAATTGCATCCTCTGAAGGTCAAGCAACACAGTTGTATAAGAATGCTCAAAGGCTTGGCCCATGTCATTGCTTGAGCATTATTCAGAGAAAGGGAATCGCTCTACATGGTTGAAAGCAACAAAAAGGGATCTTGAAGGTTGGGAGATCATTTCTTTGAAGAGTTATTGGGGCCAGCATTATATTCATCTAGAGGGATTTTCCTACTCAAAAGTATACATATTCGGCGAGCGATATGAAGCAAAAGACAATGTGGTGATCACTTTAGGCAGAAATACTAATTCAGGACATCAAAATAAAGCAAGGGGTGTATGCAAGATCACGGGTTTCTTGTCACGTGAGCATAACAGAGGAATTGAGTTATTCTTGATTGGGGAGTTTATAAATGGAGGCAATGGAATAGATGCTCTTCAACTTGATAAGGTCACTGGGATGAGAGTGATCAGTGATGTGGATTTTTCTCACAAAAAGAAGTGCCTTTTACCAACATACGCCATACTACACAAGTGCTTCTTTCTACCCCTGCGCAACTTGGTTGCTACAACCTGGCAAGGTTGGATGTGCACGGCCATGGGTGGAAATAGGAGATGTAGTATTGGTTGAAAGCATCTCCTCCATGTCTACTCCATCTTTCAAGGTTGCTGTCATGTTCAATATAAATACATAAAAAAAAGTAGTCAAGGTAGGGTTTTTGAGGAGATATCCAACCACAGATTATTGGAATGTTCAAGGAGAAAACAAGTGGCAGGATTTGGAAACATGTTTGGAGGTGCTTCATGGATGGTCTCCAATTCAAAATGCCAATGATGCAAATGTCATGCCTACTTGTTTTAACACTAGAATGGTAACCTAATAGGACATAAAAGTATCCTTTCAGGGTTTTGGGAAAAATTTCCAAAACCATAGTAGATCCACTCATTTTGAAAAATCCTTTCATGAGCTTATAGTTCAATAACTACTACATATGGAAAAAATGAGAAACGTGTAATTTTTCTCATCCTTGGTCACTACAAGCCTCCAAAGTTGATGGACCAGTGCATTTTGCCCAAAACAACAATTTCTTATGGTTGATTGCATATAAATAAGAGTGGAGATTTTTGTAGGACATGAGATAAAATGCCTCGTTAACTTCAATGGGTTGGTGACCAAAACATATGGTTGCATTTTTGCCATTCTGAGGACCTATCATCAAAGTTTCTATAGTCACGCTCAATACAGATACTATATATATGTTTTCTTAGTTCCCTTTGGGCCTCTGGATTCAAAAGGAGCCATGGAGCATGTCAAAAGGATAATGGATCTCTTACAATTGGAACCTTGGGGGCAATGATAAAGTGCTAAATACAGCAAACATGAAAAAACTGGGTTTAGCATTATGACCTCCAGAAACCCATAGAAACTACTCAATATCTAGCCAAGTTTGTAGTCTATGATTAGATATGGTCACTACTTACAAAATACACACAATTGGCCTAAGAAACTAGCAATATTGAGAAAGTTATACTTGCTACTCTAAAATGTATCGTATTATTCAACAATCAAAAAACTCAACCATCATGATATACTATGCTATATAGCATATTAGGTCCCCCCAAAACTCAAGGAAGATTAGCTTTATGTTATACATTACACTTACACAATCAAAATTGAATTTGGATATCAAGAAAGCCACCAAATAAATCATAAAAGTGCTAATTTCGGCCAAAAAACAGGATTATGCAATTCTTGTAAATTGGTCAAAACTTTCAATTTTAACACTTAGCTCTCCCTACAAGCATCAAAACATGTTGAGAACTATGAACGCCTAACCTCTAGCCATCTAAACCTCACAAACATGAAGTTTAGAGTGGTATAGTTGCCAAAAATTGTAAAAAAGCCAAAAACAGGACCCGTTTTTTCACACAGTTTAGGTTCAAAAATGTTGTGCAAGAGTAAGGTTAATGGTGAGATCGATACTCAAAAAAAAATGCTAAGTTTTTTTCAGCTCATAAGGCAAATTTGTGGATATATAGCACCTAGAAATTCATTTTCATACTCTTCAAATAATTCAAGCAAAATGGTCACTTAACAGGACACAAAAGTGTCCAAGGACATAAAAGTGTCCTGTTACCATTCTAGTGTTAAGAGAGGAATAAGAAATTCTTGATAGGGTCACTCATTGGAGTGCTCACCTTTTTAACCTTTAAAGACTTTGTCACTTTAGAAACCTCAGTTCATCGGGTGATTTTGTAGATAGCAAGTGGATACTCATTTTGGTAAAAGCGGCCCACGTTTTCCTCACTTGTATTTCTTGTGTTATGGTTATAATGGGGAGCCATTTCTTGAAGCATAAATTTGAGTAGCCATACTTATAGCTTTGGTGTCACATGAGCCGTTTGATTGTAATATAGCACCAAAATTCCATTTGTAGTATACCATTCCCTCTTCCCCTCCCTCCCTCTCTCTCTCTCTCTCTCTCTCTATCTCTCTCTCTCTCTCGTAATTGGAGAGACAAACAGAGGGAGAGATCTCTGCTCACCTAAAATTAGAAAAGATTTGAAGCTATGAAAAGTGGACAAAGAAGAGATATATATGTCATTATTTCTTGTGGTAATTATTTAGAATTAAAAAACACAAGCCATGTAAAATAGACGTGCAAGACTTGAATTTGGTGTTTAATTTAAGCCCTAAAAATTATTATCTCTCTACATTGCCCACATGTATGAAGGACAACCACTCCAACAACGTCGCACCCTATGGTGGCCACAGGAGGTCATGTTGAAGCTCTCTACCACATCATCAAGCAATGTGAAGACGACTTAAATCATGTCAAAATATGCTCTATTCACAGGTTGAGGTAGAAGCCCTTTTGACATGGTGTCGAGAGATCTGTGCATGTGTCAAGCCCTTCCCAAAGCTACTAGATGGTGGTGGAGCATAGCATGAGAAGCACATATGCATGGCCATTGGTATAAAGAGAGGCGTCATTCCACGGAGAAACCACAGTGAAAGCACGAGTAGCCACCTTAAACATCCACTTTGGAAGGAGAAAAAAATCATGCTCTTGACCTCCAGTTATATGGGTGCTAGTATGTTTGTAGGTTGTAGTTACACACGATCCTCCGTAAAAAAGATAGATGGTGAGAAAAATAGCTATTGTGAAAGATAGTTGCTTATAATTATTTAAGTGGGACTCACATAACAGTGACAAATTTCTGCATATGAAAATATTTGATGAAAATATATGAAGGTTATGAATGTGAGAAAAGAATTCACACTGTTTATATTTGTATTAAAAACTTATCCTTGAAATGCTACTGGAAGGTAAGAAAATATACTCATTGCAAAAAAAAACACATGGACTTGCTTAACGTGTAAATAATTACACATAAGAAAGTTACAAAATTTACATAGAAATTCTTTTTTCATTGCTATAAAAAAGCATATGTAATTTTTTCAGTTAAAAAAAGAGATGTAGAAAATTTTCATGTGTAAAAACTACAATATTTACATTGAATGGGAGTTTTTTGAGTCTAAAAAATGTTATTCACACTCTAGAGTGAGAAAAGTGATATTCACACTCAATTTTCATAGGTGTAAAAATGTCTAAAACTTGTAGTGATGCAACCTCATCATTTTGTCATGATTGTAGAATAGTGGTGAAGTGGACATTGTGGTGAATTTGCCGAAGTACTGGTCGAGGAATCCTGTCTGAATTTACTTCATTATTCTCTTGTATAATTAAATGTTAAAGGCCAGCTTGAAGCAAGCCCTGGAAGAAAGACAACTCTACCCTGATCGTGAGTGGAAGGAACCAAAAGATTCAAGAATTTAGCCTCAACAATCCACTTTGATGGGTGCCCTAATTTGCCAAATTGAATAGAGTCTCTCGCTCTACCCCCAATCGCAGCTAGCAATAATTCTCACAATAATTTGGCTTACCGCAACATCATGAGCTTCTGTGAGGGAGGCGCCGCATACCTAGCTAGTTGTACATCGTTCGTTGTTGTAGGTCGCGGTAGCTATCGACGAGCGCCCACTCTAAACGCTCAAAATTTTTTATGAAAAAATTACCAAAATACCCCCTCTGATTTGTGGAGATTCCTTAAATACCCCTCAAATTTCAAAAATTCCCAAAACACCCCCTATATTTTGACATCAATTCCCCAAATGCCCTTCAAATTTCCAAAATTCTTTGTAGCTTATCCAAAACTAATTAAGATTTGAGTTGGTGATGAATTGGTTCATTATTTTTAGACATAATTGCCATTTTTGCTAGGTAATCTGTGACAAATTACATGCTAAGCACTCAAAAACGGATCTCGATTAAAACAAATGGGTTGGTAGCAACATACTTGCTTTTAAGATGGAAAATAAATCTCAAGATGTTTTTTAATGAGCATAAACATTTATTAATTAACTCTAACCTAGGCATGTTAATTAACTAACTCTATCTTGGGCGTTAAGAAAAAAATGGAATCTCAAAGGGGCTTATGAGGGGTATGACTCTACCTCGCTCTCTCTCTTGAAACGAACACATGGATAAATTTTTGCACAAAATTTCGAAACATGGCATAGGTTTTCACACGTAGGAGGCTCCCCAAAAAGGTTGTGATCTGTGGTGGGTCACTAGGAGGCACATGACAAATGCATGGGACAAGATATCTTCTTGTTAAATTAAGGGATCTATGCCATTCTATTCTATCATAGGCTTTGTCGAGGTCCAGCTGCAGCAAGATGCAGTCTTGCTCGGTCTGAGCTTGAGGTTGGTGTATATTTCTGATGTTCTTAATACTATCCACTCACAATTGTGAGTTTTGCAAAAAATAAAAATAAAAAAATTAAGGGATCTATGCGGATGTGATTGGAATTTTTTGTGGCCGACACATATTAATACCTAGCTAACATAAAACCCTTTGAAGAGTGTAAATGTCTTTAAAGAATCTCATGGAATAATCAATAAAATTGAGCCCTTTCAGTATCGATACTATTGCCCGATGAGCTAGGGATTGGGTGCCTCCCCTGCTTTGCTTGTGCGCCGCGTCGAGGAGCTCCAGCAATGCCGCGTGGGTTGGGGGGCCAATAGGTGGCTTGCTGGGGGCTTGGTGATGCATGCATGCAAAGCGCTCAATGATCTGCAGGTTCAGGGTCTGCCGGGCTGGGGTTTTGTGGGTTCGGGAGCTAGAAGGCTCCGGAGATGGAGGCTTCGCCTGTTTTTGCCCGGCCTTGCAAGATGGGGTGGCTTAGATGAAGCTCATATTTTTCTACCCGGGTTGTGCAGCTGCCCACCCCTCTTGTAGGGGATAATCGCTCACAAGTTCTCGTTGGGGAAGCTTTGTAGTAATCTTGTGTGGGTTCATGGCTTGGTGTTGTTCACCTGGCTTCGGTTCGGGGACACTGGCAGGATTGTGTTCTTCTAGGATGGTCGTGCTATGGCTCCGAATGGCACACTCCATGCACAGAATGGGTGGCTTGTCAGAGTGGGAGTTGTGGTTGTGGGCCTTGATCCAATGGGCTCGTGAGGGTTTGACTTGGTGGCTGCATTTTTTTTTTGGGTTTGGCATGTACTGGTCGGACGGTCAGGGTCATGGTGTCTTCCAGTGGCAGTTGAAGTCTCATGGTGGCAACCCCTATAGGCCTTTGGGGATGGAGGCTTGGACTCCGCCCTTCTGCGGCTGTAAGCTCTTCTCTTCACTCTTTCTTGATAATCAGTTCTGATGTGATGCGATGGGGTGGCTCCCCTTGGTAGCCAATGTACCTTGGGTCTGATGTGATGCGATGGGGTGGCTCCCTTTGTTAGCCGATGTTCTAGTCTATCTTGGTTGGTGGCCTGGCTCGGGTTGAGTAGGTCCGATGATGTCATTTTTTTGGTTTTCTTAATATAATCTTTCCACCCACCTATTGTGGGTTTTGCTAAAAAATAAAATAAAACAATTGAGCCCTTTCATTCAACCCAAAAGAAAAAATTGGCACTACCTACCCGGCTCTACCTCACGTTTATTAGCGCGAATCTTTTTAGATTCGTTTCATTTTTCTCCCTCTTTTCCAAAGAAAAATCGTCATCCCCTCCATGGCACCCCCACCCTCGTTCATAAGTGTCACAGGGCTCACTCGAGGGATGCACAGTGGATATTCAATCCACCATTGATCCCATTTTTGCATGGCAAAAAGGTAACGTCCCCACCCTCGCCCGCTTGGGACTCGACCTCACCACCTCTCGCTTGAGACTCGTGCTCCCTATCCAGTCCGCCTGTAGCGCTTGCTTCAAAAGGTGATGAGTGCAGTACTATAAAAGTCTACCCCTCCCTGTTGTGTTGATTCGACGGCCCAACGCCCCCTGCCCCATCGAAAACACGCCCCTGTTGTAGATCCCTCGAGTGACACCCCGTGTCACTTATAAATGAGGACCCCACCCCGGCTTGTTGCGGTTCGAGAGTGGAGCTTCCCTTCCTAACCTCGCTTGGGATGTGTGGCACGACCACTCTTTGTGCACACTTGAACCTCCTATCTCGTGCTTGCCTCTTTATGTGCACTCTATTCTTTGCACACTTGCGGCGGGGGGGTGGGGGGGGGCGGCAGAGATGATCTCCTAGCACAAACCGCCGCAGTGTGTAGAACAATCGTCGTCTACATGTGTTGACCTTGCCAATATGCCAGAAACAATGCACTGCCCGACTCATTTCCCTGTTTTGCCTTCTCTATGGAACTTGGAAAAGAGAGCGCAAGAAAAGAAAATTTATCTTCATGACACACATCATCTCCCTTTCTCCCCCCCCCCCCCCCAACCCCCACCCACCCCTCTCTCTCTCTCTCTCTCTCTCTCTCTCTCTCTCTCTCTCTCTCTCTCTGGACTAAGTGACACCCATATTAAATGCGGGGTGGAGTAATGGGATTGATGGTTTGGGTTGAGGGGTGGGATCTCGAGGTGCACTAAACACGGCCACACAAAAAATGAGGCACAATAAACTCGGCCAGCGCGAAAAAGGAGGTGCACTGTTGGGTTTTGAACCATGGCCCTGTAGTCCAGGTTGAGGGTCACATGGGCTAACCACCTCACCCACGCGCGCATCATGTATGCGTGATCGTTTTTATGGCCTTATATTGTGAGGTGATATGCATTTTCCAGGCTGTCCAGGTTTAGTGCCCGTCCAAGTTTAGTTTTTGTTCGATTGTTGCGGCTGCGATCTACTGTGCTTGCGCGCATGAGCTGGTCCGCCTTTGATCCCATTGCCTCCCCCTCTTAAATATGGCTGTTACTTAGTCCGGAGGCTCTCTCTCCACCTTTGGCTTTTTCCTCCTAAAAGCCATGCCAACACCTTTTTAGATTCCACTCAAATAATTGCTTCTAAGATCATACCCACATACTTTCACAATTTATGCAAAACTCTATTTTTGTTTTTTGACAAAACTCACAATGGTGAGTAGATTATATTGAGAGCCACAAAAAATTACAATTTCTTGCCATGCTCATTAAGAGGTCATTGATACATCGACTAAAAGAGGAGCCACCCCGTGGCACACATAGGGCCCTTATCTATGAAAGTCAATTTATACGGTGTCAATTAACCCGTTCCATTCATCAGAGTTCCTTTGTTTTCCAAAGGCTAGGATCACCCCCAGCTTTCTTGTATCATCTCTATAAACCTGGTTGTTTCCATGGTGTTGTTTAACATACGACTGTTCCAGTCTTCCAGACCTGTTTGAAGAAGCAGAATCTAACAATTTGTGTTGCAATAAGTAGCTCCTAGATTTTAATAACCTTCCCTCCCAGCATAGTATCTTGCCCCATAGAGTTGATCAAAAAACACATCCACTCGAGGTAGAGGATACTTGTTCTTAATGGTTATGGCGTTTAATCTGCGATAACCTACGCACATGCGCATAGTACCATCTTTCTTTTTTACCAATAGAATTGGAAATGCCCAAGGTGAAGTGCTAGGTATAATGAAACCACGGGTGAGGTAGTCAGCCAACTGGCGCTCAACCTCCTTGGCAGCACTAGGACTCATATGATAAGGTGGTTTACTTACCGGTTTAGAGTCTGTCAATACAACTATGCCATGTTGCACATTACGTGTAGGGGGTAAACGTGGCGATAAATCACTTGAGAATACATCACTATACTCCGTGACTTTTGCTGTGCAAAAGGAGAAAGTAAACTAGAGTTATGCTTGCATTAAGAATCTTGCTATTCCTTTAATATTTGTTTCACAATAGTTGCATGTTGCTCAATATAATTAGAATTGAGAGCACTTTGCTCTTTAGAATTGTCAATACTTTTCTTTTCATTAACATTCATTGCCTTTGCATACCATAACTATAATCCACGGCACTTTGCTCTTGAGAATTCACAAGACTTGGAGACAAGCAGTAACACAAAAACACTTTATCTATTATATCTGCTTTCTATAAAAGAGAAAGCTCGGTTGTACATATAAGAGCTGGAGATGGTATATTTTTCTCACCAAGCAAAAGCACATGTTTACCATTGGCCATAAGCGATAAGGAGTTCTGTTCGTATCTAGTGTGCAATATGTTTCCTAAACCATGCAGCCACTCTCGTTCTAAAAGTATATCATCACGCTCCATGTTCATAACTTGAAAGTCAAGGGTCCTCGTATGATATTGAAAAATAAGCTCAATCCCTTGAACTAGCGTGTCCCATACTTATTTATCTTATTTAGACATCTGTTCTATGACATACTTGTGGGAGTCTATGTAGGCTTCAATTTCTTGACTAGCTTATAGTTCAGAAAGTTATGAGCTGCACCATCATCCACTAAAGTACGAACACATTGTCCGTTAATAGTGTCATGCATGCGAATCAACTCATGGGGGCCAAAGGTGGGTTGCCACATTGAAGAGATCACACAACACTTGTGCTTTTCTTCCATATGAAGAACCTTTACAGCCCAATGTTTAGGAGATGAATCTCATGTGAGGCGTTTCACCGTGTGCATGGCCTTTTATTTCCCTTGCAAAAGAGGACAATCCTTCTTGTTATGCTGGTTGGAAAGACATTTGAAACACAAACTGTGTTTCTTTGCATGCTCAAAATTAGCACTGCTGAGAGACCCACATGGAGTATCTCGTGATTGCTTAGGATTCTAAGCCTCTTTAGGGCACGGAGAGGTAGATTATATCTTGTTCCTGTTGGAATATGTGGGATATCTACCTCGCCATTGGCTCTTAGCCGAATTGCTCCTAGAAAAAGTATTCCTGGAGTAGGGATTCGGGAATATTTTCCTTTTCTCTTGGTCATAATCATACATTTGGGCATGAGCGATGGCTTCTTCCAATGTTTTTGGATGTCGGGTCTTAACTGAGGATGAGAATCTTCGTGCATCACTACTATCACAGGAGCAACCTCTAGTCTCAATAATGGGGCTAGATGGGGGATCAAGAATGTTGGGTTCTTTAGCTTCTGATTCTTTAGCATGTTGATTTGAGTGTATGTCCACTTTGGAAGTGCTTTTCTCAGTTTGTGGCTTCTTTGAGTTAGGGTCTTCTGCAAGTTCTTTCATAAGATCAAATACATCTTCAAGTAACACATCAAACTTATTTTTATTCTAGGATGGGGATGTTTAGGGGTTCCTCTTTGATTACTAGCATTTCTCTTAAGAACCTGTTGGTATTTCTATTTGTCACCAACAGAGGAAGAAGGACCGTCGTCCTTGTTGAGAATAGGGAAGTCTTTGATGAGATGCCATGGCCATGGAAGTGGAAACAGGCATTGGGAAGATTTCTGTCGAAGATCTTTGGGAGTGTAGAAGAAATCCATTACTATCCTTAATAGGGATTGAGTCTTTCAAAGCCTTACCGATGTCAACTTCAATCAGCAGTTAGTCATCCCATTGGGGATTAATTCCCCCCCTTGATTTTTCCCCTAAAACTTTACCAGCCATATTCCTTATGTTTCTTAACAAGGGTAAAAATCAATGGGAAGATAAGGGAAATACACCCACATGGGAACACAGGAGGGCTTGTCCCCCTTGGGATTGAATTCCTTACCCCATTTGAATAACGTTAGAGGGGTGCTCTTAATCAACCATTGCCTTTCATACAGAACCTGCAAGGCACTATTAGAATCCTCAAAGAAGAATAATTAATAGTTATTTGGAAGGTACTAGATGTGGTGGGCGTTAGAATTTCTTTTCACCTAATTAACAGAGATCCAGTTCTTGAAGGTGTCATAAGAGGCCTTGGGCCATGACAAAGCCCTATCAGAACCTTGTCACTTAGTTGGTCGAACCATTTCAAGCTCTTGGGAGTCAATCACAAGCGCATTCTCAGGTGGGGAAGCATGTGCTCTTTGAGTTTGTTATTTCCCCTCCTTAGCAGAGTGAGTTTGATTACCATGCAAACTTGCTTCATGTAGAGGAGAATTAGGGGGACTATGAGACTGCGCAACAAAAATTGGGGATTTTTCTGTTTTTTTTGGGGGGGGGGGAGGCGGGCAAATCCTCCCTGAGACTATTCACCCCCATGGGGGGCAAAGGTAAGGCTAGAAAATAATATCCAAATCTCTCATGGGAAAGGCTATGCCTTGCACATTAAGAGAGGCCGCCCGAAATAGAGGATTGAAAGCGCTTTGATTTAACATCAGTTTAGTAATGTCAATATAGGAGGGTTCTTGGTTGTGGGGCAGTTCAGTTGAATGTAGTTCTGGTCTCACTTCCCCTCCACTTGGGTTGTGGCCCAGAAGCCATTGGAAGCTCTATTGAAGACTTGCTAGGGCCGATCATTCTGCCCCATGTTGAAGTTGCGCCATTGCCATGGAGCTTGTGGGCGAGTGCTATGTAATCCTGTTAATGTATAACGTTTTCAGGAGTTTTTTGGAGCAAGGGATTGCACATATGTATATACACATGCATGGTGCATCAAATAAAGAATTGCACATTTTCCAAAGCCAAGTGGTTACGTGGGACCCACATGTGTAGTGGTAGAACAGTGTGTATATAGTGCATCGTGTTTCAATATCACCAGTACTAGTGTGTTTTTTCCATAATAATGAGGATTGGTGGCACGTAAAACTTCTCGAGAAACTATCCGCGGGTCAACGACATGAGGTAAGCAGGTGCGTCAGATGGCATCTAGTGGCGTCAGGAGGTCGAATGGGGTCAATACTTACATGTGGTGGATAAGTACGGACACAACGTGGGTGTTTTCTTGTGATAATTATGCAGAAAGTTCATCATGAGGACCATATTTTGGGGACACTTCACGTGGTGGCGGGATGCATTATTGGAAAAAGTTGAGTGCTAGGTGTGCGGATGGATGCAGCAGGGTGATAACTATGCACTGTGAGGCCACTTTTTGGCCTGTTCGGGGTCCGTTTGAGGTCAAGTAAAAGGCCAAGGGTGCACAGGTAATAAAGCTAAGTGTGGGAACTGAAAAACCAGAGAGAAGACCAAAAAAAACATGGAGAGAAGAGGAGGAACAACCGCAACTGTGTTTTTGCTGTTTTTGGAGCTTGTTTTGGCCATAAACTGCTCATTCGAGGTCGGATTTGAGCACTTTGACATTGTAGACTGGGGTTTTGGGCCGTTCCAAACACGATGGAGCTGTCCATTTTGCCAAATTCCTCACTGTTTTTTTGATGTTTTGGCTGTTTCTCCTATGAGCGAAACTTCTGCTCCAATTTGTGATTATATCTTGCATATTTCACCCATATTGTGTGAGCTATTTGCCCCATTGGTGTTGGCCCAAGATCAATTGTATATAAACATCATAAATTCTCCTCTTTTGAGCATAGTTTTTTTGGGTGTGTGTGTGTGTGTCTCTCTGTGTGGAGTGGGTAAATGGGTAGTCTCTCTCCTCTCACTCCATCAATGTGTTCCCTGGCTCGGCCAGGCGGGTTGTGAAAGCCGAGTGGTGCCCCATAGTGTGTATGTGTATCATCCCGAGAGTGTGTGTAGGGTCATTATAGAGGCGTTCTGTGTGTTTTCATCCCGCTCACATTCTTTTAGCACCCCCACGGAGGATCGTCTTCGAGTACCTTCTGCTTCGAGCTTCAAGCTTCGAGATTCGGGATTACAGGTTGCAGACTACATGTTACAGGTTACATGGACAGGTACAAGTACAGGTGATTCACATAGGTACTGGTAGCTGGAGTAGAGTGATACACTGACAGTGGGAGTCACTTACAGTTGCCATGGGTATATATCATTTGGCACCGGTTTGAGCGCATTGTCTGTTGGTATTGTACGTTACTTGTGGAAACTGCCATTGTACGCCTTTGTGGAGCCATACTTTTTTTTGGCATTCCCAGCCATTTCTGAGACTCAATCTAGAAGATAGTCATTTCTGAGACTTGACTATACGAGATTTGAATAAGTCTTCGTGAGAGGGTCGATAGCGTGAGGTTTTATTGAGCTGGGGGATTCTCAAATGTGAGATCCTTTCGGTGATATAGGTAGTTGGAGCACCCTTTTCGTGACCTCGCCATAGGCTATGTATTAGCGATTCCTATTTGATGCTCGGGTTCTATTGTTGGCAATTTATGCATACATATACAGTCTAGATTTTGGGTTCTTACTGCTCTACTTCTGGGGAAACTCTCTCAAAAAAATTTCAAGTTATGATGGCTGGTTTGTTGGTCTTCTAAGCCATTTATGCTGTTATGCTGCTGAAATTTTGGCAAAATCAGAGGATAAGTCAGGTGTGCCTTCTTGGGAGCTTCATGGTTGGCTCAGAATGGACCTCAATTCACTCATTTTAATTTAACTCAAAGAATCCAGATAAATGTTCATGTGTCCAGGAAGATGTTTTTTCAGCAGCACATAGTCTTTATGTTCGGCCAAGAAGATTAAGAGAGATACTGGAATGTCCTTTGCCTGTTGTAATTCCGATGATTAACTATGAACACTCATTTGACGTGCATGTGTTTGTCCTTATCTAAGAGAATTTCATGGAAGAAGTGATGAAGATGTGGAAGACTTTTTGGAAAAGATGGAGGTTGCCTGCATTAGCAACCAGATTCGTGACCCAGCACAGATGTTACGTCTTCTCTAGATTTGATTGAAGAGTGATGCACAGGTTTGGTCCAAAGCATTTGAAGAGGAGTTGCGTGTGGCTGATCCACCTGTAAGATTGAGTTGGGACAATCTAAGGGATGGATTGGAAGTCGAGTTTGTGAAGATATAAGATCCTGACAAAGTGTGGCAAGAAGTACAAGGTTTGGTGCATAAGGAAGGTGAGCCAGTAGATGTGTACATACGTAAGTTATCATTGGCATAGGAGCGGATGTGCAAGGCCTTAGCACCACAAGTACCCCCACCTGACGTGATGAAGAAGGACAGGTTCTTGGCTGGTCTTTGGGAGAATATACGTTGGAGAGTGGAGCTAAAGAAGCCTAGGACATATGAAGATGCATTAGAGGTAGCAAGGAACAAAGAGTGGAAGCTGAGAAAAAATGAGCGGGCTAGGGGTGGAGTCTTCGCCCATGAGGTATGAATTTCAGCCTATGTATTCTTTGCAAGATCGCATGCCAACAGTTCATCATGAACCAGTGGTTCCTGTTACTCATCAGGTTATGCTAGCAGTGGTCACTACAGCAGTGCAAGATGATGGGCTAAGGCAAGACATGAGGCAAGTGGTAGATTTAATGAAGAATATCAGCCTAAACATGTTAGGTCAAGTGGGAAATAATCAAGGTCAAGGGAGGTTTTCAAATCATCCAGGAGGTGAAGAAAGACCTAGGAATGGTGTTGGACAAATCAATGGTAGGTTCTGGAGGCAGATGCCCACATGTTATAATTGCAAAGAGTTGGGCCACATGAGCCCGCAATGTGAAAAGCCACCAAGGATTGGGAGAGACATGTATCCATTGCGAAGACAAGTGCTAACTAGATCAAATGATTATGGCATCGAAATTAAAGGAGAAGAAGGAACCAGTGGATTAACCCAGGAGGAAAAGGAAAAGACAAAAGTGATAAGTGTAGTCACCTTGGAGAAGGCATCAAAGCTAGAGGATACATCAGTGATGCCTATTGGGAAGAGGACCACATAGGAAAAGGAAGTAAGAAGTGCCCCATTTCCTAGTAAGAAGAAGGAAAAAAGAGGGCTCGTCGCAAGTTTCATGTTTCAGATTTTTCCACTAGGGGATGGGCAATTAAGCTATGACTTGAAGGAGGATTTGACAAGCAGGAAATCCGATGTTACTTTTGGGGAGCTCATAGAGATGGTGCCTAAGCTAAAGCGACAACGGAAGAGGATGGTTAATCCAATGGAGAAAGAACCAGAGAGAGGTTTAGTGAAGGTGTTGGCGATGGATCAGCTACCAGACATTTGTCGAATAGTAGATGTGTGGCATAAAACAAAATATATGGGACAAGGTTATGTGGATGGTGGAGCCCAAATATGTGTCATAACACACTCACGCGTTGAGAATATGGGTCTCACAGTGATTGGGGTGTCAAGCTTTCGGATCAGATTGGCAAACCATCAAAAAGTAAAATGTTTGGGTGTTGTAAAGAGCTTAGAAGTGAAGGCGTATGATGCAAAGGCGGTGGTTGATTTTCATGTGATGCCAGTGGGGTTGGGAGCATATCCTATTATACTCGGTAGACCATGGTTACGTGTAGTGGGAGCTGTTCAAGATTGGAGACATGGTACGATTAGCCTCTATGGAAAGACAGGTGCCAAGAAGCTACATAATATGGACACAGGGAAATGATTGGAAGAGCATTATGAAGATGAGGACGATTGTAGTGATGAAAACTATTCCACAGTGTCTGACGAGGATAGTGATAGTACTACCAACAGTGATGAGGATGCTGATGTCGCATTTCTTTTGATGGAGAAAGAAATCCAAGAGTCTGGTTTAGTTGCATTTGAAAATGAAGTTGAAGATGAAAGTGAAGGGCCTTATGAAGTGATTGAAGGGCTAATGCAAACCAAGGTTGAATTGTCAAAGAAGCAGGAATTGATGACACGAATGATCAATGGAGACCTCTCAGCTATGGAGAAGGATATATATTTGCACATGCTCGCTAGTTTTCCTGATTTGTTCATTACTTCATATGAAGAGATTAGAGGGTTCAATGGAGAAGAGATGCATATAGAGATGAAAGAAGGTGCTAAGCCTGTGCGACAAAGGCTAAGAAGGATGGGTCAAGAGCAAATGGAAGCCTTGCGAAAAGAGGTGGACGAGTTATTGAAGGCAAGGTTCATAGTCCCTGTGGAGACCACAGAATGGGTGAGTCAAGTAGTAGTCAGTCCAAAAAAGAATGGAAAGTGGAGGATTTGTGTAGATTTTAAGCCCTTAAATGTAGCCACTAAGAAAAACCCATATCCTCTTCCATTCATTGATTAGATCTTGGATTCAATGGTAGGTTATGAGAGGTACAGTGTGTGTGATGGTTTTTCAGGCTATTTTCAATTGAAGATTTCTCTTAAAGACCGCACAAAGACAACTTTTATTACGCCATGGGGCTGTTATTGCTACACAGTATTGCCATTTGGGTTGTCAAATGGACCATCTTTCTATCAAGAGAGAGCAAATTGGGTATTGGAACCATTCATTGGTAGTTGTGTTAAAGCTTTTATGGACGACTTATGTGTCTACAGCAGTAGGGCTGAACACCATGAGAAGTTGCAGAAGGTATTGGCTCGATATGATGAATGTGGAGGACAACTAAATCCCAAGAAATGTCATCTAGCACAGCCAAGGGTGAAGTTATTGGGCCATATGATGTCAGAGAATGGCATTGAGGCTGATCCAGACAAGGTTAAGTCTATTCTTATTCTTCCATCAGCTACGAGTACAAAGCAATTAGCAACCTTTATGCACAAAGTGAAATACATGGCATGGTTTATTCCATTGTCTTCACAACTCCTTTATCCATTACAGCAAGTGGCAAAGCATGACCCATTGAAATGGGATGATTAGTGTGAAGAAGTGTTTCAAGAGGTGAAAGAGGTGTTAGGGGGTCTGTCAGCCATGCAGGCTCCTGATTGGGAGAAAGTGTTTTATGTAAATCCATTAGTAGGGGATGATGCCATTGGAGCCATGCTATTGCAAAAGGGAAAGGGCAGCCAGTGTATTGTGCAAGCCGAGTGAAGTTGGTAGCAGAGAGAAAATTCTCGGAAGTAGAGCTAGTGATGGCAGTGTAATATTTGCTTGTCGAGGATTTCATCATTACTTGCTACCACGACCTTTTGTTTTCTTGATGAGTTATGCCTTTTTGCCACAGTTAATTAATGGCACTAACATGTCAAATGTGGTCAAGAAATGGGTAATTGAGCTGCAAGAGTTTGAGTTCTCTTTTCTAGTGGAAGACAGTACAAGGGCTACCCTAGCTGATTTGCTCACTTATAAGGAGAATCCCCTTCTTGTTAAGGAAGAGGCGGTGAGAAGGGTAGTTGAAGAAATGCCACAAATCAGCAATGCACATGTGTTGTTCTTTGATGGCTCATACAGAAAAAGACATGATGCGGTGAGGCGGTCCGGGGCGGGCAACAAGAGAAGCGACCTCTAAACACCTCTCAAGGCTCCCATGATGCTCAATTGGGGTTGGGGCGACCACAAACAAGAAACAACAACAACAAACCCACGGCCAAACAAATGAAGGGGCACCACCTAGTTATGGTATGCAAACTAGGATGCAAGACAGATTTTAGCACAACCAAGAGGATGCGCCACAAAACACACACAAGCAACCTCACACCAAGACTCACATAAAATGGGCTAGAGAGAGCGAGAGCAAAGGGAAGAGAGAGAGGAATGGCTCTTGAGTAATACCTTATTTGTGACTTGCAAATGGAGATGGTTCGTTATTTTGCTATCGTAGAGCTTGTACAAAACTCACTCAATGCTTAGTGAATGCTAAACATTGCCAACACATACACTGTCTTACGGTGTGGGAGACCTCTCACCACAATACCCTCTTACAATGGACACAAAATTGGCAATGAAAACACACTAAAACACTTTCTAAAACAAGATAAATGATAAAACTCAAAGTACACAAGTCACTTTGAATTCACTAAACCGTATCGCACAAGTGGAAGGACGAAGATTTGAACTTCGAATCACGCCTTTGATGCACCAAACCTCAATTTATTGATGATGGAGGAACATATACAATAGTGGTTTTGAGATTTTGAACTCATGCTCTCTCATTTGCAATGTGTAGCTTGAAAGTTTCTCTAACACCAAGAGTGAAGCTCACAAAGTGGTTGCTACACCTAAGTCTCTTCTCACGCATAGAGTGTTGGGGTGCTCTGTGAGATATTGGAGGTTTTTTCACAAGAAGGAGAGGGGCCTATTTATAGGTTGGAGACCCCTCATTAAGATTATTGAAAATCCTAATTTACAAGCTAACAAATCGTGATTATAATTTGTTTGAGTATCAAAACATTGCGGGCCTTCTTTTTCTTCTTGAGTAATGGATGTGGGCTCAAAAAAGAGCATTATTGATGGTAGATAAGGTGAAAGTAAGTAAGGAGAGAGAGAAAGCGAGAGTTACTATACACATGTCTTGAGGTGAGGTGTTTTTTATGGTTCGGTCAAGGGCTATTTTGTGTTAGTATGTTAGTGGTTAGTGTTAGTAATCACTAGAAGGTTATTGATGTATTTACAATGGGTAGAATGGGGTGGATGGTTGAATGAAGTGAGGAAATCCTTGTGATGGTGAAGCTTGAAGAAGTTTTTGACTTACTTGTGTAGGTTCTCAAAATGACTATCGATCTTCTTCTTTGTCTTCTCTTCTTTACGCCACCGCCGCCAAGGTTGATTATCACGATGAAAATGGTAATTTGGTTGATGAGATCTCTTGATTTGCAGAGCCTAAGCATGGTTTACATGCTGAATTTTATGTATATAGAGAAGGGGTAAGATGGAATTGTACTTTTGAAGTAATAGAGAGAGGCATAGAGATGGTGTATGTACATGTATAGCTCATATGAGAGCTATGGGAGTAAGAGGGGAGGTTAATGGGGTGAAGAAGGTGAGAAACACCATTGAAGGTGCATGCTTGAGTGAGGGATTGAGAGAAATGAGTGTGTGTGTGTGTGTAGAAGTGTGAAAAGAGGTGAGAGAAGACTAAGGGCTACTTGTGAGAAAAGTGGCAGACTGGAGTCCACTCAAAAAACCCTAGCTCACCAGTGGTTGCTCCAAAAATCACCAAAGTTTTTAAGGTGATTATTCAGCTGTTGTTCCACATTTTCTTTTTTGACCACCGCTCCAAATTCAGACTGGAGATGGGTGCCAAAAATTTTACCAAAAAGCCTGTTTTTTATGCCTGCAAATGTCTTTTAGTGGCCCCCTCCTTTGTTGAATGTGTACAATGCATCCAAGAGTGAGCCCCTCCTTTGTCATATCATAATACAAAGCATCCAAGTTGTCCTTTACACATGCATGGAGGAGGATTATTGGTGAATAAAGCAATATTTACATGGTGGGACTAGTGTATGGACTATTCATGGATTTTAGCTCAATGAGCACATGGTGAGCCCCTCCTTTGTCATATCATAATACAAAGCATCCAAGTTGTCCTTTACACATGCATGGAGGAGGATTATTGGTGAATAAAGCAATATTTACATGGTGGGACTAGTGTATGGACTATTCATGGATTTTAGCTCAATGAGCACATGGTGCTAGAATAATGAGTAAAAATAATTAAAAAAATATGAAGAAATTATGGATATGGAAAGATATTGGAATCATATGATATGGTCCCTCTTTGTATTATTTTGGGTGAAAGAGGAAAAGGTATGCAAGTAAATGAAAATAATATAATAAACGTGACTAAGGGAGTAGAAATCGTTTTTTGTTTTCACGAGGATGAGGGTGAAAATGTGAGAGTGATTTGTATAAAAGAAAAAGATGAGGTTAGAGTATGTACACATTGGCAAAAAATATACTTATGGTGTAGGAGGATGAAAGAAGGCATACACAAGTGTAATAAAACACACACCTAAGTATTTAAATAAAATACGAGAATAATTATAAAAATCCCTATATTTAGTCCATATATACAATGTAATATTTACACACAAATGGACCATAATATATTTTATTATTTTTATTTTATTTATTTTTTTGGCTCAACTAGCCCAGTGATGACTAGCTAGCTGAGGGTTTTTAAGAGAATATGGGGAAAGTCTCCTAACTCACACACGCCTATGTACAGTGAAATGGTAGGGATAGCCATAGTGTTTGGGTGATTTTGGTAGGGTGAGGTAGCTCACTATGACAATTATGGAAAGCTGAAAAACGGCTATCATTAGCCCCCTCCTTAGATAATGGTACATTCATGTACCATTTATCCGATCATACAACATGTAGATTGTGTAACGTCTGTCTTTGTCTACTCTCATCTTTGAAGAACCTTTGTTGTATGATTAAAAAACCTTATGTGATATGAAAGTTTCGCAGAGCCAATAGCAGGATGTAATGAAGTGACTGAGTAAACCTCCTCCATTGAGAAAGTTTCCATAAGCACCCCCCAGGATCAAAGATCTTGAAATATCTTTCCCAAAGAGAGATGTATGGTATGGAATCACTTACTGATTTTGGTTGAAGAGACTTGTAGATTTTATTGTTGTCCATCATTGCATCTATCACTATGAATGTGATATAAAAGATTGGTTGCTTTTCATCATGTGTAAAGTTCATAAAATTCATTCAACCTGGGTAGGCTCATTAAGTCAACAATTCTATGACCTTCATGATTTAGGAAAGCTTGATCCATGCTTCCAACTGCTATTGGAAGATATTGCAAATAGTTTACCACATAAGTAGATAATAGACGAAGGTTTCTATTGCTTCCAACACATTGGAAGAAAATAGATTTTAGTATTGATTGATGAAATATCCACATGTAGCAATCAACAAGTTTTTCATCTATGATGAAGACCAGAAGAATCACAATGTGCGACCTCCATACACCAAAGAACCAAATGAAGAAGGTTTGGAAACATCCGTTCATCACCAAGTATTCATGTCCTCTTCCACTTAAGAAGGTATGGTGCCCCCGATGAAAGGTATATGTGAAGAGAGGAGAAGTTGACTTTGAAGAGGTGAAACCCAATGTGAAGATGATTGGGGCTTCAAAAGCTTGGATTTTCTTGCTAAGAGATTGTCCCATGAATGAAGAGCCACCCAGTAAAACACCATTGGAGAGAATGATACCCTTCTGATAGTTTTCTTTTATGATTTTATCTTTTACTGCTCTCTCATGTTCTTCATCCCCTTCTAAGCCCCCCCTTTGGCAAGGTTGTAACTCCTCACATTGTACCACCTCAAAGGTTGATGGATTACTATTTGATTTTGTGAAAACTTTGGCTTCTTGCATGATAGGTTCCTCCATGCTTAACATACATGGGTCATACCAATGCTTTTCAACATCTTCAAACACTTCTTGAAGATTATCCTCACATGGATTCAACTCATACTCTTCTACTTTGTTTTGGAGTTGGCATTCCATGTACACAATCACCTCTTTATGATCAATATGGTCTATGATCTCCCCACCTACGATTTCATCTTCTTCTTCACTCTCTTCTTTTAGACAAGATACACTCTCAGAACATTCCATAAGATCAAGGTTACCTTCGAGGTCTTCATTCTCCATAGAGTCATGTTGCACAAAAGCTTCGTATGCTCGGACTAGAAATTGATCCTCCGCCAAAAGGTTGGATATATCCATTATTGAATCATCAATGCCATTTGAGATATCCTGTGTGGATTTTTGCATACTTGTGATAAAGGTAGAAGAAAGAGATTCCACATTTGAATCTTGGCCACATACTTTAGCACTTGAATAATCAGTTGGCATGTAAGTAAAGGAGACAAGTATGGCAAAGGAGATGACTCCTTGATAGAAACACTTTCATGATGGTTGGTTCTTCCAGCATGATGGAAACCATTTTTGATGTAGAAGTACTTGTGAAACTTCCTTCGGGCAATAATGACCGCTTCTTCAAAGGTAGAGGGTCCACTACAAGTAATCTTAGTCTTTAGGAAAGGAGACAAACCCGAAATAAATTGCTCCATTTTTACATAATCTGGAAATGTAGAACTAAACCCACATCCTCCCCCATTGACGAGAAAAAATATCCTCATAAGCATAGTAGTCTTCACCATGTTGTTGAAGTCTCCCTAATGAAGCCCATGCTTTCTCCATTGTTGAAAATTTAGAGAATCTGGTCTTCAAAGCTTTGGAAATTTGGGTATACCCATCTTCAATCTGAGAAGACATACTCCAAAACCATTGCTCAGCGTTGCCTCTAAGGCATAGCAATAGAAAATCCCCTTTTTCAATGTCATCCCTTTTACCAAGGATACGACAAACCATTCTAAAATCAGCAAGAAAATCATCAACATCTTCTTCTAGATTTCCAAAGAAGATTGGGATATCATCAAAGGTATAGCGTGTCATAGTCTCTCAATGCTAGAACCACACAAACATTAGTTCCAAAAAATCATTTTCTCTCATGACAAAGTTCTGAAAGGTCTTTCAACATGAATTCTAGACTCTTATATGAAAATGTTTTTTCCTTTCTTATGTTATGCTAATCCAAACCATATTCTATATCAATTTTTGTTGCCTTGAAATTAAACTCGGTCGTCATACAAGTTTCATGACTCATATAATCTACTTGATTATGCTAAAATTCAAGAATTCATGCAATACAACAACAATAAGCACAAAGTCATTCCTCTGTGGGGGCACCAATTTGAGGCAGTCCAGGGTGGGCAACAAGAGAGGCAACCTCTAAACACCTCTCAAGGCTCCCGTGATGCTCAATTAGGGCTAGGGAAACCACAAGCAAGAAACAACAACAACAAACCCACAGCCAAAGAAATGAAGGGGCACCACCTAGTTAGGGTATGCGAACTAGGACGCAAGAGAGATTTTGGCACAACCAAGAGGATGCGCCACAAAACACACACAAGCAACCTCACACCAAGACTCACATAAAATGGGCCAGAGAGAGCTAGAGCAAAGGGAAGAGAGAGAGGAATGGATCTTGAGTAATAACTTATTTGTGAATTGCAAATAGAGATGGTTCGTTATGTTGCTATCGTAGAGCTTGTACAAAACTCACTCAATGCTTAGTGAATGCTAAACATTGCCAACACACACACACTGTCTTACGGTGAGGGAGACCTCTCACCACAATACCCTCTTACAATGGCCAAAAAATTGGCAATGAAAACACACTAAAACACTTTCTAAAACAAGATAAACGATAAAACTCAAAGTACACAAGTCACCTTGAATTCACTAAACCGTATCGCACAAGTAGAACGACGAAGATTTGAACGTCGAATCACGTCTTTGATGCACCAAACCTCAATTTATTGATGAAGGAGGAACATATACAATAGTGGTTTTGAGATTTTGAACTCACGCTCTCGCACTTGCAATGTGTAGCTTGAAAGCTTCTCTAACACCAAGAGTGAAGCTCACAAAGTGGTTGCTACACCTAAGTCTCTCCTCATGCATAGAGTGTTGGGGTGCTATGTGAGATATTGGAGGTTTTTTTACAAGAAGGAGAGGGGCCTATTTATAGGTTGGAGACCCCTCATTAAGATTATTGAAAATCCTAATTTACAAGCTAAAAAATTAGGATTGTGATTTTTTTGAATATCAAAACATTGCGGGCCTTCTTTGTCTGCTTGAGTAATGGATGTGGTCTCAAAACAGAGCATAATTGATGGTAGATAAGGAGAAAGTAAGTAAGGAGAGAGAGAGAGAGAGAGAGAGAGAGAGAGAGAGAGACTTACTATACACATGTCTTGAGGTGAGGTGTTTTTTATGGTTAGGTCAAGGGCTATTTTGTGTTAGTATGTTAGTGGTTAGTGTTAGTAATCACTAGAAGGTTATTGATGTATTTACAATGGGTAGAATGGGATGGATGGTTGAATGAAGTGAGGAAATCCTTGTGATGGTGAAGCTTGAAGTAGTTTTTGACTTACTTGTGTAGGTTCTCAAAATGACTATCGATCTTCTTCTTTGTCTTCTCTTCTTTACGCCACCGCCGCCAAGATTGATTATCGCGATGAAAATGGTAATTTGGTTGATGAGATCTCTTGATTTGCAGAGGTTAATCATGGTTTATATGCTGAATTTTATGTATATAGAGAAGGGCTAAGATGGAATTGTACTTTTGAAGTAATAGAGAGAGGCATAGAGATGGTGTATGTACATGTAGAGCTCTTATGAGAGCTATGGGAGTAAGAGGGGAGGTTAATGGGGTGAAGAAGGTGAGAGACACCATTGAAGGTGCATGCTTGAGTGAGGGATTGAGATAAATGAGTGTGTGTGTGTGTGTGTAGAAGTGTGAAAAGAGGTGAGAGAAGACTAAGGGCTACTTGTGAGAAAAGTGGCAGACTGGAGTCCACTCAAAAAATCCTAGCTCACCAGTGGTTGCTCCGAAACTCACCAAAATTTTTTAGGTGATTATTCAGCTCTTGTTCCATATTTTCTTTTTTGACCACCGCTCCAAATTCAGAGTGGAGATGGGTGCCAAAAATCTTACCAAAAAGCCTGTTTTTTATGCTTGCAAAAGTCTTTTAGTGGCCCCCTCCTTTGTTGAATTTGTACAATGCATCCAAGAGTGAGCCCCTCCTTTGTCATATCATAATACAAATCATCCATGTTGTCCTTTACACATGCATGGAGGAGGATTATTGGTGAATAAAGCAATATATACATGGTGGGACTAGTGTATGGACTATTCATGGATTTTAGCTCAATGAGCACATGTTGTTAGAATAATGAGTAAACAAAAAATAAAAAAATATAAAGAAATTATGGATATGGAAAGATATTGGAATCATATGATATGGTCCCTCTTTGTATTATTTTGGGTGAAAGAGGAAAAGGTATGCAAGTAAATGAAAATAATATAATAAACATTACTAAGGGAGTAGAAATCATTTTTTGTTTTCACGAGGGTGAGGGTGAAAATGTGAGAGTGATTTGTATAAAAGAAAAATATGAGGTTAGAGTATGTACACATTGGCAAAAAATATACTTATGGTGTAAGAGGATGAAAGAAGGCATACACAGGTGTAATAAAACACACACCTAAGTATTTAAATAAAATACGAGAATAATTATAAAAATCCCTATATTTAGGCCATATATACAATGCAATATTTACACACAAATGGGCCATAATATATTTTATTTTTTTGATTTTATTTATTTTTTTGGCTCAACTGGCCCAGTCATGACTAGCTAGCTGAGGGTTTTTAAGAAAATATGGGGAAAGTCCCCCAATTCACACATGCCTATGTACAGTGAAATGGTAGGGATAGCCACAGTGTTTGGACGATTTTGGTAAGGTGAGGTAGCTCACTATGACAATTATGAAAAACGGAAAAACGGCTATCAGCGGCTTCAGGGGGTATAGCACTTTATGATCCATAGGGGAAGCTAGTATGCAAGAGGGGGTTCAAGTTGGATGCGCATAGTAACAATGAGGCTGAATATGCTACTTTGGAATCTGGATTACACATTTTTTTGAAGCATGGGGTTAGAAGGTTCAGCATAAAAGGTGATGCCTTGTTAGTTGTGATGCAAGTGCTGGGTGTGTGGAAGAGCAAGAACACCTCATTGAAGGAAATGTGTTTCAGAATTAAAGGCCTGTTAAAAAATTTTGAAGCATGGAGCATCAGACATATTGATCATGCTCTAAATGGAGAGGCACATGAAGCAGCTCAAAGCATGGTTGGGAAGCTATTTGTGTTGAGGACCAATTTGCCTCTTTATCATGGCCAGAGAAGTTTGGCTCAAGAAGAGGAGTTTTATCTAACAGGAATCATTCCAAAGGACATTCAGAAGTCTAAGAAGTATGGTTTTGTGCGCAGAGCATACAAGTACAAATTGATTGGTGATGTCTTGTATATGAAAGGGGCTGATCTTGTGTTGAGACATGTACCTTGGCGGGAGGAGCTTTATAGAGTGCTGGAAGAGAATCATGAAAGCGCATGTGGCGGCCATTTTGCATTAAAAATCACCTTGCATAAGATCTTGCAAGAGGGGTATGTATGGCCTAGTTTGCACAAGGATGTTCACCATTGGTGTAGGTCTTGCAATAGGTGTCAAGCATTTGGGAGGAGAGTGTTGAAGCCAGAGCTACGAAAAACCATTATGGCATTTGATGTGTTTGAAAAGTGGGGGATCGATGCAATCGGCCCGTCAGCCCGTTACCTATCACAAGCAGGGGCGAAAGCTATATTTTGATTTTAGTGGACTATTTCTCAAGATGGGCAGAGGCTATAGCAGTAAAACAGATCACTGCAAAGGATGTAAAAAATTTGTGTATGATGAAATATGTTGCAAGTTTGGGGTGCCACTAGAGCTACTTTCAGATAAGGGGCCAGGATTTAGAGCTAAACTGCTAGACTTTTTATGCGCAAAGATGAAGATTATGCACCAGCATACCACTCCTTATTATCCCCAATGTAATGGCTTAAATGAAAGGTTCAATGGTGATTTGGTACAAATCCTTTTGAAAGTGACAGAGCACCAAGGAAAGAATTGGGATTTGGGTTTATCGTACTTCGGTGAAGACATGTACAAGGTTTACTCCATTTCATCTGGTATATGGAAAGGAAGCACTATTGCATATGGAGGTAGAGTTGCCTGCAGTCAAGATGTTAGAAAAGTTGCTTGGGCCGCCTAGTGATGCATTCAAAGAAAGGATCTTACAATTACAAGTGGTTTAGCTGGATAGGATGAGTGCATTGTAACATTATGGGCAGATGCAGGATAAGGCTTTGGCAAAGATAAATGAAAAGTTCAAAAGTAAGGGTATCAAGAAGCATGACTTGGTTTTGCACTACAACGGTAAGCTGGACAACACCTTCCAAAAGAAGTTTCAAGTTAAGTGGGAAGGCCCTTTCAAGGTAGTGGAGTGTTTTCCAAATGGTACGTATCAGCTGGCTAACCTGGATGTCATTCTACATAAGTCAAGGGTAAATGGATTGCGTCGTAAGTTGTATCATGCCAAGTTGATGATGGTGGAGCAAGATGAGTTGTCAGAAGAGCAAGTAATCTCTGTGACGAATGAGGAGACCTGTGATGAGGCAAGTCTCATATCTCTTGCTGCTAATCATGAATGATCTAGCAGGCTAGGGGATGGGCAAATTATGTCAGGAGTTTTTTGGAGCAAGGGATTGCGCATATGTATATACACATGCATGGTGCATAAAATAAAGAATTGCCCATTTTCCAAAGCTTGGTGGTTACATGGGACCCACATGTGTAGAGGTAGGACAGGGTGTACATAGTGCATCGTTTTTCACTATGACGAGTACCAGTGTGTTTTTTCCATAATAATGAGGAGTTGGTGGCTCGTAAAACTTCTCAAGGAAGCTATCTGTGGGTCAACGACATGAGGTAAGCAGGTGCCTCAAATGGCATCTAGTGGCGTCGGGAGGTCGAATGGGGTCAATACTTGCACGTGGATAAGTACAGAGACAAAGTGGGTGTTTTCTTGTGATATTTATGCAGAAAGGTCATCATGAGGACCATATTTTGGGGAAAATTCACATGGTGGTGGGACGTATTATTGGAAAAATTTGAGTGTCAAGTGTGCGGATGAATGCAGTAGGGTGACAACTATGCACTGCGATGCCACTTTTTGGCCTGTTCGGGGTTCGTTTGAGGTCAACTAAAAGGCCAAGGGTGCCCAAGTAATAAAGATAAGTGTGGGAACTAAAAACCAGAGAGAAGACTATAAAAAAATTGGAGAGAAGAGGAGGAATAGATGCAACTATGTTTTTGCTGTTTTTGGAGCCTGTTTTGTCCATAAACTGCTCATCCGAGGTCGGATTTGAGCACTTTGACATTGTAGACTAGGGTTTTGGGCTGTTATGAACACGATTGCGCAGTCCATTTTGAAAAATTTCTCATTGTTTCTCTGTTGTTTTGGCTGTGTAAGTTTCTTCTATGAGCGAATCTTCTGCTCCAATTTGTGATTGTATCTGGCATATGTTACCCATATTGTGTGAGCTATTTTCCCCATTGGTGTTGGCCCAAGCTCAATTGTATCTAAACATCAGAAATTGTCCTTATTTGAGCTGAGTTTTTTGGGGATGTGTGTGTGTGTCTCTCTGTGTGGAGTGGGTAAATGGGTAGTCTCTCTCCTCTCACTCCATCGGTGTGTTCCTTGTCTCGACCAGGCGGGTTGCGAAAGCCGAGTGGTGCCCCATAGTGTGTGTGTGTGTGTATCATCCCAAGAGTGTGTGTCGGATCATTATAGAGGTGTTCTGTGTGTTTTCATCCCGCTCACAACGTGAGTTCGAAAGGAGGGGTTTTAAAATGCAAAAACTTTAGGTAATTTAACAAATACATTAAAATAAGGGGTTTTTATATTTAGTTTTGGTTCAATTCCTAAAATAAGGGGTCATTTTATTCATTCAGATATGCTAAAAGATGGTTATTTTTAATACTCCGTGAATGCATGTTATATAGGAGGTACTGAACGAGGAACCTCTCGAGCCATGAAGACTTTGGTCAGAGCCGAGGGTGATAGGTGAGTAGGACCACTTGTAACCTAGGTCTGAGAAGAAACTATGCCATTGAGAAGGGTACCCTAGAGCGCCATTTCCCTTCCCCCTTTGGGAAAAATAGCTCGTTGGTAGAGGGTAGTGGGGGGTGAGTGCCTTTGCCAACGAGTCAGTACCGAGCAAGGGACTAGACTACAAATACGCAACCACACAGTGAAGCCTTATCTCACTCTTTGGATGACTATAGTGACGCTCCAAGGCCATCAATAGCGACGCTTATAGTGACGCTGGAGAGCCTTACATAGCAACGATCATAGCGACGCCCGAGAGGAAATTTTTTTGGTGGCGAGGCATTCAATGACCTACCACCCATCAACCATATTGAATGTTTCATTTGTCTATTTACCTTTGAAAAAAAGTGCAAAGGTAAATATAGACCCAAAATAGTCACCCACAAGACAATATAATCATGAACTCCATCATCCATAGTACGTATTGTTTGCAAAATAAAGATACAATACTGACAAGCGTGAAGTGATGAAAGTAAATGAATGACAATTGTACACATAGGAAAAATCACTTGATTGATAATCTTTGCAAATGTAATAGTTACAAACCATTGTCATTTTGAAAAAAATATACATGGTTTTCAAAAAGAGGTCTAAAAGTCGTCTCATGATACATAAGCTATGACAAAAAGAAACTAATGCTATCTAGCTATGGCTAAACTGACATCGTCTAATCAGACGTCTCATCGCGTCCAAGCGGCGTATTTGTCGGATTCTGCAAAAAAAAACAATAAGATATATAGCTTTTTGTAAGTACAAACATATAGCAACGTTTATAAAACAATACAATAAATAGAAAAGAATAAACCCTAATACTAACCATGCCACCGCGAGAACAAAAGATGTCTATAAGGGTGTTTAAGCCCTTCCTACCTGCGTACTCACGCTCGTACGGTGTGGGTTCACGTCCTCTAAACGACCACTGTCAAAACATACAAAGAATCCATTATGCTAGAATTTCAAATCCCATAAACCCTAAACTATCAAACATAGATGCGAAAACACTTACAAAATCAGCCTCAAATGATGCCCACCCACCGCTCCCCAAGTGGTGCGAGCTCCCTGCCTCTACTCGCGCTCTGGCTGCCTCCTTTTGTTTCTTCCACTTGTCAGGATTCTCGCGCGCTTCTTTCTTCGCATGCTTCCAATCTTCTTTGGCCAGCCAATCTGGTCTACTACACCCATGATTGATTGCTTTTTGCACTTCAGAACGCTTATGCTTGCAGTATTCGCGCATTCCAACCTTCATCACATCTTCATTGAAGCGGTCATCCCGTGTTGGAACGGGAAACTCATCATGAAGCATGCTGATGACTCTGTCTTTTAATTCATTCGGTACTTCACTCCAGGTGTTTAGTATGTAGTGTCTAAACACCTGAGAGAAAACACCGCGCATGTGCGAAATCACCTTCTTGCCTTCATCATCCAAGATGATGCTGCCGCTGAAGTCGACGGAGTAAGACAAGCCCTCTCGCCGCTGATGCGTGAACCTAGGTGTCTCGGCAGGGGTCTCTAGTGGCGTGTCAACGGGGGTACGACAGGTGTCTACACTGGAGTCTGATCCCCGAAGCGAGGAGTGTCCACTGGAGTGACTCCTGGAGGAGTATCTAGTGGTGTGTAGCTGCGGGGAACGGCAGTCAGCCGCGCAAAACCTGGTGTCCATGGCGATGCCGTGGATGGTGTCTCGACGGGAAAATACGGGGAGGGTAAAGAGCCGCGTCGGACATGAGGCGGTGTCGAAGAATTGGTGGAAGCATCCCCACAACAACTGCCACCACCACCACTAGAGCACCGGCGCCTAGACGAGCGTGAAGATCATCTTGTCGACACCGAAGCTTCGGAGCGCGTTAAGGACTCCAAAACAAAGGGAGATGCGGATGGAGTAGGAATGCGTGATGGTGCACAAGAGCGATGATGCTCCACATACCACTATCTCTGTTGGGGTGACAAAGAAGAAAGAAACTCCTCATCATCCATACCTACATTAAACACACAAACCTTTAAACTTAATATTGAATGAATGGAGTAGAAAACATGGACAAGTAGATAGAGAGAGATAGAGAGAGAGAGAGAGAGGAGGAGGTGCTCGTCGTCTCTGCTTATGAGAACATACCTAGAGCATACGTACCTGGAGTGGATGCAAACACCATTAAATACAATGACGCAATGACGCATATAAATATAATGACGCAAATACTTAGAAAGCCAGATTTTTTACAAAACGGAGCAAAAATTTTCAAAATGGAGAATCGTACAAGAACTTGAAGGTGCTTGTAGCTTTGGAATGTTCAAAGGCTAGCAGCAACAAAAAGCGTTCTTCTTCTATTCAACTTGAGTGATGGAAGAGGCAAGAGCATAACTCTTAATTTTCAATCGAAAGAGAGAGAGAGAGAGAGAGAGAGAGAGAGAGAGAGAGAGAGAGCACAATCAAATCTTGCAGTCGAAAAACCAAGTGGTGGAGCTGCATGTGGCCATGGATTGCCCAAGCTGTGAGCGCAAACTCAAAAGAGCGTTATACAACATGGAAGGTACTTAGAGACCCAGAGTTTTTACAAAATGGAGCAAAATTGTTCAAAACGGAGAATCGTACAAGAACTTGAAGGTTCTTGTAGCTTTGGAATGTTCAAAGGCTAGCAGAAACAGAAAGCGTTCTTCTTCTATTCAACTTGAGTGATGGAAGAGGCAAGTGCATAACTCTGAATTTACAAAACGGAGAAAAATTGTTAAAATACAATATTTATGGCTTTAAGAGATCTCTCTCTTATCCTCGCATAGCTCAGCATAACTTCCTATATCTATATAGAGCTCTCCATTTAAACAGATGTCCTTTGTTTCATTTTGTAGATCCTCTATATGCACCCCATAGAGAGTAGCAGCTTGATGTTTGTCTGGCACCACCTCCACGGCTTTTGACTGAGCATCTTCTCCGATCTCCTCCATTGATGCCACTGTGATTGGCACATGGTAGCCTTCATACGTCCGTGCACTACGAGGGGCTACCTCTATGACGTACCACTAGTTTGATGCAGACTTTGTAGGATGAAATATCACCTGCCACAGCCACATAACTTACATGAGAGATTCCAAGCACATAAATTCTAAAATGGGATGTTAACGATTTACATACTTACTTGTTCACAATGCTCGGGTAGTACTAAAGTGTCTCTTAGGTCAATCCATTTCTTAGTTGAATCCACCTCAAGAAAACCAGACTCTCCTCTACGCACAGTAGCGTTGCGACCCTCCATGATTATCTTGAACCATTACACATCGAACAAGTCGACAAAAAGTCCTCTATAATCAATCCTCAAAATCTCTTGTAGCGTACCGAAGTAAGTGAGTTCCGCCACCACAGGATCTGCATCAGAGGACCATCGTCGACTAGACTGTTCAAATTTTTCCATGATTCCACAATCTTGAGTAAAACTCTTTTTGTCGATCCGTTCCACCCTAAAATATTGACGTTTACAGCATGCTGCTGTGTATGACTTATACTACAACCAGCAAAGATTATGAGTGGCCGTTCAAACATCTAGAAAGTTACTAGTCGTACATTGCAAACTTACCTTGGTCACGCAACCCCGAGAGTACTCCCACTCTTCCTCAGTCACTTCTTCACCTCACTGTTGTGCGCTTTCCAATTGGTTGTGCAACCATCTTAAGCTCATGAATGTTGGTAGGCTCTCCAGACCCATCGGATAGTGCATTGGTGGTCATCTTCCCCGTCTCCACTCGATTCCTGCCCTTTGTCGCTCTTGCTTTGCATCCTCATATTGTGAAATCCACTTTTGTATGACTAAATTGTGAAGCATGCTAAATTGGATGATTTTAGCCTCTATATCTTCCGTTATCTTCTTCTCAACACCGAGATTGCACATGACAATTACAGATATGCGCTCATCATCTATGGCTCTCCATAGCGTGTCCCGGGCTTTATCAAATCCGTCCACCCACTCTCCAATGTACACTAGGGACTTTGATACCAGCCAACCTTCTGCCATGCTACCCTCCGAACGTGCCTTCAGACGCACATATCCCTTGAGTGTTTTCATGAAACGTTCTAAAAAGAACATCCATCTAGAATGTACTGTGCCAGCTATTTCCACCTCATCAACTATGTGAACAAGAAGATGCACTTGAATGGTTAGCATGGTAGTAGGAAAATGTTTCTCAAACATGCACACAACCTCCGCAGCATTTAGTTTGGCAAATGGTATGGAGTCTACGTTGATCTCCTTTTGTGAGATCCATTGCACCAACTTCGCAAGTTTGCAGATTGTGTTACGGACGTCAAGAGACAAACATCCCTCAATGGAAACCGGTAAAATAAACTGTAAAACACGTGCAGCAATGATATTAAAGTCAAACCGGTAAGCTTTCCTTCTTTAGTAAAACACGTTCGGAGCGAGTGCATTACGCTAGTGGGGGTCTGCAAAGATCGAATGGTCTCTTTTGCTTTTCGTTCTTGGGCTCCTGTGACAATCCATGGTGCTTTAGGGAGTTTTATCGATCCATTGGATGTTGTTTGCGGCCAATATTTCTCCATACGATCCACATTTCTAAGGTCAGCTCTGGCTCCCAAAGTATCTTTCTTGCCGGTCAGATGGTCCCATAGTAGATTACCCAGATTCTTGAATATGTGCATTGGATTGAGCAAGTGATTGATCATGAGTCGGCCAATATGGTAGCTCGTACCATAGAGATAGTCTCTTCATCCCTGGGGGCAATCCGTCATCACACATCTCCTTCTGCTCTAACCATGCTTGTGCGGACATCCTCGGTGGCTCTCTTCCCAGAAAGCCATCACATACAACATGATTATTTGGAAGATACGCTTGATGACCTTCGTAGATTTTCTTCTTCAATGAGGGTGCCCTACGTGCATTCAGTCTAGGTCAACATGTGACACATGCTCTGTATCCGCTTGTTTGAAGCCCTGCATGTATACACATGATAATAGATCAGCTTGAGAAAAAACAAGATTTATAGTGTCTGGGTGAGGAGTGTAAATAGATCACCTGAGCAATCTGTTAGTCCGGGATAGTCATGCATGGTCCACATTAGAATCCTCTAATCAAAGCATTCCGTCGACCTGTGTGTCGGCTCATATCCACCACTTCTATGCCAATCCACAATTGTTGTAGCTCTTTGTCACGGGAACGAAATAATAGAGATGGACATCAAAAGATAGAGAAAGAGATCTTTGTATTGATGGATTTTTGCGGAGTTTTGATACAACAGATGAGCAATAAATTATGGGCGCACTCCGCTGTACGGAGCTCGAACCTCCAGACCACCCCCGAGCTTCAGTTCTCTTGCATGCAGCGTCGCACTCTCACTCGCACTTGCACTCGCAGAAGAAGAGATCGGTGAATGATTCCCAAACGCACCACCCGTCGTGCTTTTATCCTTCTTTTCCTCGAAAAGCATGCATGATTTTCGTACCAAGTATACCTGCGAGAATAATATAAGAACGTGATCGCTAAGCGATCCGTACAGGTCAGATTTCTATCATGACACTTTGCACAGATCCTGTTTCACACATTGATTTCTGCATCGCCTACAAAATAGCCAAAAGAATATACTCGTGCAACCAATTCAACATGATAATCAAAGTAAAAAAACATAATTATATATCTTCATAATTTCAATTGCCATACTCTACCATGAAGAAACAATCTACTTCTTGGTTGATAGCAGGGAGAACTGTATGAATTTGTACGTCTGTCTGTCCCTGTGTATACTACACTGCTGCTGCCTTCTGTTTGTTTTCATCATAGCTTTTACAAACAAACTTAGAACAGAGCAATCCAGGTACTCAAAACGATGGGAATAGATTTGGTCTACAAGGCTACGCAAACAGAATTACGAAAAACGTCTTTGTTTCGCTAAAAACGCAACTCTTAGGTCGCGACTCATAAAACATCTATTTTTGGGTCTCCACTACTTTTTCAACTTATTTTAAGTCTACCCATGCATTTTAAGCTAAAACACATAAATATAAAATATTGATATTAATAAAATTCTCAATTTTACTGTTCATAGACAAACTATCTGTTATTCATTCATCTTCATCAAAACGTCTTTAGTGTATTATTTAAAAAAGAGAATATATGTTCTCTCTTAATATCTCAAACTCATTCATATAAGCTCTATTTAATAGACTATTCAACAATCTTTCAAATCGTGCTAAACGAAAGATATGCCCTGCTACATTCTTTTCGACTTTAAGAACTTCAAAGATTAGTCCTATTACATTCTTCCAAGAGTGGACAAATATACACATCCATATTCTTCACTTTATATCGCCCCGGCACGATCAAGCTTAGCCATAGGTGCCTCTTCTTCGTTGTCAACCACGGGGGAATGTTGTAGTTGACGATGACAATGGGCCATACACTGTAAGATGTTGATCTTTGACCAAATGGATTTATGCCATCCATAGCCACGTCTAAGCGCAAATTTAGAGCTTCCTTGGCAAAATCCGACCATGTTCCATCTATATGTTTCCAGGCTGCACAATCTACAAGAATCCGTAGCACACCATCCGAAGATTTATTCTCCTCATGCCATGATGCTAGGGCGGCCATGGACTTAGATTCGAAGAATGCTTGATGCGAGGAAGCAGAGAAAAATGTCGCAAAACCTTTTGCGGAATTTTTGTTCCGTGGAGATCTACTCGATATCTTTCGGAATCACATTTCGGACACTTCTCCATGTCTATGTATTCCCCTCTGAAAAGAATGTTGTCATTAGGAAAAGCGTGGATCGAATTGTAATCCATCCCCAAGTTTCACAAAATCTTTCTTGCTTCCTCTCGGGAATCTGGCATCACATTATCAGCTGGTAGTATGTGCTCTTTGAGCAATCTACACAACATAAAAATACGGTACAATTGTGTCAAAATCTATGAGATCATTATACATTTAGAGTTTTATTAAAGTAAACTAATTGTAATAGATCACCTGAAAAGCGCTGTGACGCTAGTGTCACTCCATCCAAACTTTGTTTGCATGTTGAGAAGAACCAGGAGCGCTTTCAATCTAGACACACATGCTCCATTATACAATGGTGTATCGGCTTCATTTTTCATATCATCATAGTCAAGCCTTTCTGAATCTATGATCGTCTCGATCATTTCATCAATCTCGGGCTCAAACATTGCCTCGTTGGGAATGTGGTCTGCATGATCATCCCCTGAGCTGTCAGAGGCTACATCTTGTGGCCTCACATATGCTGCTTGACCAAAGCGCCTGCGAACACGTCTATTGGGTTGCAAGATTGCTGCCTGTTGGCCAGCGTTAGAGTCCGAAGAGTTATAATTGGCAACAACTCAATCTATAATAGATGGATCGAACTCGCCAAATCCGCAAACGTGCTACAAAGAAACGTGTCTTGTTCGTCGCAGAGCATGCTCGCAATGATTACAAGGGCATAAGATCCTCGTTGAGGGATAGGTGTTTCGGTTGGGCGGCCCCACATCCTCATCACTACTCATAATGAGGATAAAAATCTTATAACCAGGACAAAAAATTTAATCTTCTATTGGCATTCTTCATCTTTTATCTCTCTCTCTCTCTCTCTCTCTCTCTCTCTCTCTCTCTCTCTCTCTCTCTCTCTCTCTCTTTGTTCGCACTGTAAACTACCTCACATTCTCTAGTCATGTCCAATCCCCGCACACCTCGGTCTAGAGGTGCACATAGATCAGAACCACCGGGTTATAATCTTGTCTTTATTGGTCAATGCTATATTTGTGGGTACAAGAAATCTACACACCCACGTCTACACGATACTGCATGTAGTGGACAAAACCCCTTTGCCTCTTCTCTAGCTGTAACATTTCACAACATCTTAACATCTTTTCACAGTAGATCTTTGTTTGTAGCATGCAGATACGCCATTCTTGCAATGTAGCTGATGTTTTCTCAAGGCACTTAATTCTTACTCTAGATTTGACGGGATGTGGTGTGTGTGTGTGTGTGACCCTTGGAATCGTCATCTTGCATCACTAATTTCTGTGTAGGTTCAATTTGCTCTTCCATTAGCTGAACATGACGGCTTATTGTATGGTAGCAGCAGTCGAACATGCAGGTGGAATTGCTGGTCCTCATGGACTGTGGAGGCTGTGAGCGCAGGAAATTTTCTCGCCATTTCTTCCAAGCGTCGACGGCTCTCTGAGTTGCACCTACCTGAAAATCTAAATCTAACCTTATCTTAAATGATAAAAAGAAGAAAATGGTATAACCTTTCTATCACCCAAGTGTGGTAGATTGGTGATGCCAATTCCCTCTTCAATAACATGTAAATAACGTAAATAAACCTAAATCTAATCTAATATAACGTAAATAAACCTAAATCTAACGTAGATAAACCTAAATCTAATCAAACGTAAATCTAATCTAATTTAACTTAAATAAACCTAAATCTAATTTAACGTAAGTCTACATCTAACGTAATCTTTAACGTCTTTTCGGATAGTTTCCTACGACGTTAAAACTCTCTTCTTCTTGTGTGTGTGTGTGTGTGTGTGTGTGTGTGTGTGTGTGTGCCAATAAAAAGAGAAAAATGGTATAACCTTTATATCACCCAAGTGTGGTAGATTGGTTATGCCATTTTTCTCTTGAATAACAGGTCTTGAGTTCAACTCCTTGTTGGCTAGATCTTTAGGTCTCTTTAATTAGTTTCCTACGATGTTAAATTAAACTCTCTTCTTCTTGGTGTGTGGGTGTGTGGGCACGCTTATAAAAAAAGTTAAAAAATGGTATAAATTTTTTATCACCGAAGTGTGATAGATTGGTTATGCCATTTCCCTCATGAATAAAAGGTCTTGAGTTCAACTCCTGTCGACTAGATCTTTAAGGTCTCTTGGGATAGTTTCCTACGATGTTAATACTCTCTTCTTCTTATTATTCTCTCTCTCTCTCTCTCTCTGTTTTATATCTCTCTCTCTCTCTCTCTCTTTTCCTCTCTCAATGTGTGTGTGTGTGCATTCTTTGTTTATGCATGTGTGTGTGCGTTTTTGGTTTATGCATGCTCTCTCTCTCTTTTCCTCTCTCAATGTGTGTGTGTATTCTTTGTTTATGCATGTGTGTGTGCGTTTCTTGTTTATGCTTGTGCTCTCTCTCTCTCTCTCTCTCTCTCTCTCTCTCTCTCTCTCTCAAAAAACACAATGTGTGTGTGTGTGTGTGTGTGAGAGAGAGAGAGAGAGAGGGAGAGAGAAAGAGGGGAAGGGAACATGAGAGTGAGGCGAGGGAAGTAGCATACTTGGCTCTCCTTCCTCTCCTCATGTGTGTGTGTGTGTGTGTGTGTGTGTGTGTAGAGAAGAGAGAGAGAGAGAGGGAGAGCGTTACCTTGCTTGCTTGAGCGTGGCCCGAAAACTTAGATCTAAGATCTGAGTTATCGGACACTCTCGGTTATTTTTTTTTAGCCCTGGCGGCGTTGCTATATTACTTGTAACATAGCAACGCTCATAGCGACGCCGTGGTTTTTCATGTTTGAGTGTCGCACTACGAGCGTCGCTACTATTAAGTACCTCTTCTAGTGAGGGGATGGATTCTCTCAGATGTTTCTTCCTAAGATTTTTAAACATTTCTTTTGTTGGCTTATCCACTTTGCCTGCCCACCATTCTTTAAAGAAGACTGGAGTATACTTGAGGGTGAGGTCCTCCTCCACACGAATTTGGTGTATTAGTGTGGATATTTTATCCTGAGTATCAGTATTAGGGCTCTTGCTACATTGCATCTCTGCCAGTTCACTGTATATCTAGTCCTTACGTTTCCTTCGGATTTTTGTTACTTTTTTATTAACATTATCAGTGTTTTTGAGTGCTTGATATTGCCATTGTCCATGCCTTGGATGGAGTGAAGCCCTTCGAGAAACCTGCACCCATATAGCCTTAATGCTACTCTGTACTTCCTCCAGTTGAAACAGCGAGGTGTCCGTGTGGAACTAGTGATTCCTAACTTTCCTACATTTGTCCTCCAGAGTTATCACTAATGGATAGTGGTTGGAAGTACAGGACGTGTGTCTGGGTTTGGCTTTGATTCTATTAAAGCTTCTCGCTATGGAAGTGCTTATATAACATCTATCTAATCTGGCTTTTCTAGCATTAGGGCCTTTGGAATAATCTTGCCATGTGAACTCTCCAAGTGACCCGACATCCAAAGATCAAGCTGTTCTTTAAGCTGATTCCACTCTTGAAGCTTTGCTCCTGAAATAACGTTGGCCCGGTTTTGGAAACGATCTTCAATGGTCTCTACCATATTGAAATCTCCAATGAGAATGGTTGGCTCATTTTGAGCTAAAAGCTGCTTCCACAATTGAGTTCTGTCTGTGGCAGAACCGCCTGCATAACCAGACACAATCATGCATTGGACGGGGGACTCGACTCTCACACCTACCCAGTAGGCTCCTTTGCCAAATTTTTCTGGATTCACCTTCCATGTTTGAGGAATGCCGATTGCTATACCACCAGATCCCCTTTCGTGCGAGGAGCAATGCCAAAGGTGTTCGTTTGAGATTAAAAAGAGTCTTTGAGAGAGCTCGTCCCCTAAAGTCTTTATCTCTTGGAGTCCAATGACATCGACAAGAAAGTTGTTGAGCCAGGCCATAATTGTTTTTGCTTTGAGTGGGTCTGACAGACCCTTAATATTCCAAGACACTATTTTCATCGGGGAGTACGTCTATCCTTGCGGTTTTTGGACTGGGATCTGGGAGAGGCTTGTGACATTGAGGTGTGTCTCCTCTTGTTGTCCTTATGAACCTCCATGGGGGCTGGGCGAGTCTCAGCAGTTTCCTTCTGTCCAGGGGTGATGTTTTCTTTGTTGGGTTCGTTGCTTGTGGACGACTTGTTTTGGTTTAGGGCTAATGTTCGATTAGCCTGATTCACTTGCCTTTCCAGCCTTGAATCTGTGTCCTCTTCTTCTTCTGAGTCGGGGTCAATGGACTCTGCCACATCAGAATCTTCCCTGTAACATTTAATGGCCTAAAATCTCATGTGTAGCGGAAATTAGCATGAACATAGTGAGCATTTCATTAGAGTTGATTCCTAATGAGAATTACAAGAGTGCTTGGGTGGAGAGAGCAACAAAAAGCATAACACCTAGTTAGATAGCATCGACAATACTTTCAAAAGAGAGAGCAATTAAGCTATTGACAACAGTTGAGGACCGGATTTGCATGGAGCCGGTCCCCCCTCCAAAAGGCTTTGTATTATGGTTTCTCCCATCAAGAGAGACATTGTACAATACAATTCTTTGTGTTCCTTCAAGACGAGCTAGTGCAATGAAGATGGAAGCTTCATACACCAAGCAAAACACTTAATCAAACACAACTTGAATTATCCCCGTTCTCAGACCCAAGACCTCACACACCTTCGAAGATGGTGAGAGCTAGCAGGGTATGAGAGTAGATTGAGAGGAAAAAGAAGTATCTTACGAGAAAGAAGTACATCTCCTCACATAATCACTCATATTAGCATAGCTTAGCTTAGTAATTAGCTTGGTAGAGAAGATGAGCATGCATTGAAGCTTGGCTCTTGGTTGGATTTGCATCCACATGCCAAGAGAGTGTTGATGTAGGCTTCTATCTCACAAGCTTGGAGTAGGTGATGAGCTCTCCATTAAAGCTTGGGAGGAGATAGAGTATTTTCCCTTCACACATGGTCAAGTGTGAGAGTGTGTGTGTCAATGCCAAGCAAAAATCAGCCCCCTCTCTCTCTTGGGCGAGCCCTAGCTGCTAAGTTAGTCTGGCTTTTGCCTCATTGGACCTCCCCAGGTCAAGCCAATAGGGATTAAGCAGCATAAGTGATAGCCTTCTGACATGTGTCCCCCTTTCCCCTTTTGTGAGAGCTTTAGATAATTAAATAATTAAACTAAACTCTCATTGGACCCCTTTGCCTCCTGGCCAATAGGAATCAGGCAAGCCATGGGGCTCCTGAATGCTCATTGGACCCCTTGGGAGACTGCCCAATAGTCTTCTAGGACACTTAATTCTTATTGGTTTCTTTTATTAAATGTTTTTAAATTAATTAAACTAGATTTACTCTAGCCTAATTCTCATTGGTCCACTTCAAGGGTCTTCCAATAGGAATTGGGCATACCTTGTGGGCATCTGGCCTAGGGAGCTGACATGTGTCCCTCATTCCCTTTGTGTAAAGGGAGCCTGTGTGTGTGTGTGTGGCTTTCTCTCTCATCCCCTAGCTTTGGGGCTCGCCCCCTCCCATGTAGGGATGTAGAAAGACTTTTTGGGCACACACTAAGCATCCAATTTTCCCTAAGGTTGACCTTTGGACACAACCTTTGAATTTTGGAACCTTAGCATTTTGGAAGTCTTAATGGGCTGAACCTTAGGGTCTTTTTAGCCCGTTGTTTCACATGGCTCTTTTGCAGATGGCCCCCCCTTTGGATCCCTATTTTCCCTCCTTTGGATCCCTACTGTGGCCGGTCTGCTTAACTTAACCAATATTCTAGCTTTTTCTCCCTTGGCACTTCCCCACATTAAATGATCAGTTTAATATGAGAAAATCATTTAGGAGAATTAGATATTGATTATTATGACATTACCTCTCTCTTGAAATCATAGTCGTCCTCGACTATGGTGTAGAGAAGATAAAGCATATGCATGAGTCCTTTTCTTAGCTGGTAGAGGATCCCTATGTTACCCTATGACATCATTCCATAATGGATGACTAGTCCATTTGGCGCTTGAGAGCCTGAGGCTGCCGCAAGAATGTCTGCACATTAGTCCTATCAGTCTTCCATAGTAGAGTGACAAGCTCTGCTTGGTGTTCGGGAGACGTCGTCTCCGCAAACTTGATCTAAGCATGCATACTACTTCATTTTTGTGCACAAATAAAGAAAAAGAGAGTCTTATAAGACAAAAATTTTTGTTCATTTTTAACATTTTGTACATTTGCTTACTCTTGGGAAGCATTGTAAGCATTGACAAGGTTTAGGTTATCCTTTAATTGTATGCCTTGCATCCATCTAGCATCTTCAAAAGGATAATTCTTAAACTTAATAAGATATCGTCGGATAGTCTTACCGCCTCTTAATACCTTGTCTTCATGTCGGAGAATGGACTCGGGCTGCAGCACCTCCTCGTGGTCCTCGATCTCCGGTGGGTCTTCAATAGTTGGTTCTTGAGGTGGCTCTCCTTTGTAAGGCTTTAAGAGGCTCACATGAAAAGCATTGTGTATGAGCCAATGATTGGGCAACTTAAGTTGATAGGCCATCTCATTGATTGGCCTAAGAATCTGGAAGGGACCATAGTACCTTTTTGCTAGTTTAGCATAGTACTTTTGGTGGCCCGTAGGATTCTTGCACGTCGTGTGCCTTAATCGAGCCTTGGGAAACTTTAACAAGACCCAATCGTTTTCTTTAAAGGCTTGGGCTCTTCTGTGCTTGTCAGCAGCAGCCTTTTGCCTTTGCTGTGAGATAGAGATAGCATCCTTAATCTTTTGGAAAGATTCTTGTAGGTCTCGGCTATACTCATCTGCAGCGAAGATCTTCCCATGTACCTTAAGTAGCAAGGGACTTTTTGATCTTCCCTCAATTACCTCGAAAGGTGCTTTTCCTGTAGAAGTATGTACAGTGTTATTGTAAGCATACTCTACTAAGGGTAAGTACTTCTCCCATTGGGATCTTTGATCTACTTCCGTTACATAGCTTTTAGTAGATCGAGAATAGTTAGGTTAGCTATTTCACTTTGGCCATCAGTTTGTGGATGATAGGCCGAAGAGAAGTTTAGCCTTGTTCCTAAATTCTCAAAGAGACCCTTCCAGAAATTACTGGTCATTCTAGGATCTCTATCCGACACTATGGACATTGGCAAGCCATGGTACTTGAAAATTTGTGAAATGAAGAGGGTTGCCATTTGATGGGCTTTGATAGTCTTTTTGACAGGTATAAAATGAGCTTGTTTACTGAACCTGTCTACTATCGTCCATATTCCCGTATTCCCATGGATAGACTTAGGCAATCCAAAGATAAAATCCATGGATATGCTCTCCCATGGTGAATTAGGGATTGGCAAGGGTTGAAGCAATCCAAGTGGCTTCCCTCTATCAAATTTTGTCTTTTGACATACCACACATTTGGAAACATACTCATGTATGTTCACTTTCATGGTAGGCCAATAGAAATATGTTTCAATTCCCTTTAGGGTAGACTGAATCCCTCTATGCCCCGCATATGGGGGAGCATGAGATTCATACATTACTTTCTCACGTAGTGAGTTAGTAACGCATAGTCTATTGCCATAGAGAAGATAACCATCTTGTAAAGTAAATGGTTCTTCTTTCTTCCCTAAGGCAAGGGCTGAAATCACATCTCTAAAATCGGGATCAATAGCATACTCATCTATCATTAAAGATAGATCATTGTGAGTTGCTATGGAAACCGCATTCACTCTCGGTCGTCTTGAGAGTGCATCGGCTACTTGATTATGCTTGCCAGCAATGTGAGCAATATGAAAATGAAATTGCGAAAGTAAATTTGCCCACCTCATTTGTTTGTCGGAGAGCTTGGTCTGCGTCATGAAGTACTTAAGACTTTGGTGATCCGTTCGCAGAATGAAAGGAGTCCCCAATAAATAGTGCTTCCATGAGTCTAAGGCATGTAGAACTGCAAGGAGTTCTTTTTCGTATATGCCTAGAGCTTGCTCAACAGGGTCGAGCCTTCGACTCTCATAGCCTATGGCGTGCCCTTCTTGGAGAAAAACAGCCCCAAGGCAATCACCACAAGCATCACATTGGACCTCAAATGGTTTTGAGAGATCCGGTAGTGTAAGCACAGGTTGAGAGATAAGCTTTTCTTTAAGCTTTTCGAAAGCATTGTTCTCCTTAGCATACCACATATACCTAACATTTTTCTTTGTTAGGTCATGTAATGGTCCCGCAATTCGTGAGAACTTTTCTATGAAGCGTCTATAGTATGCACACATACCTATAAAGCTTCTTAGTTCATGAAGATTCCTGGGTTTAGGCCATCCTTTTATTACCTCTAACTTGGATGGATCCATTTGGATTCCATCTTGAGAGATAATGTGACCTAAATATTGAATCTCTTGCAAGAAAAAATCACTTTTCTTTCGATTAACATAAAGTTTATTCTCTCTTAAAACTTGAAATATTACCTGGAGGTGTTGCTTATGTTCCTCTAATGAATTAGAGTAGATGATAATATCATCAAAGAACACTCCAGTGAAGGTTCAATGAGGTCTGAACAGCTTCTCCATCAAGCGGTTAAATGTGGCTGGTGCATTAGTCAAGCCAAAAGGCATGACAATGTATTCGTAAAGACCAAATGTAGTACGAAATGCGGTCTTTACAATGTCTTGATCAACTATCCTTATTTGATGATAGCCACTTTTTAGGTCAATCCTACTGAAGTAGGTCGATCCTTGTAGCTTATCAAATAGGTCTTCTACCCGTGGAACGGGAAACCTATTCTTGATAGTGATCCTATTTAGTGCTCTATAGTCGACACACATACGATATGTGCCGTCTTTCTTTTGCACTAATAGCACAGGTGAGCAAAATGGAGATGAGCTAGGCCTAACCATGCCCTTCTCAATTAACTCATGCACTTGCCGCATAATCTCCTCTTGTTGAGCTTGAGAAACTCTATAAGGAGGTTTGTTAGGCGGTGAACTTCCTGGAAGAAGTTCAATTGCATGGTCGTCATTACCTCGTTTAGGAGGTAGCTCAGAAGGGATGTCGTCAATAAAGACATCTTGAAACCCCTTGAGAAAATTGGATAACTCTAATTCCTTTTGGTTGCTTTTATTTTCTTTTGCTAAAGCATTAGGTTCATTTTGAGAATCTTTAACAAAAATCATGTACACGGAAATAGAGCTCTTTATTGACTTGTTGAAAGCTGGTGTATGTACAATGGGGATGGTGTTACCCATCTCCCTAGCATCTATATACATGTCCTTTTCCCTTAACTTAAAGGAGATTCTCCTTTCAGGAAATTTAACATGGGCAGCCAGACGGTCAAACCATGGTGCCCCTAGGATTACATCCTCATGCTTGAGAGGAGAGATAAAGAAATCCTCTTTGTCCACATAGCCTTGGACATGAAGCCTCAATTTCCCGATTAAGGGAGTGACTGAAGCTTCTTGCCCCTTGAAGGCACTGTCTGCGGGTAGGATATCTCCCATCTCGTAGGATTGTATGCCTAGCTTGGTGGCTAACTCCATAGATATGAAATTGTGAGTAGAACCAGGGTCAAAGAGAATAAAAGCATCATGTTCTCTTACCTTTCCCCAAGCATGGCATAGAGGAGATCCTTTGTGGTGAGTTTGGTGAATCTCCTCCTCTTGGATTTCAACCAAAGAATCTCTAGGAGGATCTTGGCGGTTGTTCTTTTGGGGACAAGCGCGGTACGCATGCCCTTGTTCGCCGCACTTGAAACACCGGTTATCTTTACGATAACGCTCAAGCTCTTCAGGAGAGAGTTTATTCTTTCCTTTGTAAACTCCCTTCTCTTTAGCTTTGTTGGGATTGCCCTTAGGAGACTTTTGGACATTGTCCTTCCCCTTAGGCTCATTGGAACCTTTGTTTTCCGGGGGCTTATTATTTCTTTTACCCCCCGTTTGGAAATTGATTCGCGAGGCCACCATAGTATGGTGTATTACCGCCGATATGGTACGTGGCCTTTGGGAGTTGACATACTCCGCCATTTCTTCGGTTAAGCCCGCACAAAATTGTTGCTTTTGCTCTCCAAAATCCAACTTTTTGAAGACAGTGGCTTTGAGTTGTAGGTCCCAAAACTTGTCTACATATTTGTGGATGGATTCATTGGGAGAGAGCTTTAAGCTTCGCCATTCGGTGAGTACTTTGTCTTTGGCATCGGTGGCCAAAAACTGCTTCATAATGGAAGCTCTTAAAGCCTTCCATGTTCGTGGAGCTTCACCGTTGGCTCGTAGGCTAGACCACCATTGTCTGGCGGACTTTTGAAAGTGCATAGCTACATGGCGTAGCTTAGAGGACTCCGTGAAGCCCTCATCTCCAAACGCCGCATTGAATTGCTGGATAAAGGCCAAAACTTTGTCTGTAGCACCGAAGGTGCCATCATAGGTAAGGAAAGAGATGCTCTTCCCTCCCTCTTTGAATTTCTTCAGCTTGGACGACCTCTTCCATGCGGCATAGGATTTCCTATGGCCTCTTCTTTTTGATGGTTCAAAAGTTGCACCATCACTTTCTTCAGAAGATGAAGAATTTGAAGAAGGTGGAGAAGAGGGTGACCTCTTTCTCGCCTTTTTCTTGTCTTGATCTTTGTCGTCTTCACCATAGCTTTCATAAGAGGAAGAGGATAAAGAAGATGGAGAAGAGGGTGTCCTCTTTCTCGCCTTTTTCTTCTCTTGCTTTTTATCATCCCTCTTTGAATTATGGCGTGGAGAAGAGTGTGATGGTCTTCTCCGCTTTGGTGGTGATGGAGAGCGTTTAGCCCGCCGTCTTCGTGGAGCCATCTCCGCCGAGGTGGCGGGAGACTCGCTTCTTTCTCGTTCCTTCGGTGGAGGCTCTTGAGTTCTCCTTTGGGAAGGAGATGCATCATCAAGAAGTAAGTTCTTGAGCCCTTCATATGGATTCTCTTCTTCTTCCCGAATCGGAGAGAGACCTCTTTTGGTAGTCTCACAAGGAGGCTTCCTAGGTATTCTCTCGTCATGGTGATGAGCTTGGAGAATCCCGTGAGCACGGAGCTGCCGTTGCACTTCACTTTGGAGAGATGGATTGCCCATGGCTTGTTGAAGCCTAGAAACAAGATAATTAACAAGCATTGAAGCATCATTAGTAGCTTGCTCATGAGCAAAATCAAAGTTATCAACATTAATTTCACTCTCTTTAATATTGTCAGCCATTCTAAAAACTTTTAGGTGTAAACTTTTTAGGTGTACTTTGGCACTTCAAGCCCTAGTTGCTACTCCTCTTTACCCCTTTAGAAAAAGCACTCAAGCTACTGTACCCGCGGCTCGAATACCATTAATTGCAAGGAATAGAAGAGAGGGTCTTTCGACACCAAAATAGCACCGGCTCCTGTCAAGCTTCTAATAGCTCAATAGTGGTTAAGCCGTAGGGAAGCCCCGTAGGACTCCACTATTAAGACCATAGCTCTCGACGGTGATGCCCCGTTAACTGCACAAAGGCAGGCGCACTGCAAGGCTGAAAAATCCCTATTCTACTTACTCACAGGCAATTAATAATACCAACCATTTGTAGCTAGCTTAAGGACCTCCCTTCTTGAGCAAGAAAAGAGAAACCTTGAGCTCTGATACCAATGTAACATTTAATGGCCTAAAATCTCATGTGTAGCGGAAATTAGCATGAACATAGTGAGCATTTCATTAGAGTTGATTCCTAATGAGAATTACAAGAGTGCTTGGGTGGAGAGAGCAACAAAAAGCATAACACCTAGTTAGATAGCATCGACAATACTTTCAAAAGAGAGAGCAATTAAGCTATTGACAACAGTTGAGGACCGGATTTGCATGGAGCCGGTCCCCCCTCCAAAAGGCTTTGTATTATGGTTTCTCCCATCAAGAGAGACATTGTACAATACAATTCTTTGTGTTCCTTCAAGACGAGCTAGTGCAATGAAGATGGAAGCTTCATACACCAACCAAAACACTTAATCAAACACAACTTGAATTATCCCCGTTCTCAGACCCAAGACCTCACACACCTTCGAAGATGGTGAGAGCTAGCAGGGTATGAGAGTAGATTGAGAGGAAAAAGAAGTATCTTACGAGAAAGAAGTACATCTCCTCACATAATCACTCATATTAGCATAGCTTAGCTTAGTAATTAGCTTGGTAGAGAAGATGAGCATGCATTGAAGCTTGGCTCTTGGTTGGATTTGCATCCACATGCCAAGAGAGTGTTGATGTAGGCTTCTATCTCACAAGCTTGGAGTAGGTGATGAGCTCTCCATTAAAGCTTGGGAGGAGATAGAGTATTTTCCCTTCACACATGGTCAAGTGTGAGAGTGTGTGTGTCAATGCCAAGCAAAAATCAGCCCCCTCTCTCTCTTGGGCGAGCCCTAGCTGCTAAGTTAGTCTGGCTTTTGCCTCATTGGACCTCCCCAGGTCAAGCCAATACGGATTAAGCAGCACAAGTGATAGCCTTCTGACATGTGTCCCCCTTTCGCCTTTTGTGAAAGCTTTAGATAATTAAATAATTAAACTAAACTCTCATTGGACCCCTTTGCCTCCTGGCCAATAGGAATCAGGCAAGCCATGGGGCTCCTGAATGCTCATTGGACCCCTTGGGAGACTGCCCAATAGTCTTCTAGGACACTTAATTCTTATTGGTTTCTTTTATTAAATGTTTTTAAATTAATTAAACTAGATTTACTCTAGCCTAATTCTCATTGGTCCACTTCAAGGGTCTTCCAATAGGAATTGGGCATACCTTGTGGGCATCTGGCCTAGGGAGCTGACATGTGTCCCTCATTCCCTTTGTGTAAAGGGAGCCTGTGTGTGTGTGTGTGGCTTTCTCTCTCATCCCCTAGCTTTGGGGCTCGCCCCCTCCCATGTAGGGATGTAGAAAGACTTTTTGGGCACACACTAAGCATCCAATTTTCCCTAAGGTTGACCTTTGGACACAACCTTTGAATTTTGGAACCTTAGCATTTTGGAAGTCTTAATGGGCTGAACCTTAGGGTCTTTTTAGCCCGTTGTTTCACATGGCTCTTTTGCAGATGGCCCCCCCTTTGGATCCCTATTTTCCCTCCTTTGGATCCCTACTGTGGCCGGTCTGCTTAACTTAACCAATATTCTAGCTTTTTCTCCCTTGGCACTTCCCCACATTAAATGATTAGTTTAATATGAGAAAATCATTTAGGAGAATTAGATATTGATTATTATGACATTCCCACTCTGGCAGTGATGCGAGTAGGGCGAATTTGTTGGGGCCCCGAGCTTTACCCTTGTCTAGCTGAGTTTTATGAGCCATTGGTTTCTCTGGCTTGGGGGGTTGCGGTGGGGAGACTGGTGGGGATGTGTGAGTGTTACCTTTGTTATGGGCTGAGCTAGGAGAGGCCTCTCTAGTTTACGGTTCTTTTTGGGGCATTCCCTAATGAGGTGTCCCTTCGTTCCGCAATGGAAACAAGCGTTTGGGAGGTATTTGTAGCTTACTAGTTGTTCGAAGCACTCGCCGTCATCTAAAGCAATTACCATGGATTAAGGGAGCTCCAGTGAAATGTCCATTTCAATGAGGGCCTGTGGGTGCCATGTTGGGATGTAGTCCCCTCTAGGTCGGCCCCCTAAAACTTTACATAGCTGAGCACCTATGGCCCTGAGGTGGTTGTGATAGTGAAGGGGGAGGTTCTGGAACTCCACCAAATTGGGAAATGGTTGAGGGAATCGCTCTCCCCTTTGTAATATTTATTCCATTTGAATAGGCAGAGGGGGGTAGCTCGCAACATCCATTGGCCTGTGCTAAGCACCTTGAAAGCCATTTCTGCGGTTTTAAAAACAAACACAAATTGGTTTTTGGGGAGGGACTGTATGGTCTCAACTTCCGCTCCTATTGCCCCCCATTGGTTTCGAATCCACCCGCATAGAATGTCTACTGGTGGGCGAGGGCCAGCAAGAAGCCCTATCAGGGCCCTATTTCCAAATCATTCTGAGTTTCTCTAACCTGAAGAGAAAGAAAAATAATATAAGGCTTACAGTTTCCATTCGGTTGATCGCCTCCTGCTGCAGTCTTATTGCTTCCTCCCTGTTGAGTGACCGGGACATGGCCATGGGTGGCTGGAGCGGCAGGGCTTTCAACAAAACCTGAAGGTCCACTTGCATGTTGAGGGAGGGTTGGTTGCTGGGAGAAGAAGCCGAAGTCATGTCGAAGCAACCTTGTGGCTTCAAGCTTTTCTGCACTTCCAATGAGGGGGCTCTGATGATCGATGTCGTTGAGAAGGGCAGCAGTTAATGTGTTGGGTGGGGAGAAAGAGCTTGGGTCGAAGTCATTGAGGCCTCTGTCATACAAGAGTGGGCAATTATTTTGCACAAGTGCTTGGTGGGGGAGCGCGCCTGTAGCCCAAATATTGGGGGGTCTTGCGCCAATGCTTTGAAGGGGTGAGATGACGAGCGAGGTCATCTTGCATGGGGCGTGAAGGATGCCACCGAAGGGACGGTTGCTCAGGACATCGCTAGGGTTTTTTATTAAATTACCTCGAGACTTACTTATTTTTGCAATAAATCTTCTTTCATTTTCCTTTGGCAATGATGTTAGGATAGGTGAGTAGGACCAGTTGTAACCTAGGACTGAGAAGAAACCACGCCATTGAGAAGGGTACCCTAGAGCATCATTTCCCTTCCCCATTTGGGGAAACTTAGAGCTCATCGATAGAGGGTAGTGGGGGGTGAGTGCCTTTGCAGCGAGTCAATACGGAACAAGGGGACTAGACTACAGAAATGCAACCACACAGCGAAGCCTTATCTCACACTTTGGACCTATCCAGATATTAAAGATTCATAGTTGATTCTCTTTCTTTAAGGGAAAATAAATCTCAAGATGTTCCTTAATGTGCATAAACATTTATTAACTAACTCTATCCTAGGCGTTAAAGAAAAATTTGGGATCTCAGAAGGGATTTCTTTTTCTTTTGGCAAAACTCATAATGGTGAGTAATTTATATTGAAAATCTTAGAAGGGCTTATAAGGGGTTTGATTCTCTCTCTCTCTCTCTCACACACACACACACACACACACACACGTGCGTGCATACACACACAACGAACACATGGATAAATTTCTGCACAGAAATTACAAACTTGGCATAGATTTTGACAAGTAGGAGGTATTCATCAAGCTCTTTTTGCTGATATATAAGGCTATGGTCATGCGAGGCTTAGTCTCCACAGACAACGACGGGCAATCTATGATAGGAGGGTACTTTCCATCAGCTTCGTAGTGCTACTATGCCAAAAAAGGCATAGTTTTCAAACTAAGCCGGTCATGTGCCGATGAGTTCTCTTTTTCTCTCTCTTATTCAGCGCCTCACACTCCCTCTCGCTACAGGCTGCTCCCCGTCACCCTCTGAGTTCTTGTACGTGCTGTTGATCCGAGCCTATCACAAATTTTTGTTTACTATATTTTGTTGGTTTTCCTTGCTTCTAGAGGTTTACAATAAAAGAAAGAGTGAGAACAACCTCTTGGAAAAATTCAAAAAATGATTTGATGGAAATTTTTTCTTGACTAGTTCACCGGAGGTGAAAGGTAGAGGGAGAACCTAGTGGTAAAGGGAAGGGAAAATATGTAAATGTGAAAAGAAAAGATATGATGTGGTTGTGGAGCCATGCACCCATGATTCAAGGGTCATGATTGGCTCATATCATCATGGCTTTGGAGCCATATGATGATTCAAACAGATGGGACCCAAATGGAAGACTTGGTAAAAGAAGGAAACAGACACATGATTTTGCTGATTTTTAAAAAATTCTTCCACTCCGATCCAAGAAAAGTTGTCTTCATCAAAGTTGTAGCTGATGAGCTGGAGATTTTGACCATATTTTTTTTCAAATTTTTGCATCTACGGTCTAGGAGATATGGCCAAAATGGCGGACGCCAGCTTTTTCAACTGTGGTGGAGACCACCCCCTCTACCTTTACACACACACCCTTCCTTTTCCACATTGAGACGTTCTCTAAAAATCATCCATTAGTCTTCTCACCCTCCCCTCCTTCATCCTCTCTCTCAAGCTCAAAAAACCATCACAAATTCCTTTTCTAATCACCTCTCTCATCATGCTTAATCTTGTTGTAATTCATAAGTTCTCATTCAACCCCTTTCTATTATTACTAGATATGCATTGATTTTATGTAGATTCTTTACATTTTAAAATAAGGAAGCTCTTGGACTCAAGCTATGGAGGAAGGAGCGAAGACAACACAAGTGATGATGGAGCCAATTAGTTGCAAATTGGTCAACAAATCACTTGGAAGGAGCTTCTTCATTGGTTGAATGTCCCTAATCAAGCTTCATTTGTACAAATTGCACTTGGATCTTAACCTCACTCCTAATCACTCTCTTTCCTATATAAAGAGCCCCCCCCCCCCCTTTGTAATTTCAAGTATCCCTCAGCCCCATTGAGTCTTTGTATCACTCATCATGTGCCCATAAAGCTCATTCATTCACTCTATTCTTGCAAATTCTAGAGTGTAAATTGTTTTATGCTAGTAACCTCCCCTCCTCTTACTTATGTTAATTAAGAGAGATCTTTTATGTGTGTGTGAGAGTGCTTGATGTGATTTTGGCTAATTCTTGAGTTGTTGTTTAGTAATCTACATGCTATTTGTGTTGGGAGTGCTTGAAGTTATCCATTCCTTGTACACACACTAAGGTTAATGCTTCATTCATAGTGATAGTTCTCTCTCTCTCTCTCTCTCTCTCTCTCTCTCTCTCTCTCTCTCTCTCTCTCTCTTTGTGTAGCAGTCCTAGTCCACGCTTCCAAGACTAGGTGGTGCCCTCATCTCATTTCCCTTGTGGCGCAATGGAGTTTGTTTTGGTGTAGAGGCCACCATTCCAAATTTCCTTCGTCATAAATTGGTGCCCCCACTGAGGAGTTCTCAAGCAGCACTCTGTCAATCCTATGAAGGAAGGACCATCAAATTCTCCGAGACTTCCACTATGGTCTCCCCAAGAAGCTCGAGAAAAGAAGCGTCTTTATTGACAAACGGCACGTATGTGGGTAAAGAGAGTTAACTACATACACCCTTCTTTGCTTCAAGGAAAATTTTGTAGTCATCAAGTCCCTAGGTCAAAGCATTGTGTTGAGTGCTTCGTGGCTAGTGTGAAGACACTTCCTTTGAAGCCTCGACTTCAGATGGTGAAAACACTTTCAAACTCGGGTATTAACAAGTTTTTGGAGGGGGAGCTACACATCAATGGGGTGCGGTATTGGCAAGAGGCTACATATGGTGATGCACTCCAACTACTACTAGCAAGAAGGCTCAAGGTAGTTGAGAGGGTAGCCATTGAACCCTATGAACTCTACAAAGCTGAAGATGGTCACACCAAAGCTAGGCTAATCTCTGGTGAGCAAATTCTTCGCATCTCTCAAATGGTGGGATCCAAGAGAGCTGAACTTCAATGAAGTGCTTCATGGAAGTTTGTATTGAATGCACCAATGAATAATCCCATTTTCTACAACTTTCAATCAGTTTAGAATATTAGGGTGAATGTGCGCATTGATAGAAAGATTTTTTTCCAACAAAGATTGGTCTTCTATTTTGGAGCTAAGAGGTTGAGAGAGATATTGTTGTCCCCTGACCCTATAATATTTCCTATTTTGGAGTATAATGTATCTTTTGATGTTCACATCTTCATCTTGCTTTAAGCATACTCCATGAATCATAGGGATTTATATGGACCTTTCCAACCTCTTGCTAGACAAACTATGCATATAATAGCTAGCACAAAGCTTAGGTTCCAAAATATCATAAGGAACTTACTAGGCCCTCGTCGTCTAGCTGAGATTAATGCATCTATCAATCCATTTATTCTACCCTTAATAAGATATGATTTGGGCCTAGACGTTTTCATCTTTGTGCTGTATTGAGAGGAAGGCAACCCATTTTATGATGGCTTTCCCTAATTTTTTTGGGCGTAGTGGGGAAAATGCTGGGGATTTTTTGGATAACTTGGAGATGGCTTTCCTTGTCTCTGCGAGGGATGACGAAGCATTGAAATTGAGAGCTTTTCCTTTGGTGCTCAAAGAAGCAGCTAGGGTATGGTTCCAAGCTCTAGATCCAACCCAAAGAGCTGATTGGGAGGGATTGAAGGCGGCTTTCCTACGAAGATTTCAACAAGCCAATTCAGCATAAGAACTATGGCAACGTCTTCTGGCCCTTCATCAAGTTGACCCTCATGGTTATGCAACCTATGAGGAAGGTTTTCTGAAACTTTGGGGGCAATGGTCAGACTCACTAAACCCTGGTGAGCGAGCTCCCAATTGCCTCCAAAAGGATCGATTTATCTCAGGTTTGTACCCCTTGCTAAGGGAGAAGGTAAAGAGCAAATTTCCAAATACTTTTGAAGATGCGTTAAGGATTGCTAGGGAAAAGAATCGAAAGATTCTCTATCAAGCCCAAGCTGGCCAGCTAGCTTTGGGAGGCAATATCACAACTACGGAAGCTTCTCACGTACCTCCAAATGTGCCTAATGCACCAAACCTCAGTAGAGGTCAACAAGAAGATATGCTCCAACAAATAAACAATCTCACAAACTAGCTAGAGGGTTTGAGAGTAAATCTTGTGCAGGGTGCAAGAAGGCCTATTGAGGGGAATGGTGGGAATCGGCCACCAATACGACGTCAAGCAAGGGAAATGTTGTGTTACAATTGTGGGGAAAATGGCCACGGCATGTATAATTGCCCTCATCCCAGAAGATATGACTACCCTGTTAGAGGTCCTCGACAACAAGTAAGTCCTCCCCATGCTAGAGCTCAAGCACAAGAGCAACCGCAACCTCAAATTTTGCAGCCACCTCCTGCTCAAGCTCAAGCCCCTGCTACTCAACCAAATGTGAGCATCATAAGGATGGAGGAGGTCTTCAAGGGCAGAAGCAACCAGGAAGAAATATCTAAAGGGAAGATGAAGATAGATGAAGTGGCTACAATGCCTATCAAGCATGTGCGTGTCCAAGATGAAGTAAGTAAAGGAGCAAGCAAGGATGCAAGAAATGAAGCAAGTACATCTCGGGCAACTAAAGATGAATCCAAGAAGAGAAAGACCCGTACTAGGTCTCAAATTGACATCTCTGATTTCCCTATGGGATGTCGGACACAACCTTATGACTTGACAACTGATGTGAGTTCTCAAGGACCAAAGATTACTTGGCCACAACTACTTCATATCTCCCCAAAGCTGCGACGACAATGGTCAAAAATGGTGAGCACGAGGGAAAAGAGAAGTAAGCTAGTAAGTGTAATCAAAGTATATGGTCTCAAGGATATAGTGCCTTTGGTGGAGGCTCAAATCAAGGGACAACGGATTCCAAAAACTTACATTGACAGTGGAGCATAGGATTGTGTCATGACAGAAAAGCTAATGCATCAATTGGGTTTAGAGGTAATGGAATCATCAAACTTTATGGCAAAAATGGCCAATAATGTCTCTGTCATTTGTGTGGGTGTAGTGAAAGCTTTGAGAGTTTCTATTTTTGGAATCACTACAGAGGTTGATGCTTATGTGATGCCAGTAAAGGGAGAAGGATACCCCCTTATTTTAGGATGACCTTGGCTCATGGGTATAGGAGCTAGGCAAGATTGGGCAACAGGAGACTTGGAGTTGCGGCCGCGAGTGTGTGGCCATAGTCGGAAGGTGGTTTATAACTTGAAGAATGGGCGACAAGAGAACCTTGAACTAGAGACGTCAGCTGATGAGTGGAGCTCAAGTGAATGCTCCTCATCCATGGATGAGGAAGAGAGTTCAAGTGAAGAGAGTGATAGCACTCTCGAAGTCATGGGCGTCACCATAAAGGAAACTACCTCATCAGAAGAAAACCCAAGGATCCAAATGGAGAATGTGTGGGATGCCAACCTAGAGAAGATGTTATCCAAGGCTATAAAGGAAGAAGAAAAGGAGGGTTATGTAAATGTTCTCAAGAAGCATGCATCATTGTTTATTTCTGATTACACTCACATTACAAGTGTCACTGTAGTGAAGCATCATATCCATCTAAAAGAAGGGAGCAAGCCAGTAGTACAAAAACTAAGAAGATTAGGAGTTGTGCAACAAAATGCACTGTTGTCCGAGGTGAAGAGACTCTTAGAAGCAGGATTCATATACCCAGTAGAAGATTCAGAATGGGTCTCCCCGGTAGTGGTGAGGCCAAAGAAGAATGGTAAAAAGTGTGCGTGGATTACAAGCCACTAAATGCTGCAACAAAAAGGGACCACTTCCCTCTCCCATTTCAAGATGAGATTCTAAATGAAGTAGCAGGCCATGAGCGATACACAGTGTGTGATGGATACTCCGGATACTTTCAAATACGCATTGCAGAGGAGGACTAGAAAAAGACTACTTTCATCACACCATGGGGCTGTTTTGCATTTCGAGTCATGCCTTTTGGTCTCACCAACGCTCCAGCCACCTTTCAACGATTCATGAATATGGTCTTCGAACCTTAATTTGGTAAGTCCATAGGGGTTTTCATAGATGACTTTTATATTTACAGCTCCAAAAGTATGCATCTCGGCAAGATTGATGAAGGATTTACTTGTTTAGCTAAGCTAGGTGGACAACTAAACAAGGACAAATGTCACATTGGGGAAAGCAAGGTTACACTATTGGGGCATGTAGTGTCCATTGATGGAATCGAGGTAGATCCAAAAAAGATAGAAACATTTCTAAATCTACCTCCCCCAACTTCCATCAAACAATTAATCTCTTTCTTGCAAAAGCTAAGATATTTGAGTAGATTCATACACTTACTCTCCCAAGTGATATTTCCTCTACAACAGCTGACTCGTCCAGAGACGCTTGTTTGAAGTGAAGAAAGTGATGGGCATTTTAGAGAGATAAAAAAAATGTTAGGGTCACTCCCTGTAATCCTCCAACCTTGTTGGGAAGAAACATTCTTTGTAAACCCTAGTGTGGGAGAAGAAGCCATTGGTGCTGCCCTCCTACAAAAAGATCCAAAAACATCCTTTATGAGGCCTGTGTATTTTGCTAGCCACCTCATGGAAAACACAGAGAAGGCCTACACCCTGATGAAACAGCTAGTGTTAGCCCTCATGTTTGCGGTAACTAAGTTTCGGCCATACTTGCTGCCAAAGAGGTTTGTAATTATCACTGTGGTCAGAATATGTCGAAGATTACTATAAACTAAGCCTCGCGTGACCATGTCCTGATACACCATGAGATTCTAGTTCTGATTCACTTGTGATGCAGTGAGTGATACACAACAAATATGAGTTACATATTCATTAGCTGATCATTGATGGAAGCTCACCAAAAGAAAGGAAAGGATGTGATCTGTGGTGGGTCACTCGGTGAAAGAAAGTAATTAGCATATCGGCCCTAGGGTAAGGAATGGCGGAGAGGACGTGGACGACGGATGTGATTGGCATTTTCCATGGCCGCATGCCAATGTCAACTTCAATCAGCAGTTAGTGATCCCATTCGGGATTAATTCCCCCTCTTGATTTTTTCCCTAAAACTCTTACCAACCATATTCCTTATGTTAAAAATAAAAAAACAAAACAAAACAAAACTCACAATTGTGAGTGAATTAAATTGAACAGCCCAGAAAATTACAAGGTCTTGTCATGCTCATGTTGAGCCATGACAATATCGAGGGACCATAATTACATCGGCTATCAGGGCAACCACCACTACCAACCCTCCCCCCAATCCTTGATACACAAGGTCCATAATCTTGTCATCCCGAGATCTTTTATTTACCGATGGGTAAGATTTGTCCCCAACCTAGGGATTCCGTCTGTTGACACCAAGGCACAAGTAGTCCTAGACCAATCCTTCGAGTGTTTCTTGCGCCCAAGTGTCCATATTAGCACTTTTGTTTCTTGTATTATTGCTATGAAGCTTGCCACCTCAAAACCTCCTTCAAAAACACGGGGGTTCCTTGTCTGCCATACATTATGTACGAAGAAGTATCTGACAATCTGATTGCTGATGAGGAGTGTTGGACTACCTAAATTCATACCTCCAAGGAATAGGTCAGTCTTGAAAAAACTAATTTTCCATGTTCTTTGGATCAACTTGCATATTTTCCCTGCGAGGCCTTTGATAGTTGGGCAGCAGCCCATGAATAGGCGGGCCAGATCTTCCCCAGCCAACTTGCACCCCAAGCATCGATCTGACCCAATCCCTCTCTCGTGAATTTTCACCCCCGTCAGTAGAGCACCCCAAATAACGTACCTTCCATAAGAATACCTTCATGTACTGTGGAACCTTTGGCTTCCATATGTTCTCCATTACATGCTCCCACCTTTCCTCCGGCCATTGCTTTTCCATAGCTTGCTAAGGGGGCTAGACCGATTCTTCTTTTGCATCATTGTCTGATAAATGCATTTAGTATGGGGTTTCCAACAAGAGACTGCTTCCGGGCCATTTCCAAGCATTCCAGTCCAACTCCGAATCACACATTGGCATCACTAGATTGTCAAGCTCTTTCATCACTTTGTGGACAAGCAAGGCCTCCAAGCTATTAAGTTGGTACCGAGTAACCATAAGGTCAATGGTTTTCCAACTCTTGTTTTCACTGTCCCAGAAGTGCCCAAGTCGATTCAGACCCTTATTATTTAGCTTCCTGGCTGTCTCAATCCAATTGGGAGTTTGTGGCGGATCTACAACTTTGGAAAGCTAGGGGGACCAATGCAGAATGGAGTTCTTGAAGTATCTGGCTTCTTCCCCCCACTTTAAGACTCCTGCTACTCTATTGCATTTTCTTACCAATTCTCCTAAGCTGCCTCCCAGTCTTAAGGTAGACCACGCCGGGGCTAACAGTTTGTCATGAACCTCCACGCCTCTCCACTTTCCACCCTTCGAGCCAAGTTTAACAAGTTCTATCATATCTTTGATCATGATAGCCCAAACTTGATCCTGTTTATCCAAGGAAACAACAAATTTGGTGAAACAAGCTTCTGCATGGGCCACAGGATTGAGAATTCCGAGGCCTCCTTGATTCTCCGACTGAGCAACTGATTCCCACCGGGCCCATTGCCATGGCTAGGGGTAAAAATTGATGGGAAGATAAGGGAAATCCACCCACGTGGGAACACAACAGGGCTTGTACCCCTTGGGATTGAATTCCTTACCCCATTTGAAGAAGTTTAGAGGGGTGCTCTTAATCAACCATTGCCTTTCGTACAGAACCTGCAAGACACTGTTAGAATCCTCAAAGAAGAATAAATAATAGTTATTTGGAAGGTACTAGATGTGGTAGGCGTTAGCATTTCTTTTCACCCAAATAATAGAGATCCAGTTTTTGAAGGCGTCAGAAGCGGCCTTGGGCCATGACAAAGCCCTATCAGAACATTGTCACTTAGTTGGTCGAACCATTTCAAGCTCTTGAGAGTCAATCACAAGCGCATTCTCAGGTGGGGAAGCATGTGCTCTTTGAGCTTGTTATTTCCCCTCCTTAGCAGAGGGAGTTTGATTACCATGCAAGCTTGCTTCATGTAGAGGAGAATTAGGGGGACTATGAGACTGTGCAACAAAAATTGGGGGTTTTCCTTGGAAGTTTTTTTTTGGGGGGGGGGGGGGGGGCATTGGGGGCAAAGGTAGACTAGAAAAGAATATCCAAATCTCTCATGGGAAAGGGCATACCTTGCACATTAAGACAGGCCACTCGAAACAGAGGATTCAAAGCGCTTTGATTCAACATCGGTTTAGTAATGTCAGTATAGGAGGGTACTTGGTTGTGGGGCAGTTGAGTTGAATGCAGTTCTGGTCTCACTTCCCCTCCACTTGGGTTGTGGCCCAGAAGCCCTTGGAAGCTCTATTGAAGACTTGCTAGGGCCATTCATTGTGCCCCAAGTTGAAGTTGCATCATTGCCGTGGAGCTCGGGGGCGAGTGCTATGTAATCCTGTTAATGTATAACGTGAGTTCGAAAGAAGGGGTTTTAAAATGCAAAAAATTTAGGCAATTTAACATAGAGACATTAAAATAAGGAGCTTTTATATTCAATTTTGGAAAAAAATTCTAAAATAAGGGGTCATTTTATTCATTCAGATATGCTAAAAAAGGGTTTTTTTCCATACTCCGCGAGTTGTAACCTAGGTCTGAGAAGAAACCACGCCATTGAGAAGGGTACCCTAGAGCGCCATTTCCCTTCCCCCTTTGGGGAAAAGAGCTCCTCGGTAGAGGGTAGTGGGGGGTGACTGCCTTTGCCAGCGCGCGAGTCAATATGGAGCAAGGGGACTAGACTACAGATATGCAACTAGAGAGCGAAGCCTTATCTCACTCTTTGGACCTATCGAGATATTAAAGATTCATAGTTGATTCTCTTTCTTTAAGAGAAAATAAATCTCAAGATGATCCTTAATGTGCATAAACATTTATTAACTAACTCTATCCTAGAGGTTAAAGAAAAAATTGGAATCTCAGAAGGGGTTTTTTTTTTTGGGGGGCAAAACTCATAATGGTGACTAAATTATATTGAAAATCTTAGAAGGGCTTATAAGGGGTTTGATCTCTCTCTCTCTCTCTCTCTCTCTCTCTCTCTCTCTCTCTCTCTCACACACACACACACACACACACACACCCACACACACACACACACATGCGCGCACACACACACCGAACACATGGATAAATTTTTGCACAAAAATTCCAAACTTGGCATAGGTTTTGACATGTAGGAGGTATTCATCAAGCTCTTTCTGCTAATATATAAGGCTATGGTCACGCGAGGCTTAGTCTCCACAGACAACGGCAGGCAATCTATGATAGGAGGGTACTTTCCATCAGCTTTGTAGTGCTACAGGCTGCTCCCCGTCACGCTCTAAGCTGCCGTACTTGCTGTGGTCAGAATATGTCGAAGATTACTATAAACAAAGCCTCGCGTGACCATGTCCTAATACACCATGAGATTCTAGTTCCGATTCACTTGTGATGCAGTGAGTGATATACAACAAATATGAGTTACATCTTCATTAGCTCATCATTGACGAAAGGTCACCAAAAGAAAGGAAAGGATGTGATCTGTGGTGGGTCACTTGGTGAAAGAAATTAATTAGCATATAGGCCCCAGGGTGAGGAATGGCGGAGAGGACATGGAGGACGGATGTGATTGGCATTTTCCATGGCCGAGTGCCGATACATATTTAATACCTAGCTACCGTATATTGAGACGCTGCATTGCCTGTATTAACATGGAAGCTCCATCATCTTCTATAGGCAGTTGTTTGCTCATCACGCTCCCTTTGATTGTATTGCGCGCTCATGCACTCTCCAGCGAGCAGGGCCGGCCGGGCGACCTCTCTGACACCAATGTAAGCCCTGCGTTTTATTTTACCACTAGTCCACACACCTGTCCTACGGACATACACAGAGAGAGAGAGAGAGTCATCCTTACATTTTGTCCATAAATCTTCTTTAATTTTCCTTTGGCAATGATGTTATTGGCTTTGATGGTCAAACTACACTGCCAGAAGGAGCTTTGGACGACTTACCATATGGCAAAAAATATATAATTGCTAGATATATTACTAGTCTCAATACACACATCTAGGAAAAGTGCAAACTAGTAAGCGTGAGAATACTCCTAGATGCTTCAAGTAGTAATTTTCTTACCATATAGTAAGTTGAGTAGCTATATGGTAAGATAATTGCTAGATGAATCAAGAGAGCAATCTCACTTACTAGTTTGAGACGTGTTATGAAACTAGCAATATATCTAGCAACTCAAATACATAAAATAGTAATTCATCTAGTAACTTCAAAGCAAGAAGTAGTAATCCATGTAGCAACTACAATATCCAACTAGTAAGTCAATTAGTAAATAATTGCTAGATGAATCAAGAGAATTCAAGATCACTTGTCAATTTAAGATATGAAGTTAATTGAGAGTGCTCATCTAAACATAAAGCATATTAGTCATTTGACCTCAAGCCAATACACATTGGAAATCAGCAATCATTGAGAATGTCCATTTAGATACAATACTTAATCATCATTACACAATTGAACATCTTTTAAAGTTAAAACACCTAGCTTTGCAAAATCAATATGCACTACTCCTTGAACTAAGAGCCATGCCACTAAGTCCTCACACATTGTTGAGGAAGTAGTGTCATTCACTTTCCTGCCAAAGAATGAATGTGTCTTCTTCAAAGCACAGTAAGTGGGCTTGATCGATTGGTAGATCTCTTCCACTTTTTGAGTATGAAGCCACTTCATTAGAATGACTTCTTTGTCTCTAGTAGACAATGTTCTTGCCTACAAAAAAAATGATGCAAGTGTAAGATTCTAAAATGCTATATCTTTCTCATGTTTAAAAAACTAATGCAAGCAAGACTTCATATGATCTAAAACACACCTTGGTTTCCATAAGAGACTTCTCTCCACCATCTTCTCTTAAGGACTCCTATACCATTGAAGTAATAAAGTTATTTATAAGCAATCAAAGACTATTCTTAAATAAAATCCTAAGTAATTACCTTTTTTTATGTTTTGCCCCCTTGGAAGCTTTGTCTTTTTCTTCTAACGAATATTTTAACTTACTTGTAACCTTTTAAAATAAAAATGACTCAATAAGTTAAAATGCTAAGAAGAGCATCACACTAATCCTACGTAAGATAATGAGAAAATTAAGTATACCTTTCTCTTTCGATTGCTTTTTCTAGAGTTCGCATCCATGTCATCCGCAACACAAGACTCGCTTGGACTTTTATCCTTCAGTTTCTCACCAATGAAAATAAATAAAGACACTATACAACTAAAATATAGCATGAATCTCATCAAAAGATAAGTTTTTTACAATCAAACCTTTTTCGTCACATTATCACCATTGCCACCCCCCTCATGATCTATATGTGGCTCTTTTCCTTGTAATGAGGCTTTTGAGCTTTCATCTCTTATAAAATGTTGATACTCCTATACAATTGTAAAGAAAACATGATCTTCAGAGAGAGAGAGAGAGAGAGAGAGAGAGAGAGAGAGAGAGAGATTGATTAACGAACCTCATAAGCACTTTTTGGATCATCCTCTTCCATCCATGACATATCAGGAATGTACACATCCTCATCTTTCTATATTCACAAAAAAGAAACATAAATAAAGTCAACTTATTACTACCTCATAGCAAGCATAAATAATTTCAATGTCATATCACAAAAGAACCTACACGATTTGATATATCATCAGCTTTATCATCGATAACAAAATTCGTCACTTGCTCATCAACATGAGAACTCTCAATCTGAAAGAATTTTAATGTGAATAACATATAATAAATCAAATAAAACCCATGTCATAGAAGAATATGTACTGACCGTTGCATGAAGCTCTCCTTCTTGATCACCTTTCTCATCCTTGTGCTCAATTGTTATATTATCATCATCCATACATAAGACCTATAATTCTAAATATTATTAAACAAACTTGCAAAGATGCCAAAACAAATATAGGCTCAACATAAATTACTATACCATGGAGTTGGTTGAGCAAAGTGTCTCTTGGCTTGTCTTTTTTTTGCTCCACTTACGTTTTGCCGCTAAAGACTTGATACACCATGTGTATAAATCTTCCTCCTTCCATGGATAAGCCACACCATCTATTGTGATGGCCTTGAGCGTTGCTATCTTCTCTTTAATGATCCTCAAAACTACATTCTTTCGCTCATTGTTGTTACGAAGATCACCAATGGCTTCTCCTTTAGCAAACCACTTTCTCACCTCTCCATAATTGACATACAATACTCTATATTGCTCAGGATGCTGTTTTAAGAGAAAATCTCGACCATACAACTTATTTTTCTCTCTCAATTTTGGTGGTGGTGGCCTAAAAATCTGATCATACACAATAGGATCATATCTAGGAGGATCACTGATTGCAGAGCTAGAGGGATCCGAAGTTACCCTCTTATTTCTAGAATAATTTGCTCTCCACACATTGAGAGTTTTAATAGCGTCTTCACTAGATCCTCCTAGTAGCTGCTGTAACAATGATTGTGGGCAACTCATACTTGCCCTAACAAAGTAACAAAATCATATTTACGATACAGTATTTATAAATTTAAATCAAATAACTGAAACAAATCAACATAAAATCAATTTTAAAGAGTTTTCAATTAAAATTCTTACACATCACAAAAAAGAGAAAGTTTTTGTGTAGAATCAACTTTAAAGACAGTCCTGAATAAAATAGTAGATACAAATGCTTATACATCATGGAGATCGCCACATAATAGGTATCCATTGTGCAAGCACACTAGGTTTTGAAACTTCTTTTTGTCTTATCACGGTCCAATTTTTAATTAGAATATGACAGCTATCCCAACTTCTCCAATGATCTTCTTCTGTGTGAATCATCCACGTATTTCTTTGATATACATCAAGCTTCAAGATGGCAAGTCTTGCCAATTTTTCCTCAGGATTTGATTCCCTTACCACAGCATGTTGAAAGACTTTCTCAAGTTCACTATTCATAGAAACTCTCACTATATCTTGTTCCTCTAACCATAAAGGAACATTCCCACATTCTCCTTCCATAAGCAATCTATCTCTGTGCTTCAAGTCCTTTACTTCATAGGCAATGAGCTTTTGGCTTTTAGGTAGTGACATTGGTATGAATTTATGAAGAAGAGAGTAAATAGGTTGGATACAATCCCATGTAAAGGGCATTGGTGTCTTCTCAAGGACACTCATTCCTGTGATTGCATCAATGAGTAACCTTTCAGAGTCATCATCACCTATGATGCATTGTCTGTAGTATCTTCCTCCAAAGAAAAGCATAGACTTCCCATTGAACTGCATTGAGAAAAGAGAGGTGATACAAGCCTTCCAATGTCAGTGTTTATCTAACATACTATTTGTATCATCAGCTCTCACTACCACATGGGAGCCAACTTTATATATTTCTCCTCTGTACAATACCTTTTTGTATATCTTTAAATCTGCAATTGGAAAGCTCTCTTCCATATTCCAAAACCTCTTTAAAAATGTGGACTCCTCAGTTGATGGCTCTCGATAGATGCATCTTTTCCTTGATATACAAATTCCCTTCAAAAGAATACAATCAATACAAGGTGCACTATGGCCATATTTGAAGAGAGCATTCCACAAGGATCTTGCCTTGGCCACCGATGAAACAACTAAGAGCCCATCCATATGATGTGCAGAACACTCATGCAATTGACCTTCATTACATGGGACATTGCAATATCCACTCATTGAGGAATGTAAATCTCTCAAGAATCTTTGATTAGGTAAGAGACCATCGTTGTCAGAGCGAACAACTTGAAAAACTTTAGTGAAAAACTTCCTCAAATAGAATTGGACGAATGATGCCTCATCGCTGAGATTATTGGTCTTGATGGTGCTATAGATCTTCACAAGACGCTCGAATATGTAGCACCAATAACGATCATGTAGCCCATGCCGAATTATATCGTCAAGAAGCTCACCATTACCTACAATCAAAATGGCAATAAATAGTTATGCTCACACACATAGCAAAACCAAGTAACTCTCAAAAATGAGAGAAATATATATACCGGCGATATGCTCTAAAGGCGATGAATTAGCCCCAAATGCCTCTTCCCTTAGAATTCTCCAAGATTGTAGTAGCATCTTCATAATTCTAATATCCTCCATGGACCAACCATGATCTCTATTGTAGTTATAAAAGCCATGAGCTATATCTACCAAGAGAGTTCCCAAAACATGCATTTCTGGTGAAATACCATTTACAGTTTTTAGGATATATGGAAGGCACCACTGAATAAACTTTTGATTCTCTTCAGCTTTGAAGCACTCAAAGTAGTTACTGGGAGAGTTTGGCCACCTTCCGTAGCGGATAGTGTTGGGCACATCCTTTGTAAGTAAAGACACTGCTGAATCTATCTCTTTCTTAAGAGCGTTGTTAGATCTTTCAAATAACTGAGCAATATATTTCTTGAAGACGTTTAATGCTAAAGTGTGCATAAAATCATACACACAATCAAGAGATATATCAAATCCATACAAGTCAGAGAGCCTCCAAAGTATGGACTTGCCTGATAGGCCTGCTTGTTTCCATGCAGCTTCCTTCTCTACTTGTGTGTAGCAACACTTTGCCTCTTCCAAGGCAGATTTCATCTCCTCAAATGTTCGTTGTGGTGGTGGATATCTTGTCTGGTAGCGATTTCCATCATAGACATATCGTCCATCAGGCCTGGTGGCATCTCTTACCAAAGTTGCCTGAGCTTTATCACGTCGACAAAACTCTTGTCCTCCATTCTTGAGTAGACCTATTTTGCATTGAGCTGGATGGTCGCCGGTAACCATCATGAGCATTGCACGTATCTTGCAAGACTTGGAAAACCCTTGTGGATTGTCGAAAATCCTCTCTAGTGGATACTCATATAATACATCTATCCCATCCAAAAATAATCTTTCAAGCTCATCGACCAATGGAGTTAGGAATGTTCCAAATACATCTCCTGAACTTTTTATAATCTTTTTGCAATTTTGTGGAATAAACAAAACTGGTAAAACATCTATGGAAGAACTACATCCAACATTAAGCAGCGATATTTCCACAACACCACAGCTCTTTTGGGCCGTCTTTGATGTTTGAAAGCCGTCCCAATGTAGTAAAATTGCTATATTGCGAGGATCACCCTAACCAAATGATGACATATATTACACATGAGCAGAATGCAAAAGGAACCTCAAAAGAGAAGTCAAACTCACCACTTCAATTTTCTTGCGACATTTGATTTCTTGGAAGCACTCAATGCAGATAAAGTTATATACTTCATTCACAGCATACCATCCAGTTTGTAGTGTTGCATGGCATTTAAAGACTGGAAATGTGGTGTAACACTTTTTACATGCTGAATTTGAGCAAACCATAGGTAGTTCATATGATGTACTTGGATTCCAGAAGTCCTTCACTTCTTGAAACTTTGTTCCATCCCAAAAATCGATGATCCTCTGTTCATTGTTGAGTGCAGATGTGTTGTCCCATCTATGTTTGTGACGCCATAGATTTAGCAACTCATGACAATAGGTACTACTCTTCATCAGAAGCTGTAACTAAGGACCGATCGGAATATAATCAAAACAAAGCATAGAATTTCTTGTCTTTTTGCAAATCGAACACTTCTCGCAACACTTGGAGCAATCCCTCTTAAACTTCCTAGAAGAGGATCCAACATTTCATACACACCTTGGAATTTCTCCTACATAGTTATCCTCTATGCTTGGTTGAAGAAGCTGTGGTGGATGTTTTACTCCTAGATTTCCTGTGCAGATACGATAGCGCCGAGCACTAACCATTCCAAGGCCTTTAAGCATGGTTTGCATTTGATCCCAACATGCTGGAACTTGAATACCCCCAAGGTCACCATCCCATGTAGATGGAAGTTGGACTAGAATTTTAGCCAAACTTCTTTTGAAAGAATTGTGAGTGACTCTTGGCCCCCCAAAGTTGCCAAAGAGCAAGCGTAACATTTTATCTTGAACACCAATTGGTAGTCGATGCTCATCCCACAAACTTTGAAGCTCTACTACTCTCTCCACTAAATCCATGAACAAAGTAGAGGAATCATCCTCTTGACTCTCATGGATGTCCATGTGATCCTCATCATTAACTAGCTCCTCCTCACAAGGTAGCTCCAAAGAGGTAAGAGTGGCTTCTTCGTCTTGCTGGGCATTAGATATAAGATCCATGTCAGCAACTTCACATAGATTTGATAGGCCAAAAGTTTTTTTAAAGATCTCATATTTACGTATGAGATCTTGATGTCGATAGTAAGTAGACAAGTGCACTTGACGACCTCCTCCACAATACAATGTGCAAGTGCATTGGAAGCTCCGATCAAGCTTCTCAACACTCCTTACTTCTCTCTCAATTTGGGAAGAGGAGGCCTCTAGAGTTGAAGGCGTTGCTTCGATGATGGGAGCATGATCCAATGGAGTTGTATCATGAGAGCTGGGCTCCGATTGGAACCTTCTTCTTTTATTTATTGAGGGATGAAGCTTCCCTAAAGAGTCTTGTTGTCGATGTTGATAAAAAGTCCACTTGGTCACCAAAGCCCAACCACTAGAAGAATGTCTACATAAATAATTGCAAGAGCACTTCCAAGACAAAGTCGAACTCATAGCTGTTAAAAAAGAACAGGTTGGCACACGAAAATAGAGAGTTGATAAGGGTAACACTACGAGAAAAATAAAATCAATAATAGTCATACATTGTAACCAAGGGATACAAAAAGCATGGTTCACCCCCAGGGAAGAGTGGTGGAAGAACACATGTAACAATTTTTCTTGCAGGTAAGAGGCTCAACAAAAGGTAGAATCTATATTGCAGAACATTGTGAGAAATACTTTGGGTTCCAAGATAGGAAATATTGTAGTAATCTACAAGAGACAAATCTTTCTTCACTAATAGCATTCCTAAATTTAAATACCAAGCAGTAGTGTCATCAATATAGATAGTTGTTACATGTGTTTCTCGGCCTTTCTTGCCAAATAAAAAGTACGAGCTCTCCCGCCATGGTACATAAGAGACCCCATGTTGCAATAATCCGTTACAAATGTTTTGAAACATATGGCATCGAGCATTGCGAGGAAGAACACAAGATGGAGCCATTGAATGGACTTTGAGTGATGCGCAAGGAACCTATGAAGAAGTAATTATCAACTAAACTAATAGCCAAAACTTACATAAGAACAATCATCCCTCTCCTTCTCTCTATCTCTCTCATGCATACCATCTTGATAGAAGCAACCACAATTTACAAAAACAAATAAAGAGTATCTTAACTTGATATAGAAGCCTAGGGTAATGATGGATCTAAAGTGCAATGATGAATTTAAACGGCGCAATTTCCTACTCTTCAAGGCCTTTAATTAGCCTCTACCTTGGTTTAGTGTAATCCCACACACAACTTTTCAAAGCTATGTCCAAACTTTATATTAGAAGATGAGAAAACTTACAAAATTTAGAGAAATTAAGTACAAAGTTTCCCCAAAGTTGTTCAAAGGTATATATTTTAGAGCATTACTGACCACTTGTGTGGCTTCCCCCCCCCCCCCCCCCCCCCCCCCCCCCCCCCCCCCCCCCATTTCTTGATTTAGCCCTATTGTACATATGCTCATAACTAGTAGAATTGAGAATGAACACTGATAACTGAGCCTTGATTACCTCGTTAGCAGTGGAATTGAGCCATAAATCACTCAACCAGTACAAGTAAAAATTAAGCACTCTATACAGTAGGTATGAGCCTCTATCACTCAGAACCATCTCAAACACTCTATTTCGTGTCCTAGTTAGCTAATTTAGACTCTTTTAGCTAGGCATGGCGCCTTTACACCAGTGGTGTAACCTATCAACTTCATAAACCGATGCCCGAAGTTGATAGGTTACACCACTAGTGTTAAGGCACCGTACCTAGCTAAAAGAGCCTAAATGAGCTAACTAGGGCACGAAGTAGAGTGTTTGAGATGGTTTTGAGTGATCGAGGCTCATACCTACCGTATAGAGCGCTTAATTTTTACTTCTACTAGCTGAGTGATTTATGACTCAATTTCACTGCTAATGAGGTAATCAAGGCTCAGTTATCAGTGGTTCATTCTCAATTCTACTGGTTATGAGCGATTAATGTTCAACCCTACTGGTAGGCATGTAGTGATATATGACTTAGTTACTGATTTTGGGGGTTTGGTTTCATTGTTTTTTATTCTACCATACAATCAGTGGATACATGTGCTTATGTGGCTTGTGTCAACATGTAATTGCCGTCGCGGAATGAATACACTTGAATGCTTGAACATGTTGAACCTAGATGATTAATTAAAGGATCTTTTTCTCGAAAAAAATGCTTTGAAATGAAATGCCTTGAAATGAAAAGCTTTACTTGTTGATAATCGAATTACGCCAGGCGTTGCTCAAAAAGCTTTGAAAAGGAGGCTCGAGAGACTCTGTCACAGAATCAAAAAAAGAGCAAGCCTCAGCTATATAATTATGTTTTGAGAGTATATTTGCAAGAGTCACATTCACTTTCTTATTATTAATAGTCTGCAACTTGCAAGGCGCTCACCTGCTATCTAGTTACTCTCTCAGAATCGAATCGAATCGAAGGCCAGGTGGCACTGAAACAACAGCGCAGTACTGCAACAGACCGCGAGCTTCGATACCCTGCACACCAGTGGTGCTAGCTAGTCAGGACGTCGAGGAGCAGCTTCGAATTCAGAAGCCCAACAGCGGCATCGAGCTGAAGCACCTGCAGAGCGCAGCAGCAGTAGATATTTAAAGATGTGCCGACTGTGCAATATTCAGCATGGTTATTGTGGAATGAACGCGATTCAGCAAGAGCATGCTACGAGTTCGGGGAGCAGGCTAGAGCAAGGGCGAGCTCGATATGCGATATTTCGGCGCCATGGCTGATCAGTTTAGCAAGGCGTATAATTTCCCGTCTAGATTACAGCTGGAGATAGCTAGGATAGAGAGAGAAATTAAATGAAATGAAATGAAATGTTATATTAAACGACCTTGAACTACTACTGGCACATAGGAGTTAACATGAGATAAATGAACTTTCTAAAGTCCGATTCATTTACACAATACCACCTTTACTGAAAGAACCCCTCTTAATACTAACACATGTCAACCTTGCTCTTGCTCTAATCCAACCGAGCGAATGCACTGCGTGATGTAACTCGCCCTAAATAACTTTAAAAAAACATTATCAGGCAAAAACAGCTCTTAGAAAAGTATCGTTCGAGCTCAGTCGATCCTGCTCTTTGCCCCATGAATGCTCCCTTCCCCCCCCCCCCCCCCACCCCCCACCCCCCACCCCCACCCTTCTCTCTTCCCTTTCTCATCTGCTCTATCTGGGTGCTGTCCGTGCAATTTTTTCCAAGTTGCACCTCTCTTGAGAAGTATTTTGAGAGATTCTCCTTATCAAGGCTTTTTCAAAATGTGTCCGGCATACTCCTTGTGGAATGAATCCATCTTCTGGGTACAAAAATGAAAGGAAGGAAAGTGAAAGACTATAATTATCACACTAAAATCATCATCATCCTCGTCAATGTCCAAGGATGTGCCACTTCGGGTGTTGTCCGAGGAGGAAGTATTGCATCGATCATTGAAGAGCTATCTTAATCTCATCCTCTATAAATAGTCATACTAGGTGTCTCCCATAACGTGTTATAATAGTATTGATCCTCTAATGGAGCCTCCATGAGGCATGCTCATCTGATTATTGAGTCCTTGCTCTAAAGAAGTGAGTGATCTCCTTCTGTGAATGTCTCCCTCTGTCTAGTCTCCTCAAGTGACTCTCCCAAAGTCTACGAGTTTAGCAAAAACAACCCGAGGCATCTCTGATCCTGCTATCTCATAACTCTAGCCAGCGCTCCAATTCCCTCTTTGAGTAGACAGGAAAGCGGCCTTGTATCTCATAGTATATCGGACAATGACAAATGTGATATAACTATGTATACATGTAGGAAGCCTCCCTAGAACCTTGTTCCCAATCAAAGAGCATGAAATTCAGCATCATGGATTTCTTTTCTTGCTCACAATTGGCTCTAATTGGATGTAGTGATGTATGTCAATTGCCCCACATTGCAACTTCTCACACTATGTCCAAACTTATCATATTGAGTGCCATTGGACCCAACCTCCTTGGATATTAAAATCATTTGTATATATATATATATATATATATATAATCTTTTTTCTATCAACCCATCAACGCCCACCAATTGCACTATAGGTTCCCTTCCATGTTCATATATGAGGAGATGAGAACTCTATTGAAATCACAGGATTTTCTCACAAGTTTTCTATGTAGAATGTTGTCTTTTGGACAAGATGCATTATAGGATAGCCTCTGAAGGGGCTAGAAGGAAGGTGCACAGTGTCTGTCATTTATGTAAATAAAATGATTTGTAGCAAAGCAATGGGATACAAGCTAAGCCTGATTCTCACAAAAGGGGAAAGGGGGACACATGTCAGAAGACTATCACTTATGCTGCTTGATTTTCATTGGCTCAATGGCTAGGCCTGGGGAGGTCCAATGAGGTGTGAGAATGAGCAAATAGCAAGAGGGGTTGATCAAGAGAGAGAGGGGACCATAATACAAAGCCTTTTGGAGGGGGGACCGGCTCCGTGCAAATCCGGTCCTCAACTGTTGTCAATTGCTTAATTTCTCTCTCTTTTGAAGTATTGTTCATGCTATCTCCACCCAAGCACTCTTGTTATTCTCATTAGGAAGCTATTCTAATGAAATGCTCACTATGTTCATGCTATTTTCCGCTACACACAAGGTATTAGACAATTAAATGTTACATTGATTTATCAAAGCACAAAAGTTATTGGTTAGATTCTAGTTTCATTTGACATCTTGTGTACTACATCTTCAGTACACCAAGTTCTTGATGTGTGCTATGCCTTAAAGGCCATCTCTTGGATTGTTCATATGTTTGAAAGTGTCTCAATTGTTGTCTCTTGGACTATGGTTACCTTTGAGAGTACAACAAGTTGTTGATGAAATTCCAATCCCAAAGGTCATCTCTTGACATGTATGCAAGTGTGGTTTACTTTTGAGATTCCAAAAAGTTGTTAATTGGTTGAGAAAGATGTATATTTCAAGCACTTATTGGTCAATATGTATGCATAGTGCGGTACCCTTCTAAGAAGGACATGTCCAACATAGACAACGAAGCTTTTGATAGTTTTTGTTAGATACAAAGCGAGGGTGTCTCATCAGATTCAAGCATCTTGGCTTGCATATTCAAGGGCAGTGGCATTATGAAAAAAGCTAATATAATGAATATATACAATGTGAAATTATTAGTCGAGGATGATCCAAAAAAACGATACGCTTGGCAATCTTCTATCGAAACATATGACAATAGTATGGTATTTGCAAAAGCACGAAAAGTGCTTAGCTACCTTCCTATTCAAAATTGATTACATAGTATGTCCAAGTGGCGAAGGACAAAGAAGGTCTAGGTTGTTTTTCTCGGATGCAAAGAGAGGACCTCTTAGTAGATTCGACATCTTGACTTGCATCTTCAAATTAGGGAAGTGGCATTATACAAAAAGATGATATGGTGAACATATGCAGGGCGAGATTATTAGTCGAGGACGAATCACAATCCAAAAAAATAGAGGAGAGAGAGACGACACCACATTTGCAAACCATAAAGGTGTGTTATGTAATGGAATTGGCCTATTTAATTTGAGAGTAGCGGAAATTAATGAGAGTACTTTTGAGCAATGACTTTGTGAGCATAGCGGGTGAACATAATTAAAGATAGCAACATAGTCATAGCAATTAGTTAACTTGGCATGAACAATACTTTTGCAAGAGAGAGAATTTAGAGAACATGACAACAGTTGAGGACCGGATTTATGTGGAGCCGGTCCCCCCTCCAATAGGCATTTGTATTATGATTTCTTTCATTAAGAGAGACTTTTTACAATACAATCTTTGTGTTCCTTGTAACCTAGGTGATGCAATGAAGATGGAAAGATTCATGCATCACAAACATAACATAAACTTGAAGAAAGCTTTAACTATCCCAAGCCTCAGTCCCAAGACCTCAAACACCTTCGAAGGTGGAGAGAGCTAGAAGGGAATGAGGGTAGGGAAGAGGAAGAAGAAACATTTCGTAGAAGAAAGAATTAGTTCCTCACTTATCATAACTCTTGTTGCTAGCATACATAATAGCATAGTAATGAAGAAGAAGGAGATGGTAATCTTAAGCATTGAAGCATGGCTTTTGGTTGGATTTGCACTCCATATCCAAGAGTGTTGGTGTAGGCTCTCAACCTCTACTTGCTTGGAGAAGGAGAGGGAGCTCTTGCACTTTGCATAGCACACAATGAGAGTGTTTGTGAGTGTGTGTGGGTGAGTATACCCCCTAAGAGACCCCCTAGCTTGCTTGGGTCGACCCCCCCTTGTAGCTCATGCTTGAAGCTCATTAGACCCCTCCATGCCTAGCCAATCACAAGCAGGAGGCATTACAAGAAGCAAGCGTAGCCTTGAGATAAGTGTCCCCCTTTCCCCTTTGAGAGAGAGGGCTAGATAAATGCTGAATAAATTAATTAAATCTCCTAAATTATTATTGGACCCCTTGGGTGGCCAACCAATAGGCTTCAGGCACACCATGAGGGCAACATGAGGAGGAACTTGACAAGTGTCCCTCTTGCTTTCTTTGTACCATGCATGCCTTGTGTGAGTGTGTGGGTGTTCTCTCTCATCCCCCCTCATGTAGGGCTTGCCCCCTCCTTGTAGGGATTGAATATTTGACTTCTTGACACCTCAAGCCCCTCATACATAGGCCCAGTTCCCACCACAAGCTTGGTCGTTAAGCACTTTAAGCTTGGGCTAGGTTCTCACCTTAAGTGCAACCCTAACATCTCAAGCATGTCAAGCACCTCAAGCATCTCAAGAACCTCAATCATCAAGCACCTCAAGCACCTTAGTCATCAAGCATGACAAGCAGGACAAGCACCTCGAGCTGGGTCGGGTTCCCGCACCTCAAGGTCAGCCCTAGCTTACCTAAGGTCAAAGGACTTTTACACACATTATTGGAGGTCTTCAATGAAGCTAACCCTAAGGTCTTATGCTCCATTGGTTAGCCTTGCTCTTTGATAGACCATCTCTCATTTGGGGCCCTTTACCATTTGCCCCATGTTGAGATAGATCTATAAGCACATGTCTATATCTTAACCCTTGTTCTCGTTTATTCTCCCACATTAAGTGATCAGTTTAATATGAGAGAATCATTTGGGTTGGTTAGATATTAGATATTAGATTTTATGACATGTTAAGTGGTCACACGCGGTGAGTTTATATAGAGGGGAGCAGGGGGCTATATATAGAGATACGATATATAGCACAACATGAACTCCAACCCTTACTCCCTACTTGAAACATCTTCCAAAACATTAAAGGCGCCCTCTTTGAGTCACTTTATCCCAATCCACTTGTGATAAGTCCTCCTATGGTACACTCTACACTGTCTTATGACCAAAATCCAAAATAAACTAAGTAAAAAATGCACCAAACTTTAGAGGAAGCCTAGACACCCTTTGTACTCTAACCAAGCCACCATTTCTGTACTTGAGAAATTCTAAACTACCCTCATGAGACGCTTCATGTGAAACACATTGGATATACTCAATACATGCTCTCTCTTGACCACTTATTTGCCTACACAAACGATTTTCCATATACTCTCTTTTCTTTGACCGACTTTGAATCCCCACCCTTTCCAGTTATTGGCATGCCTTCAATTCTTGTTTTTCTCTTGCTTAACATTGAATCATCACAATATCATATTGCCTCCCTCTACTACATATCCCACCATCCTTGTGAGCGGAAGGTGTTTAGTATCATTGCTTCAATCTACAATATAGAGAGCAAGGGCACAAATATTTGGTTGGCATAGAAATAGGTGAAGAGATGTAGACCAAAGCAGTAGGACTTTTCAAGGGTCTCTATCTCTATCTCTCTCCATATATATCTCTACCCTTCTCTCTCTCTCTCTCTCTCTCTCTCTCTCTCTCTAGAGTTTCAAGGAATTTCTAAAGCTATTTTATCAATACTCCATATCTCTCTCTCTCTCTCTCTCTCTCTCTCTCTCTCTCTCTCTCTCTCTCTCTCTCTCTCTCGGGTTGCAAGGAACTTCTAAAGCTATTCCATCATGCATATTGTTTGATTTTTTCCTTTGAAAATGGATCTCTCCATCACTTTGCATATGCATTACTTCCATCCTTCCTCTAATCTCTTTCAATGTATCTAAGTTTCTGTTTTGGTGCTCTAATCATTTAGCTATGTCCTGTTTTTGAAAATTTCCCATTTTTGAGCTAGTGTATTTTATTTTAGATTTCATCATGAAGTCCAAAGTGTCAATTTGTTCCCCTCATCTTATTTTCAATCTTTTTTTGTGTGTATTATATGCCACATACACACAAAATATAAGGTATTTCTAATAGCTTTTTTGAAAAAAATTCACTACCTACATAGTGCAAAGACACTTCAAGGAAAAGAAAATGCTAATTGAGGAAAAAGTAAAGGAGAAGAGAAACACAAACGTACCATGTTAAAGTAGACCGCCACTTTATATGGACAAAAAAAAGACTTTTGACTCTCCACCTTCATGTGTCTTTTCATTTCCTAAACTTACCCTTCACTTAGGCACTTAAAATGTTTTGAAAGGCTTTATCTTTTTCCGATATTGGGGAGACCTAATGCCAAAATTAACACAATATCTCAAAACTTCAACAAGCATCAAGTAGAGATGGAATTTATAAGCCTTAATATGGACATTTGACATTTAAAGTTTTTAATCTATTGCCTCTTGTAGTAGGGAATACATTCTCCCGTTGAACTAGATATATATGCAATGAGTTTCAAGGAGTGTAGCACCATTTGCAGTACTTGTATCACCTCTAAGCTACACTAATAAGTATTTTCATAATCAGACCATAAAAAAGTAAGAGATGGCGCCACAATCTCTCCTTTGAAAGTAGACACAGTAAATAGGTCTTGCACAACTTTCCTTGGGAAAATCTCACCATACAATATACCTTCTAAAAAAAACAAAAACAACTCTAAGATATGAGAAAATGGTATAGACAAGTGCCCAAACTTAGGTATTGATTTTTTCAAGGTCATGGAATATGAGAGTTACAATGCATTCTGATGCTTCTTTGCAAAAATGAATTACGAGAAAAAATAAAAACATCACAATATAACTTAATAAAACATAGTATAAGTACCATAGTACATACAAATATTAAAAGAATACGTAATACAATTAGTGCTTAGTATAAAATAATCACTATATTGCGATGTGGAAAGGCATGCTTAGTAAGTACGTGGGTTGGACCTAGAATTTGTTACTTGTAACTAGTGACTACATAATTACTATATAGTAATTGCATTGAATTTAGGATTTGCTACTTCTAACTAGCAAGTCAACATAGTTACTATATAGTCATTGTGTGGAATTGGGATTTACTACTTCCAACTAGCAATTACACATAGTTGCTATATAGTAATTGCATTAGACGAAGGATTTACTACTTCTATGTAGCAACTCCACTTAGTACTATATAGGAAATCTAGAGCTACTTGAAAGTTGCTTGTTTCATCCAGCAATTATAGACCTATCATATAGCAACTTATGAATTTTCTAGTTCAATCTAACAAAAAGCTCCTTACTCCCTACTTAGATCTAGGAAGTACATGGAACCCAAAACTAATTTCTATATGGTAACATGTCAAAAGCTCCTTGTGTGCCCGTTGCAGCTATAGCGTGACTCATGCATTGCGTTGATTCCGGCTACTGAGCTGTCAACTCCAGGCTCCATTCCGGCTGTTGATTGGGGTGCCAACCATTGGTTGATGGTCTGTGGATTCCGTCTGCTTATGTGGGAGCCATATGACGGGCTAGGCAATGGTCCCGTGGTGACCATTCCCTGTAATGCTTGTGACCCCTTGGCGACCGCCAGAGGCTAGGAGCCAGGGGGGAGGAAGCATTGCAGGGAATGGTCATCGCGGGACCATTCACGGCCGGAGGGAGGGGGGACCATGATTGGAAGAACTAGCAGCAGACACGTCAGTGGTGGGAATTGTGCCAAGCTGAGTGGGGGCAGTGTCATCTGATATGCAAGGACAATAGATAGAAATTCCAGATTCTGAGAGTCGAGGTGGCAAGTTGTGAGCATCTGAGGCTGCAAAAATTTTACCGGCTGAGGTGTCAGAAGTTCATGCTTATCTTGCGCTGACATGCCTTCTCCTGATTGGATGCATGGGAGTACTCGATTTCGGGTGCTGACCTGTCGTACATCTAACGATGCAAGTGTGAATTCTTTTGTAGAACGTGTAGCAGATTGACGGTTGGGAGCCTGGAGGGTTTTCCCCACGACCCCCGACCTTGACGGTCTCTGACTAGGTAGTTGGAGACAATAGATGGAGGGCTGAGATCTGCAACCCTCCGATGCACGACCTTGGCATCATCAAGCGAATATGGCGAATGCAAAGTCAAGTATGCATTGTGCATGGACACGGTCTGCAATTTTGTCAATTTTGCCATGCCCCTCCCCACGACTTTACCGTTAGGGAAAGGTCATGCATTGACCTTGCCCTATAATGCAAACGACCAGACGACGATCACCGGGGTAGAGCACAAACTTTGCTCGCCCTCTTTGTTTGTCCACATTGTTTATCAATCCTCGCTGCTTGCCATCAAAAACTTCTCTTTTTTCAAGAGATTTTTATGGTTTCTTTCGTTTGCATATAGAGCCAAGGCTTTGTGTGAGACTCTCCCCCTAATGATGCGGCAAGCCAAAATATCCCCTTTGTCAAATTTGACGCAAGCGGCCTCACCTCTGCTGACTTTCTCCTTGCACTGCTCATTTCCTATTTCTTCTTTATCGATTTTTTTCTTTTAAAAAAGGATTGCTTTCTTAATTTTTATTTTCTATGCATGGCCAACAGGCCTGAAAATTGCAGGGCACCTTTACCCATCCTAGGGAAGGGATATTTTCAAGAGTTCCCGTCCCATGGGAAGGGTTGTTTGGCATTTTGATCTCCAAAATGAAGGGAAAAAATTTCCCTGCCCTTCGATCAAATCTTTACCAAAATCTAATTTTTTCGCATGTGTTTTTGAACGATTGTAACTTGTAAAGAAAATTCTAAAGTACAATGAGAAAGGGTGCACTTTTGAAACATTGCGTAGCAGTACTAAAAATCATTTTCTACAAGATACACAATGAGCAAGAGAAGTAGTAAGTTGTAAATGGAACATGCAAATACTTGGAACTTGAAATGTCCTGCAATGCAGCTGCAATGACGACATCATATATCTTGATTTTTGTTGGGATGTGCCCTTTGCTAGAATTGTAACCATGAAGAGTCGCCTCCCGAGTTACAAACCTCCCATTTTGAGATCATGAAGTTATCGCTATCACTATTCTCTCTGTGAAGCTAGGGTAGACATCTCTTCAAAATTCAGCTTTCAAGTTCCCTCTTAAGTCATTCTCGTCCCCTAAGAATCACCAACGGCAAAAAATAAGATCCTCATAATATTATATAACAAGATAAACTGTAGCATCCTAATCATTACACATGGTGCCATTTTAAAAATGATGAAGTGATAAGTAGGGGTTCCTATAAATAGGCTTTGGGAGCATGCCTAACAAACCAGGAGGCTAGCACTATGTGAATCAAGATTTATGAAGGAGCCTTGAGGCTTGAAGGACCTTTGCAATCGTAGACTTTGGAGTCATTTGGACTCACAACCTAGAGGTTTCCCAAGCGACTCTTGAGGGGAGCTTTCAGTTCATGGATAATGGGAGAGTGCTAGGAAATTCTAGAATCTGGAGCTTTAGTTGATCGTGAGTCGGAGCTCGTGTAAGAATCAATCAATATTTGAGAACAACTTTAAAAGATTTTGCATAGCAAATCAAATTGGAGAGCATCAAGAGTGCTTAATCTTTACTCACTCCGTAATTTCCTTCAATAAGGCATTATTCAGCCATACTTTGAGTTAATCTCTAGTGTACTTACCTTCTCTCTTTTTCCAACCCACTAGCCTTGATTACATGGTATCCCTCAAACCTCCTCATCTCACTTGGAACTTGGATATAGAAGCTCTGTGTCAGCAATTGATGGATGAGAGACACGAGTGACGAGACCCATCATTCAAGCTTGATGCCTTCGTTAGAAAACTTGCGAGCGATTGAACATTCAACTCTCAAGTTCAAACTTCATATTTTGTTTCCTTTACATTATGCCCAACTCGTTAAAATTCCCTATATTAAAAAGCATACTTGAAATTCCATATATTAAAAAGTACACCTTAACTTTTTTTAAGGTGTATGGCAATGCATGCTTGCACAACCTACAAAATCAGATTCTATACTCATTAGTGACTCTCAAAGTCCATAGAACATCCTCTAGGTACAAGTCCAAAAGTCACCATGTCAAGCATTGACATGATTAATCTTTGCAGGGCATTTTGAAAGGTTGCCTTGGGGCAGGGCCAATTGAACAACTTGTCCTTCCTTGGGAAGGGCTATTATAAATTTGCCCGTCATGTGCAGAGCTAGCAGCAAAGGAACGGCGGGAAGGGTTGCAATTTTTGGCCCTGATGGCCAATGCTCCTTGGGCCACCCACATCATTTCAAGCACACTATTTTTGGCTTATATATCGATCAAAGCACTAGTAAGCATCACTTGTCAGCCAATGCATTGCAAAACATCATTAATGTCGTCCAATGCTTTGCAAAGTGCTACACTTATGGTATTAGAGAAATGGACAAAGCATTTGCGAGTGACACACATTTGGCATGGATATTGACCCAAGCATGCAAAGTACAAATTATTGTCAATGATTTCAAAAAAGAAAACGTATTTTTCATGTTGAAGGAAATCCAAAGCATAGTTAATTGTCTTCCTTGCCATGTGCTCTCTAAAGCTCACCAAATTTGGCATACATATGTACTAAAACATTGTCAAGCACAACATCAACATTTGAATACATATGTACGAGCCAAGCACAACATCAACATTTGGCATATCCCGCCATCATAAATGTCGGCCAATGCATTGTCGAGAATAAAATTGGTATACATATTTATTGAAGTATAGTCCAACACATGCCTTAATTAAAACAAATATATTCAAAACTTTTTTGTTGCTGCTATATTGAGCATGTCTGCACAAGCAATGTTCTCGAGAAAATTACATATCCTTGCAAGTAGAATAATTTTGTTGGAGAGTTGAGAATGCCTGAAATGGTGTGTCCTATCTGAGTTTCACATTGTGGACGTGAAGCATCATGACACCAAGTTCATATTGTAACTTGGTAAGAAAACCTCTTAAATAAATTACTACTGTAATATACTTCTTTTAAAAGTTTTCTATAAGATACTCACATATGTCTTGGAAGTAGAAAGTTCATATGCATTAAGCAAAAGGCAACTACTAAGAGAAAAAAGAATATAGTGAGGGATGAACCTCTTTATCACACCATTGTCAATCTCTATAAGAAAGATATCACTTTTCAAAATAATTTCTTCAGTGATAGGAACTTGTAATGCGTGGATTAAGAGATGGAGATGGACATATATAAAAGAACAACATTCGAGAGCTCTCGCCTTCAAGAAATAAAAAAATCTTTGCTTTCCACCTAGAAAACTCATGGCCTTGAAAATGAGAAACAAAACACTTTCAAGAAGGAAAACCATTGATGAGAATAATCATAATCATATTTGGTTGCAAGAAGACATATAAGATAAGATCACAAAATCTACACTCCATATATGATGAAGGCCACAACATCCAAGAGATGTCAAGTGATAATGAGAGAGAAGTATCATGGTCATAGTTTGCCAAAATGAGCAAAAAAGGACGCTCAAGGAAGGCTTAAAGAGTGTTGACAAGACACAATGCAGAAAATCTCAGGTAAAAGGAGACGTACAAAATAAAAGAGTCCTCAAAATAAAGATATGTGAGACTCAAAATTGGTGGGTGCACTATGCACCATGAAACACTATTTTTTTTTCCAAAAAGGATTGATGCTTAAAATAGAAAAAGGATTGATCCTTTACAAAAAAAAGGGATTGATGCTTAAAATGAAAATAACAATAGCAAACGCTTCACGAAGATGAAACCATGTTCAATCATACACTAAGAATAGCATAACCTACGAGCAAAAACTCCATTATGTACAAACCCTCAGATCAAAGAGCATGAGTAGATGAACAAGTTTTGACAAAATCCCAAGCTCAATTTCACTTTTCCATTTTCTAAATTTTGATAGAAGACCCTCTAAAATTGATCTTAAGTGTTGGAATTAGGGTTGCAGAGAGACACACACAGCTTGGAGAAGACGAAGGAAGCTCAAGGCACACAATAGAGAGTATATTACTTAGTGCGCAATGGAAAGATAGATAGCCCTAGAGTGATGGGCGTATATACAATGCTCCGGGGAAAAAACCTCCTAAAGAGGGGAAAAATGCCCCGACGGTCCTAGTGTGTTCATACACATCACTACCACATGTATATGGTAACAAATCCCCCCTGAAGTGATGCGATGAACGAGAGCTGGCACATGAGTAAAGGGAAGTGTCATGCCCTGAGGACGTGATCAGTCCACAAAAGGGAGTAAGCCCAAAGATTTGCGGAAAGCTTCAAGCTTCTCATGAGACAATGCCTTTGTGAAAAAATCTGCAAGGTTGTCCTTTGTTGGCACATAAGCCAAGCTGATCTCTCCTACTGAGAGCCTCTCCTTGACATAGTGGTAATGCACCTCAATGTGCTTTGTGCGAGCATGAAAAACTGGGTTCCTCGCAACTGCCAATGCGCTCTGACTGTCACTATAGATAGTGCTGGCAGTGTCCTATCCAACACCCAAATCAACCAAAAGGAGTTTGAGCCATACACACTCAACCGTAGCTGTGAAAACTGCCCTGTACTCATCCTCACAACTTGAAGTGGCCACAGTAGGTTGCTTCTTGCTCAACCATGATATACATGAACTGCCAATCATGAAACAAAGACTAGTTGTAGACACTCGCATGTCAAAACAACCACCCCAATCTGAGTCCGAAAAAGCATGTAAGTATGGCGGCAATGATCCCCCCTTGGGATAAAACAAGCCAAGATGTATAGTGACACTAAGGTAGCAGAAGATCCTCTTGATAGCCTACCAATGCTTAGGCCCTGGGCTATGCATAAATCTGTTGACCTGTGAGACTGCAAACTGAATATCTGGCCTCGTGTTGTATACATAAATGAGGCAGCCAATAGTAGTTTGGTAAAGAGTGACATCAGCAGGATCTCCAACATCATGTAGACTCAACTTCAAACCTATTTCAATGGGAGTGGCAATAGATTTTCAATCCTCTAGTCCAAACTTACATAGCAATGTCTCTATGTAACTTTTCTGACACAAGGCAATACCACCATCACACTTCTTAAACTGTATAACCAAGTAATGATACAACATCCCCAAATCTTTCATCTTGAAAGTAGCATTCAAATCAGCCTTAAATTCAGAAATATGTTTCTCATTTGGTCGAGTGACCAGCAAATCATCGACATAAAGAACCACAATGAGAAGTACATCACCCTCACGCTTTACATACAATGTGCTTTCTATTGGACTGTTTACGAAAGCCTTGTTTGACCAAATGAGTGTCAACTTTCTCATACCAATCACGAGGAGATTGCTTCAACCCGTACAAATCCTTCTTATATCTGCACACTTTGTCCTCTTATCCTTTTATGACAAAACCGCGAGGCTGCGTTACATAAACTTCCTCAAATATGTCACCATTCAAAAAAGCGGTAACAATGTCTGATTGATGTACATCCCAACCAAAATGATTTGCCAATGCATATAGAAAACACACAGTAGTCATACGACAAGTGGGAGCAAACGTCTCTTCATAATCTTTGCCTTCTTGCTGTACATAACCCTTTGCAACAAGTCGAGCCTTATGGCGATCGATCTCACCATCCGGCTTGCGTTTCAACTTGTAAACCCACTTTGTACCAATGCCCTTTTTTCTAGGAGGTAAATCACATAAACCTCACATGTCATTTTCTATAAGTGCATCATATTCTGATTGCATGGCAGCCATCCAATTTTTTGAATTCTGTGCTTCATCAAAAGACAAAGGCCCCTCAACATCATGTAAGCTAGACACAGCCAAAGCATAACAATCTGATGCATAAGATGCATGGCAAGATCCTGAACGAGTACGACTAGACAAAGGTGCATCCAATTTACTGTCACGCAAAGTGTGCACCAACCATTTTGGCATACCTCTAGCCTGCTCATGTTCAGCCCTTTCCTCATCAAGTACATCATGTACATCTGCATCAGTAATAGGCTGACCTGTAACATTCTCAGAAACCCCCATAGGTTGACCATTTTCCTCATTGGAAATTACATTCGTATTTCCACGACTCAAAAGAGGCAACAAAGTGTCATAAACGTCCTCTGAGCTTACATTACTATCTCTAGTACATGACAGTAAGGGCTGAGCAGAATCTTTCACAAACACTACATCCCGTGAAACCAGAATACTTTTTTTTTGCGGATGATACAACCTGTAACCTTTGCTTTCAGCACTATAACCAACAAAAATACATTTGATAGCCTTATCATCCAATTTTCTGCGTTGTGTTTGTGGCACAAAAGCATATGCCAAACAGCCAAAAACACGTATGTGCTCAATAGAAGGCTTTCTCTCATGCCATGCTACATATGGAGTAATAGACTGCAAAGCTTTTGTAGGACACCTATTTAGTACATAAGTGGCACACATGATGGCCTCAAGCCAAAAAGAATGTGGCAAAGCTTGACTTTTGATCATACATCGTGCCATTTCTATCAGTGACTTGTTTTTCCTCTCAGCAACACCATTTTGCTGAGGTGTATAAGGCACTGTACATTGGTGTTTTATACCACGACTAGCTAAAAATGCATTGAATTCATGAGACATATACTCCCCCCCTCGATCGAAACGGAGGGTTCCCATAGTATATTTTGAGACATTTTCAGCCATAGCCAAAAAAAAATTGAAGCACATAAAAACTTCGTACTTTTCTTTAAGCAGAAATACCCATGCATGCCTGGATTAATCATCAATGAAAGTCACGAAGTAAAGGTAATTGCCCAAGGATGGAGTTTGCATGGGCCAACAAACATCACTATGCATAAGCTGCAACCTGCAGGTGGCCCGAACTAAACCATCCTTTGGAAACTCAGAACACTGCATCTTACCCAAAATACAGCCTTCACAAACATGTTTGACAGGTGCTTCAAGAGGCTGCAAAGAAGCAACCATAGCAGATTTCTGCAGACGCAGCAAACTGGCAAAATTCAAATGACCAAAACGTGTATGCCAAAGTTTTGCATCTGAAATAGCCCTTGAACCTGCAACAACATTTGCAAAATTTTATCCACACATGTCATACAAAGTGAGATTATACAGCCCATGGCACAAAAGGCCAGATGCAACAATTTCATCACCAAAACTGAGATCATGAACTATACATATGTCATCCACAAATTTGACTATAAGTCCAAGTCTAGCAAGTGCAGATATAGACAAGAGATTCTTCTTGTTCCCAGGTACATAAAGTGCATCAACAAGTGTGAAGGAACTGCCATTTGCAGAAGTAAGCACAATCTTTCCAACTCCATGAACCGGATAAGAGGCATTATTGGCACTGATTGAATGCCCATGCGGGACAGACTCGAGAAGGTAAAGAATTCACGATGTGAGGTAATGTGCTTTGTAGCACCACTCTCAAAATACGACACATGTGAATCTACAGCAAATGACAAGCATGCATCATGGACAACAGGATTGTAAGTGCACTCTGCGCTAAAAGCCCATTCTGCATCAACATCAGCATTACAGTCTCCTTTTACAGAAGACTCAACAATGGCTGCATTTGTAGTGGAACCAGCATTTTCATTGGAATCACTCTCTTTCTTCTTAGCCTCTTTTGCCTTCAACTTAGGACACTGCTTGATCAAGTGATCATTAGATTTACAATAATGGCAATGCATCTTATTTCTGCCCTTATCACGAGAATTGCCAGACGAAGTGCTACCAGCAGAAGCATTAGGAACAGAAGTTTTTCCACTCGCAGTAGAACCATAAGAAGTGGCTGAATTGCTGTTACCACCCTTTCTTTGAGAAGCAATAAAAGCATGTTCAACTGCACGTAGTCCTGTTTTTTTTGGAAAGTGACTCTTGCAACAGCAATGTGCATAATGCATCAAACTTGACAACTTCTAGATTTCCTCGGGTCATAAGTCTTCAAAGTACTAGCAAAAGTCTGGTAAGAATCTGGTACGGCATCAAGAACAGTCTGCACAAGGGAGCTGTCTGAAATGACTTCACCTGCAGAAATAAGTTGCTCATTGATATCCTTGACACTAGCAAGAAAAGTGTCCATATCATTTTTCTCATGCATAATCTTTGACTCCAGCTCTTTACGCAGCAAAGCAGTTTTAGCCTCATGACGACCTGCATAAAGACCAGCCAAAATATACCAAGCCTGTTTTGCAAATTTTGCTGAACGGATGTGAGGAACAATGGTGCACTTCACAAACAACGCAATCAATGCATGAACCTGCGCATCCTTTACATCCCAACGAGCTGGTTCTGTCGTAGGCAAAACAACTCTAAAGCAGCAATCCTTGCAGCAAGACCTCCAACATCCTCAACATCGCCTGCAACCTCAGAACCAGGATGTACATCAATGCCCTGCACAATATTATAGATTCCCTTTGACACAAGAACATGTTGCATCATATAAGCCCACATAGGGTAATTGTCCCCATCCAACATGTCCTTAGTAGCAAACATCTTGCACATCTGTGTTGTTGCTGTCAACCATGGTAAATGTTGCACATGATGTGAAAACTGCCCGAAAATAGGAGAAATGGAGCGGAAACAACACGTGCTATATAGCACAAACCGTAGAAGATTGTAAGGCACCTGTTACGCAGAAAATGGCACTGACAGAAACTCTGCACAAAATGACAAAATAACCTGTTTACCACTACCTATAGTGGAAACGGAGGCCAAAATGAGCCTGGATAAAAAATCTAAGCAGACCCGGCTCTACGAGCTCACCCAAAATATTTGTTGACCTGCAAACTCTCACCAAACCTCACTATAATCGGAGAAAGTGAGCAGGCGTGTGCTAGAGCAGCTGGCGAATAATCTCGTGAGGACGCAACCTGCTCTGATACCAATTGTTGGAATTAGGGTTGCACAGAGAGACACACAGCTTGGAGAAGATGAAGGAAGCTCAAGGCACACAATAGAGAGTATATTACTTAGTGTGAAATGGAAAGATTGATAGCCCTAGAGTGATGGGCATATATATAATGCTCGGGGGAAAAAACCTCCTAAAGAGGGAAAAAATGCCCCTGCGGCCCTAGTGTGTTCACACACATCACTACCACATGTATATGGTAACATTAAGCTGAGGATGTCAAGACACAAATCGATAAGTAAATGTATCAAAAGTGAATCACATCGAATAGCAACAAACAATTAAAACACTCATTATATTTTTCTTAACCATGGGTTGCATCCCTAGGTGATCATTATCTAATACCATGTTGAGAGAGAGAGAGAGAGAGAGAGAGAGAGAGAGAGAGAGAGACCATGTACACTCTCAAAATTTGATTCTTATTAAAGAAAAGTTGAATATATAGCTGAGACCAACTTAGATAGAGTGATCCATATATAGCTCCAACATGCAACACTAATAAAGTTAAAACAGGAATAAGGAAGTATGAGAGGCAAATAACGCATGGGCAATCCTATGGATTGACAAAGAATGGAAACACATGTATGGAGACACACACATATACATACACTTACACATATGTATGAACATCATTGATGAGTACTCCTATTCGGCATCAGCTTCTCCAAAATTTGGCATCAACGGGTACTTCTAGTGGGCATCCGCTTCTCCTACTTGGCATTGACTTCGACATAATGATTTCGGACTTTTCCATCAATTCTCCTACACATAGATATACACATGCTCCCTTCATTGGTTCAACACACACACGCACACACACACACACACACACACACACACACATGTTGTCTAGCATCATAGAGAGTGAGAGACAAAGAGAGAACTTTTCAATAGTGGAAGCTGAGTACAAGTGAGGATATATCTTTCCATTAGAAATTTTTTAAATAAATTCACATGTTTTTTGAGCTCTCCATGCATTTTGAGAGTAGATTTGAATCGGCGTATGCATGTTTGACTATAATGTATACACTTGCGGTTTACTTTCAAGGTATGCATTTAAAGAGTAGATTTGAATTTCCATATGTATGTTTGACTAGAATGTATACACATGTGGTTTACTTTTAAGATTACGAACTCTGTATCTACAAGTTGCAGTTCTCTTATACTCGCAAGGTCTACAACAATTTGATACATGATTTTGCATCATTTGAGTTCCAATGGGATTTCCATGTGTTTTGATTGTGGGTATGATAGCACAAGTATTATGCTATGATCACTTTTCAGAGTGTTATCCTTGCAAGGATGTGTTTTGATATTGATGCTTGTTTATGTATGTATCCTACATACTGTAGTGATTTTACAACCCATGTTGGTTGTTTTGTGGATAGTACCTCTAGACACCATTGTAGGGTCTTTTTTGACTTGATTTGGTAGTCCTAATCATTTTTGAGAGTCGCTCTAGAAGAGCTAGTCATTGTGTCTACTTAGCCTTTTGTAAGGGTTATGCATGAGGTTATTTGAAGCCGAACAAAGAAGGGCCAGGTTACCTAGTGCAAGGTATGTTAGGTTTTTGGAGATCGCAACTTGTGGCTCTACCATAGAATATTCATAGAGGTGTGTAGATGATTTTGATGCCTAGTTGGTGCTCTGTTGATAGTATTTTTTCGGATAGTATGTGAAATTTGATGTACCGTTAGCACTCTTATCTGGTTTGTGTACTATTTTTGCTGAGTTTTATATGAGATATTTATCTCTACATGAAGAAAAACCCTTCAAAATTCTACAAAAAGTTATCCACCATAACTCTTAGTCTCACTACTCCGTTGCCTTCTCTGTTATGGCTAGGCCTTCTCAGAAACAAGAGTTATATATATAAACATTTGACTAAAAAAACGTCATGATATGGAATCAGCATGTGTTGATGGCTTGGTGAATAAGGGCCTTGCAGCATCAATGAAAGAGGAATCCCAAACACCGAGAAAACTTTTTGGAGCACATAGCAAAGAGTCCTTGTAAGTCAATGTACAAGGTATGGACCACTCAATATCTAACAATCACTTAGATGATCAAAAACCTTGGGTAAATCTATTAGCTCCAGCCAATATTGACAATCAACCAAGAACCACTACACTACTTCCAATATCTTCCTTTCCACGATACCTCTATTTTGATGCCATAGAATCCCTTTGAGACTGAGAGTTATGACACCTGCATATGAAGGCATAAGTTAATCAAGAGAGAGATTGCGGTCTTCCTGGAGCCCTCCTTAATGGCTTGCTTTGCCAAAAATTGAGAGAGAGAGAGAGAGAGAGAGAGAGAGAGAGAGAGAGAGAGAGAGAGAGCTCAACCGAGCTTGAAGGTGAGCTCTTCCCCCTTCACTTTGCTAGCTCGAAAGAGATAGAATCCTCTCCTTTGTTGAGGCCAAGTGAGAGATAGAGCTTAGTTGAGGGAGAGAGAGCGATCAAGATTCCTTGCCATGGAGATTCCTTCTCCTCTATGTAAGATTCACATCTACTCTCCTTCTATATTCTATCCTTATTCCTTATGCTTTGAATCCCCTTTATTTTCTCTTGCCCATCAGCCATGGTGTTGTGACTGATGTGGCATATCAAACCATGTGATGATGGGGTTCTCCACTAGAGAGGTAGGTGCTAGCAAGCTTGGCAGTGGACTCTTGAGCTTGTTCTTTCTTGTGTTTCAAGTAAAATAAACCTTGTAGCTTTTTCATTGTCCAAAATAATTTTGTAATTTTGTAAACATCATCTACATATGCATCTGACCAACAACAAGATTTGATCCCAATGATAATTTTATATCCATATAAGTCAACGTGATGATGAAGCCACCTATTATAGAGAGCTAAAGAATGTAACTCTGGTATCCAAGGCATGTGAGAGGAGAGACAAAGAGCATGTGGAATGGGTTTTCCCTATAACTCTTAGAGTAAAAGACTCACAAGTCACGTTTCGCAAATAATGACATAAAAATAAGAGTTGGCACATATAGATCACTACTCTATTAGGCTTTAAAGGTAGTTTTGCGTATGAGAGAGAGAGAGAGAGAGAGTAGAAGAGAAGTTGAGAGAATAATGATCAGTAGAGAAGTTTCCCATGTCAAACTTCTAGGACAACATAGGCCCATTCCACATAAATATTTGATCATATCTTAGTTTACTTGGAAAACGTCGCTCGGTGTATGGTAAGACTCAAATGAAAGAGCATAGAGTGGGTATTTACATTGATGCTCAGTGGGAGAAAGAGGATAATAGTGTCAGCTCATACTTGAATGAGTTCACCAGCATATTTACGGACCTTTCATTTAAGGGACTCAATTTTGAGGATCAACTTAAATCCATTTCCTTGGTCGTAAGAATGCTTGTAGCAAGAGTCATGAATGTGACCTGCAAAATATGGAATTCTATCATTTCCACAAGAAAGGCCATTTTAAGAAATAATTTTCCATGTATAAAGTAAAAAGGATAAAAACATTCTCAAGTTTGACCTCCCAAAAAGAGTGTGAAGATTGAAGAGCTCAATGTAGCTGAGTCTCCACTAGCTGAGGTTGTTTCTGATGTGACATGGCCATCATATGTCTTCATATTCATTGCTCACTTGAGTCTAGATGCTTTATTGGCTCTCGATGAGTGCTATGCCAAAAATTCAATCATTCACTCATGTGCCAATTTCCATGTTACTCCCCATAGGAAATGGTTCTTTATTTATTCTTGTATGCATGGTTCAATCAAGCGTAGGTGACTCATATTGACTTGAAATTTATTGAAAATGTGAGGTCATGTATGTGTAACTACTGTTTAGACCACATAGGGTGTTGTATGGCCTAAAGCAAGGCTCAAGAAAGTGGTATGAAAAATTTCACAAGCACTTGCAAGTTTCAGGTTAAGTGCAGAGGCACAAAGATCACTAGTTGTATACCCAAAAGATAAATGATGGTTCACTTATATCACCTTGATACTTTATGCGGATGATATCCTCATTGCCAAAAAGTCCAATCTAGACAAGATTGCGATTATAAGCAAGTCACTTAGCATAGAGTTTTCTATGAAAAAATTGGGAGATGCAAGTCATTTTCTTGGTATGCATATCAAGAGCGATGGGAAACGAGGAATACGAAAAGTATATAAGGAAACATATATCGACAAGGCCTTGAAATGTTTTAATAAGCTACATTGAGTACCCTAATGCAAGCATATGAGAAACTTAGCAAGAATGATTCTCCCAAGTTTAATGATATGAATGAATAAATGACAAAGGTGCCATATTCATCACAAGTAGGTTGTCTAATGTGCGCCATGGTAGCCACTAGAGAAAACATTACATTTGTAGTGGGAGCGGTTAATAGATTTATGGAAAACCCTGGTAGGACATAGTATGAACTAGTGAAGCACATTCTAAGATACCTTAAGGATATAGCAAGTAGGTGCTTAGGCTTTGGTAATAGTGATGTATCCATAGTGGATTACACGAATGCAGACTATGTGGGTTTTGTAGATAGTCAAAGATCCACATATTGGTATGCATTCCTATTTGTGGGAGCAACCATGTCATGGAGATCATGTCTCCAGTATTGCACTTCATCTTCCTCCATAAAGGTAGATTATGTTGTAGTTTCTAGTGCTAGGAAGGAAGTTGTATGGTTAGATCATCTAGTGAGAGACCTTGGCATTTATCAAACTCCAATTCTACTTGTGATAGTCAGAGTGCTATTGCATTAGAAAAAAACCCTTGTTTTTCACTCCAAGTCAAAACACATAGAGGTATGATATCATGTGATAGGGGACATACTAGCTAGTAAGTGCATCAAGATACTCAAGGTTCTTATGAATGACAACCCTATAGATGATTTCATGAAGAGCCTATCCTTATGGGATATACCAGATAGTAAGTGCATCAAGATAGTCAAGTTTCTTACGAATGACAACCCTATAGATGCTCTCATGAAGATCCTAGCCTTCGAGTGGCTTGCACCACATTGCATTGAGATGATGGGTGTAGGGTGAAGCCATTGGAATGCCTCATGGTTGTACATATATAGGACACTTGGGACATGTTGTCCTTCAAGTGGGAGATTGTTTGGGTTCATGATATCTAGCCGGATGCATGTTACTAAACCATCACTAACTCACATATTCTTTACATAAATAGAGAATAAGGAGCGTGCGGATTACTCACCTAGATCTCCAACAAATCTAGGTCTCCTTCTCTCTTGCATGCATGCATCCGTGCACATGTACTCTATAGATACCTATCTCTGTGAGTGGCTACGAAGGTTTAAGGTGCTCATTGCTTGGTGATCATAGGGTTCCATGGAGTACACATCTAGCACTTCAACATCATTGGAAGTTGTTGGTAATTTTCCACTTTTTTTTTTTGCTCAGACTACTTGTCCACACTTTTTGATAGGAATCCTCTAGGAAATTGATGGGAAAGTCTCCAAAGGAACCACTCATTGAGATGCTATTGTCATGACTTGTAGGTGAAAGGTTCTTAATTAGGCATGTACACATGATTGTGAGCAATTTTCACAATAGTTTAGGTGTCATATAAAGACCACAATATTGCACTTCTAGTGCATCTAAACTTGAAGTGTTGAAGCCCCTCTAAGAGTTCAGCGGGACACAACTCTAAATGTCAAGTGAGAATGCATGCTAGAAACCAGTACAAAATTGAATCGAACCAACTTTTCATCTCATCACTCTAGGAACTCTCATCAACATGCCTATAGGTGAACACCTTACCATTGGCATAGCATCTTGGTGGTGATAACTAAAATCTTCATGGAGCATTCAACATGCTAATGTAACTATCAAAGTAGGGGGATTTGAGAAAAATGCAAGGGGGGGGGGGGGGGGGGGGGGAGTGAAAGGGTGTCTAATCTCACTTATCATGACTCTGGACTACGTAGGTGAGAAATTTGGTATTTCACCTCATCCAAAAGAAGTGTCAACAGATTTCTTAATGGGATGAGTACTATGTCCTATGTAGAGAAGCTTTTACCTTTGAACTCTGTCAATTTTTTAAGGTAAAAAACAAAGCAAGGTCAGTAACTAAGGCCAATAGATGAGGCATTAAAGGTCGTTCAAATGTCAATATTTGCAATGCTCAAAACCTTGTCAAGTGTCATTTGCTATATTTTCACTCGAGCTTATTGTAGTCATTACTAAATTTCATATCTTTAAATGTGCAGGCATAGGAAGAGGCAATTAGCGACATTGAGGACTTTATGACAGAACCTATTCATAGTGATGAATACTATCCACCAGGATTCATATCTTCCATAGATGCTGACATCTCAAATACAATACGTCTTCATAACACTTTAATGCTTCACGATACTGGCACATGCTTTGGAGAAGGTGTTGGAACAATCCTTGGATATGACCTTGTTCAAGCACGTTCACTATGTTCCTCTCCCCATAGCTATGATACACACACTCCGACAAGTACATTGTACACAAATCTCATTATCATTATGAACACTATTAGTCCAACATATAGAACCTCAAAATCATCTCATGAAAATTGAGCTTAAAGATAATTTTAAAAATCACATAATATCCAACATTCAATCCTTAATCAAGGTGGGAAAAAGATTCCACATCTCAACTCACATACCTTTGAATTGATTGAAGCTCTAGAACGTTAGAGTAATTTCCATTTTTGTCCTTTTTATGTCCAGGTATTTATCAACAATATGCTTGACACCATTCGAAATCAAATTAGAAATGGATACGGATTTGGAGTTGTGGTGGAGGGTGCACACGATCCAAACTTAGTTCAAGAAGGTCTGTCTGCACAATTCTATTATTGGGTGGAGAGGATAGGTGGAAATGATGGTGGAGCATCCACCCCTAACATAGGAGAGGCAAAGGGTAGCTCAGATAATAATTCTAACCATCATGATGAGCTTTCAGTGGTTACAGGCACTATTGTGTATCGATTTTCACATATATTAATTCCTTAAATCAAAATAGAGGTGGCATAGCCCCTCCCCTGCCCCCCCCCCCCCCCCCACACACACATATAAGTGTATGTGATATATATATATATATATATATATATATAGATAGATAGATAGATAGAGAGAGAGAGAGAGAACTACCCCTTGTATAGGGCACATGTGTGAGAGACAAAGGTTTGTGTACGCTGTCATGCAGTGGCACGTACATAGTGTGAAATAAAAACATTCACTTCACTCTTGACACTTCTCAATGTATGCAAATAAAAGCAATCATGTACATATTGTGATATATGTTGAAGCGTCTATTGTGGTCATTATCATGTACATACCTATCCGGGGAGTCGTGGCCCTGGATGTGGCGCATTTGCATGCTTTTCCATTTGATAACATGCTTAATTTGGTTTGAAAATGTACAAATTCCAAGTGTTTCATGGTGGCACACTCATCTCTCCTATAAAGAGATCATGATGCGGGTAAAAACTGTCAAAAATAGCAGTTAACAGGCGCCGTTGCTGAATTGCAAGGAAAGTGACCCAAAATGGTATATTGATGAAAAATGATACTTATCTATTATTTTTATGCTTATGAGAGTGATCCCACAAATTTAGGGATTTTTCTGACTCCGTTTGGGATTTTTCGTAGCAAAAATGGCATTTTTTGGGTCAAAAATGACCTAGTTTTGGTCCAAAGTGGCAAAATGGCCCAAAAATTGACACATCAGCTGATAATTCCGTGGGTAAGAGAGAGAGGGCTTCTTTTTACATAAAAAAACAGAAATTGTGGACTACTGTTCAAAAGCTTCCATGGTTGCTCAATCTATGTGTGCTACTGTCCTGCCTCTTCGCAATCTTGTATCTAAGTTTGTGATGGAGTGAATTAGGGTTTCCCTTTATCAAAATGGTGTTTTGGCGTCAATATAGAATCTCTTAAATATCTGTGTACTATGTCCTCTGTAGACCTTTGAACTCTGTCAATTTTTGTAAGCAAGGTCAGTAACTAAGGCCAATAGATGAGGCATTAAAGGTCGTTCAAATGTCAATATTTGCAATGCTCAAAACCTTGTCAAGTGTCATTTGCTATATTTTCACTCGAGCTTATTGTAGTCATTAGTAAATTTCATATCTTTAAATGTGTAGGCACAGGAAGAGGCAATTAGCGACATTGAGGACTTTATGACAACACCTATTCATAGTGATGAATACTATCCACCAGGATTCATATCTTCCATAGATGCTGACATCTCAAATACAATACGTCTTCATACCACTTTAATGCTTCACGATACTGGCACATGCTTTGGAGAAGGTGTTGGAACAATCCTTGGATATGACCTTGTTCAAGCACGTTCACTATGTTCCTCTCCCCATAGCAATGATACACACACTCCGACAAGTACATTGTACACAAATCTCATTATCATTATGAACACTATTAGTCCAGCATATAGAACCTCAAAATCATCTCATGAAAATTGAGCTTAAAGATAATTTTAAAAATCACATAATATCCAACATTCAATCCTTAATCAAGGCGGGAAAAAGATTCCACATCTCAACTCACATACCTTTGAATTGATTGAAGCTCTAGAACGTTAGAGTAATTTCCATTTTTGTCCTTTTTATGTCCATGTATTTATCAACAATATGCTTGACACCATTCGAAATCAAATTAGAAATAGATACGGATTTGGAGTTGTGGTGGAGGGTGCAGACAATCCAAACTTAGTTCAAGAAGGTCTCTCTGCACAATTCTATTATTGGGTGGAGAGGATAGGTGGAACTGATGGTGGAGCATCCACCCCTAACAGAGAAGAGGCAAAGGGTAGCTCAGATAATAATTCTAACCGTCATGATGAGTTTTCAGTGGTTACAGGTACTATTGTGTATCGATTTTCACATATATTAATTCCTTAAATCAAAATAGAGGTGGCATAGCCCCCCCCTGCCCCCCCCCCCCCCCCCCCCCCCCCCCCCCCCCACACACACAGATATATATGTATGTGTTATATATATATCTATATATATATATATATATATAGATATATATATATATATATAGAGAGAGAGAACTACCCCTTGTATGGGGCACATGTGTGAGAGACAAAGGTTTGTGTACGCTGTCGTGCCGTGTCACGTACATAGTGTGAAATAAAAACATTCACTTCACTCTTGACACTTCTCGATGTATGCAAATAAAAGCAATCATGTACATATTGTGATATATGTTGAAGCGTCTACTCTGGTCATTATCGTGTACATACCTATCCGGGGTGTCGTGGCCCTGGATGTGGTGCATTTGCATGATTTTCCATTTGATAAAATGCTTAATTTGGTTTGAAAATGTACATATTCCAAGTGTTTCATGGTGGCACACTCATCTCTCCTATAAAGAGTGATGCGGGCAAAAAATGTCAAAAATAGCAGTTAACAGGCGCCGTTGCAGAATTGCATGGAAAGTGACCCAAAATGGTATATTGATGAAAAATGATACTTATCTATTATTTTTATGTTTATGAGAGTGATCCCACAAATTTAGGGATTTTTCTGACTCCGTTTGGGATTTTTTGCAGCAAAAATGGCATTTTTTGGGTCAAAAATGACTTGAAAATGACCTAGTTTTGGTCCAAAGTGGCAAAATGGCCCAAAATTTGACACATCAGCTGAAAATTCTGTGGGTAAGAGAGAGAGGGCTTCTTTTTACATAAAAAAACAGAAATTGTGGACTACTGTTCAAAAGCTTCCATGGTTGCTCAATCTATGTGTGCTACTGTCTTGCCTCTTCGCAATCTTGTATCTAAGTTTGTGATGGAGTGAATTAGGGTTTCCCCTTATCAAAATGGTGTTTTGGCGTCAATATAGAATCTCTTAAATCTCTGCTAAATTAGAAAATGGTCGCCAAGAAGGTGGAAGCTCGAGCATTCCTTTCAACTGCTTGATGTTAGGACTATGTAATTGGGGGCGAGGCTACATGATAACATGAAAGAGGTTTGGGTTTTGATTGAGAATTGTGCTTGTATGAGCATTGAGGTTTCATGGCTGAAATTTTAGTGTTTTTTGTTAATCCTCACGGCTCACGGACACCCCATCACCTACGACGGACGCGTATTATGTATTTGGTAGAGTCAGGTACCGGGCTTGTCGGACCAATAGGAAAAGGGTAAGAGTGATCGCCGATGAGAGGCGCACTCTTACTGGGACATTCAAGGGATTAGTTGGCTAAGCATGGGCGCCCAAGTGTGAATGGGGTAAGCTCATATAAAAGTCAACTAAACCTAAAATTCACTCATTCTCTCATTTGTGCAATAGAAGAGTGCTCTTGCTCCATCTCCATCTCCATCTTCTTCTTCTTCACCTCCTTGTGTGTGTGTGTGTGTGAGAGAGAGAGAGAGAGAGAGGGAGAGTGTGTGTGCGATCGAGCATTACGAAGGCACGACGGTGGCAAAGCGGTTGAGCGCGGCACGACTGCAGCTTCTTCTTCATCGCGGCGAGGAATCCACCACGAAGGCGAGCGTAGAGCGGTGAGTGACACACCCTTTGCTCTCTTGAGCTTGCTAGTTTAGGCTTGTTGTGTGCTTGGAGCCATTTGTGGCTCGCACACGGTGTATTGGCAAGTCCCTTGCTTCGACAGTGCGGCAAGGAGCACACATTTTTGGCGCCGCTGCCGGGGAAATGCCCTACACTAAGCTCGGTTAAGCACTTTACGCTTTCTTGTGGTGCAATTTCTATCATAGGAAAGGCAGGGAATGAGTGTGTGTAGTTGTGTGGAGATTTCTGTTTTTTGCGTTTTCTGCGTTTTCTGGTTTGCACTGCACAGTTAGCATTTCTTGTGTTTCTGCGTTTTCTGCATTTTCTGGTTTGCACTGCACAGTTCTGTCAAGTTTCAATTTTCTGCATTTTCTGTGTTTTCTGGTTTGTGCACAGTTAGACGCACAGTTAGTTAATTAAGTAGGCTAGTAATTAGGTGAGACAGAAAGTAGGTAGGTGAGGTCAACGCGCACCAAAACGCGTACCAAAAATAATAATAATAATAATAATAAATTTTTTGAAAAAAAAATAAAATAATTTTTTTTTCGAAAAATAAAAACGTGAGTGAGGGGGAGGTTAAATTTTCGAAAATAAAAAACGTGAGGTATAAAAACGGACGGGTTGGTTTGTATAAAAGATAGATCGGGATCATTTCCCCAAGCCCAAGCCCAGGCCTCAGTCCTAAGTCTTATGATATATACTAGACTCACTCTTATATATATACCCTACTCCCTCAAGAGGGAATGAGAGCATGTGGGACAAGTCCTCCACTCTCCTCCCTTCTCTTCCCACTTGCACCCTTAGACTTGTTATTTGGAGCCTAGTTCCCCAGCTAGGAAAAGACTGTTTCGGGCTTTTCTGGAGCAAAATAGAACCAAACGGTGGGCTGTAAAGCACAGCGCGTCCCTCCTAGCGATACGCTCGTTTCGAGCTATCACACGGCCCATTCCATGACACGCTCTAAAAAATCTAGCAAAAAAAACAAACAAAAAAACACGCAAAAAACTAGTCACAAGGCCTCCTAAAGCAGCTTTTTGACACCTTAGGGTATCAAAAGCATGTGCACTTACGCTCTGGGCGGGTGCTAGAACACAAGCATATTGAGGGTGCCTCTGTTCATACGGACACCCATTACCCATCCACGATAGGCTCTAGACCCTCAGCGGGGACACAAGGTAGCACCACCCAAGACCCTCAAATAGCCGCTAGTGATTCCTCCTCCGACTCAGAAATCATGGAAGCCTACCCTACCCAAAACACTGAGAGAGAAGGCCATGCACCTCCCGAAGCTCCACAGCCTAGTACTAGTATGTTTAGCCGTTTCATGGAAACATTAGGTAGAGCTACTCGCTCGGAACCTGATGCAAATGAAGCACACGAAGGGGGTGGGGAAGTGGACTCTCCTTTCACATCGCACGTGGACCCCACACCCCCAAAGAGTGTCCATGTGGATATCCTGCCAACTTCTTACCAAGAAGGCCCTGTTGAGCTGCCTCCTTCAGAAGTTCCCTCTAGAGTACCGTTGGTGACAAGTAAAACCACGGGGAGCAACATTGCTTCTACCTCACAAGAAACCGTTAACACGTCGACTCTAGAAGGATTGTTCATTAATGATCATTGGACATACGACCTCCACACTGAGGTGTTGACGGATCTACACTCTGGCCACGCCTACCATGTAGGATGGATAGAGATTGTACAATCCACCTCTAGTGCCACGAGCATCGAAGATCAACAGAAAATGATCTGTAATGTTATCCATGGCATTATTCAATCAGAAAGGCAAAACCGAGGGGTAAATATACTCTCAACTGGCCCCATGAGATTTCTGGATACGAGCAAGGCTCAACAGCCTACTCTATCACAAATGGAGACTCCTCTAATGAGCCCCATGGACCCATCTTACGTCATTTCACCTGGGGTCTCTATGCAATCTGAGCCTCCGAGCGACAACTTTAGCTTCCCTAACTTGGCTCAACCCTCTATTAAGGAAAACACAGTGCTCACTCCAGGGATAAGCCTGACAGAGAATGTACCGATGACATCTACGGTTAGCGCAGTGCCACTACCTAGTGTCGTAGTACCTAATATGGGGCCTCGACCGTATGTGCCTCTAGCCCCTTATGCACACATGGCCCCCACACCTCCAATTGTACCACTTGTTTATGCTCCTCGAGTGCCGCTCCCTAGCCCTTATCCGAGTGGACCTATGCCCGGTTATGTTCCATATCCTGCATCATCCACACATATGCCAAGACCGGTACCCGTCCCTCTCCCACATATGATTCCAAGAGTACCTCCACCGGCCCTGCCTCCTCACATAGGTGACTTGGCAGCGTTTGCTCAAACCATAGGTCGATCTATCGCGGAAAATATGCGTCATGCATCTGATAGAGAGCCTAGAAGTAAGGCAGTACAAATTGCCAAACTCACGCAAAAATTCAATGGGGACGAAGATGCTAGAAAACACATTGAAGTGTTTGAACAAGTATGTGATTCCTTAGGGGAACGCAAAGAACTACATAAGTGCAATGCCTTAAGCTTGACATTAAGTGGGAAGGCTGGAGATTGGTATAGAACCCTAAGGGTGGACGAGAAAACAATCTACCCTACCCTTCGAAGGTTGTTTCTAAAGGAGTACATACGAGAAGGTGTGCTTTGGGGTGTAGCATCTCAGCTACAGAAGGCCGAACGTAAGGAAGGAGAGTCAGTAAGGGACTTCATTAGTCGTCTAAAGCACTTAAACTCTCGCTTCCCTGTAAATGAGCGCTTCAACAATAACCAACTGCTTGATCGATTCATTCGAGGGTTGAGGAATGAAGGAATCTATAATGGACTAGTGATTAGAGGTATCACAACCTGGGAAGATGTCACTGCCAATGCAATCCAATTAGACGACAACTTTATGATAGCAGGCATGAGGGTGTCTACTGACACGAGATCCACTAGCTCACAAGCCATTGAGTATGAACCCATGACTGCAAAGCCCATTGCCAATGAGCCAAAGGTATTTGAGACATTCTTGACAGACCTCACCAAGGCAATCCAAGAGTCTCTTAAGGATAATCGACCCCCTCAAAATAGTCACATGTATCCAAGAAGGGAGCAACAATGGTGTTCCATTTGCTTGGGTCCACATAGCACTAGTGAGTGCCCTACGTTTAGAGTAAAATTTAATGGAACTTGCAACGCATATGGTAGGTATGGTCACCAAGATAAGGATTTTTTAATGATCAAACGTATGATGGAAAATAGACGACGTGTAGCCTGGACGGATGCGCCTCGAGCTCCTGTATTGATGCCTGCTCCACCTGTTGAGCAACTACCGCAACAAATGGTCCCTAGATCTCAAAATTTTGTACAAGCTACACGGCTACCACCTCCTGTGCTAGGACCGCAGCCCCCGCATCCAAGAGTCGCCCCTATGAACCAAGTGGGTTGCGAACCATCAAATGCTTATGCAGATGGCTGTGAGGAGGAAATAGACACTAGTATTGCCTACGGACTTGATACATTGGAAGAGTGTCCTATATACTACATGGAAGATTGTTGGGGGCACGTCAAGCCGGTTTATCAATCTGCTGCTCTCGCATCCAGAGGTCAAAATATCAACACCCAGGCTAGGAGGCCACCTCTTCAATGCTACGAGTGTGGTGGACCACATCGGGCAGCGGAGTGCCCTATTAGGCTGCAAAAGAATACTGCACAGATGCAAATGAATCAAGGGAGCACGTCTGCAATGCCAATACTCACATGTAATCTTTGTGGCATAGATCACTTGATTGCCCAATGCCCCTATAACCCAAATGCGCCTAAAATCACACCCCTAAATTTGGTCGAAATTGCTAGTGTGACATCGCCAATACCACCCATCGCACCTGCTTATGCGATTACACGGTCCATGCTTCAAGGGCCAGGCCATATCCTCGAAGAGAGAGATACCGCGTCAGTTATCCAAGCAAAGAAAAAGAAGACACGAAGGAAGAGGTCGCAGAATACGGGAAATTCAACGCCAAGTTCCAAAACAAAAATAGGAACAGGAGATGACCCCGTGTATATGAATGACCTCGAGGATGATTCAGATTCAATCGAGACAATGGAGACTAGAACCAATACCACAAAGGGAAAGACCAACAAAGAAAACCGTAACATGGAACCAAATGAAAACCGAATAAGAGAAAACCATAAAGAGCCTCTGAAAACACCACAAGTGTTTCCAAATCCAATCCAAGACCCCCAAGATAAACCGCAGGGGCAAAAAGGGAACAATCGTAAAAAGAAGATTGGGACGTACCCAAACCCAGTAGACGAGATTGAGCAGTTGAAACATCTAAGAGGTTTAGTGGAGGAGACTCAAGGGAAACTAGAACCAGAACCCATGCATGTCAAAATTCATGACACAGTGTTTCCCACGCAAGTTCATCCACCCCACATGAACCATAGACCATTAGCCATATCTAGTATCATCCAAGAAGGGAGTGAGGACGGGACATCAGAAAGTGAGCATACACCCTTCTTGTTGGAAAGGATGTTTAACGAAGGAATACCTGATCCCATTGAGGAATATGAGATTCCATCCTCACCAGTTCCTAGTCAAGGACCTACACCCTGCAAAATGCCAATGAATGTTGCCAAACTGGTGGACTTCATGTCTTCTGAGGTCCGAACCACGATCATAGCAAAGCTGTATGGAGATCCTGAGTTATTCCTTGCACTTCGAGCATTCCTTAACGGAGAGCTACGAACGGGATTACCGCAGTTTGCGCAACCAAATAGGCCTGACTCGATTATGATTGATGAGGAAAATCATGTGCAATCACTTGACTTAGATGGACACGAGTCTGTGATCGAGGTACCCATTAACGAATTAGGGCAGTATTTTGAAGGCGACGAGTCTAATGCGACCCTACCCATCACTACCAAGGGATTAACTATAAAGGGAATTCTTGATGGTGGTGCAGGAGTTAGCATCGTTACAAAATATTGTTGGGAATCCATGGGAAAACCCCGCCTCAGTGTTACTAACATTGTGGTAAAGATGGCAAATGGCAAATCAAAGTTCTAGGACACAAGGTACAACATACGTTCATTGTAATGAATTTCTCTAAACACCTTATGTCATATGAAATGATTTTGGGACGACCATTCATGAGGGAAGCACAAATGGTTCATGATTGGTCTAAAAATCATGTCTATTTGCAATTCCAAGACTCTGTCCTTAGAGTGGATTTGGTGACTGGTAAGGTACACCCCTTAGGGAAACCATTATTGATCATCGCTCTGACACCACAGTTAACTCGGCCCCACTACAATATTGTTACACTTGTAAGAAGGATACAGACATTGGCCAAGATTCTCCTTATATGGATATCCTACCTGGGATGACTGAGTCGGACAATGTGGATTGGGTCCACCTAGCAGCAACCATAGACACTTGGGGAAATAGGGGGACGACCTGGGTAACACCTGAGGGGGATGAAATGCCTATACCCTTAAATATGCTACAAGCAATGCATATCGCTTCCGACAAGACTCATGCTAATGTAACGAAGAAAACATACAAGTGGGTCCCTAAAGCTTCTTTAGTGACCATAGCTAGTGCTACAAAACAGAAGCCTTGTAAGAAACATACCACTCTCTCCAAGAAAAGTGAGAAAATGTTGCGATGGATCCCTAAACGACTATTGGAATCCCAAGGCTACTATCAAGGAAATGATCAAATCTGGGTGCCAAAACGTAGATTGTGCTCTTACCTATCACCTGACCCAAGTGAGCCCAATCCCGTAGCTCCAAAACGAATCAATGATCGTGGAAAGAAAAAGATCACAGAATGCTACACACCTAGTCTAGAGCTAGTTTGGGTACCAAAGAAAGAACGATTTGTTCCACCTAGCTCAGGAAGGGGGGAGTCCCATGAATCTTCTAGCTCCTCATGTAATACATCCATAGAGGTAACAGCTTCTACACAGCCTCCATCTATAGTAGTGGACCTCCATGAAGCTACCAAAGAATCCACACCTCTCAGTGTTCAAGAATCACCTAATGAACCACTTCAAGTTCGATCTTGGGAGAGTACCTTACCACCCTTGCAACTTGACGAGGCACCTAGGGTAATAGAAAACTACTAGCAAAAATCCTCACCTATTACCAACTGGAACAATTGGTTTCAAAGGGTGACAATCTCATTTCAAACGGTATGATCTACCCAAGGAAGGGGGGAGTGTTTGTGTACATCCATCATTCACTTGCTTCCCTCTCGACCTTTCTCCCTGACCTCTATATCTCCCAATCTTAGGGAATGTACATATAAAGCTTTATACTCACAAAAAAAAATAATAATAACAATAATAAAGAGCAAGATCAATTAGCAAACGAGTATGCACATTAAAAGTCAAAACATTGACTCAGACCTACCCATGTCACATCTGGTACAGTGAAACAGAAACCTATGCCATAAAACACCTTTGATCCTCATCACTTGAGTGATGGAGGGTAGGTAAGATTAGTACGATAGGAGTGTTTCTGTTTTAGAGTTGAGAGATTAGAGAAGTTCTCTTTTCCCACTAATGTGCCTCCTGGAGGTATTCCTTTTGTTTCCTAGTGTGTACAGGAGCGTGTTGCTATTGATAGGATTTGGACCTTCATGGAACCTTTCTCTCGTTCACACTTCAAATCAAGCGCGACCATCAACACAAACAGGTGTTTTATGTCCATTAGCATTGCCCTTATCTTTTTGCATCCATGTTTGTCTGCTTTGATTGTGATTGGTAGCATAATATTCAGCGCATTGGCTTAGTATCAAACATTTAATTCAATGTAATGTTTTGTCATAATCACTTGTCTAGGTTTAAAAATCAAGCAGTCCGACTAAGCTAGTTTGACCAAGCTAGGTATTAGAAATCTTCTCTTAATACCATGGGGAATGCCTTCCTTATAAGCAATGGTTACTTAGGTTCTTAATCCGATTTAGGCAGTATTGTATGAAATGTACTAGGGCTTTCTAGTGGGCTTAACCCTATTGACCTTTAGCTTAAGTATTATAAAGGGAGTTTACTAATGTGATGAGCCTGGGGAGGGTAACAGTGTTATATGACCCCCCAAAGTTACAAAATTAAAATGCCGAAAATGAACAAACAAAAAATCAAAGTGCCACAATGTAAAATTTTAAGCTGGAAGAGAAATCCCTGCTTAAATTGGTACTTCACTCACATGTATCGCCTATGGTACTAAAGCCCTAGAGGTTCCCAATGTGGGCGCTTTTCCTTGAAAAGCAAAAAACCCAAGGCATACAAAATAAGCACACACATCATAATTGAATCAATGTGAAAAGACTTTGGGGGGTCAACGAAAAGGTAATCAGTCAGGCGATGATTTCATGAGAAATTCCTTTTATCGTAGCTTAACTACAAAGTCTTCTAGGTATAGCCTCTAGTCAGCCCTCGAACATAAATACTTGGCTCTCACGATTAAACAACTTAATTGACCACTGAAAATTAAGAAGCTTACCCATGGTATTAATATTCGATCTCTAGTGCCTTTCGACCGTCAAATTAGCGACCCCAGACTTGTTTAATTTTTTACCTTTACATCTGTTTATGCATTTGATTCCATTGCAATTTAATGTTCATTGCTGACAAATTGTTTGAAATTTTTTTTTACCAATCAATGTGTCTACCTAAAACTGCATATGCTTTTTAATCACTTATGAGAATGCAATTACTGTGCCAATGTTGTTTGATTTTGCAGTCACTGAAGAAGGCTAAGGACATTCATCTCAAATGCTCTTCCACCTCGACGAACGAGCTTCAACTCAATAGCTTCCGAGGACGAAATCTACATCAGGAAGGGGGGCATGTTAACCCTCACGGCTCACGGACACCCCATCACCTACGACGGACGCGTATTATGTATTTGTAGAGTCAGGTACCGGGCTTGTTGGACCAATAGGAAAAGGGTAAGAGTGATCGCCGATGAGAGGCGCACTCTAACTGGGACATTCAAGGGATTAGTTGTCTAAGCATGGGCGCCCAAGTGTGAATGGGGTGAGCTCATATAAAAGTCAACTAAACCTAAAATTCACTCATTCTCTCATTTGTGCAATAGAAGAGTGCTCTTGCTCCATCTCCATCTCCATCTTCTTCTTCTTCACCTCCTTGTCTGTGTGTGTGTGTGAGAGAGAGAGAGAGAGGGAGAGTGTGTGTGCGATCGAGCATTACGAAGGCACGACGGCGGCGAAGCGGTTGAGCGCGGCACGATTGCAGCTTCTTCTTCATCGCGGCGAGGAATCCACCACGAAGGCGAGCATAGAGCGGTGAGTGACACACCCTTTGCTCTCTTGAGCTTGCTAGTTTAGGCTTGTTGTGTGCTTGGAGCCATTTGTGGCTCGCACACGGTGTATTGGCAAGTCCCTTGCTTCGACAGTGCGGGAAGGAGCGCACATTTTTAAATGGTCTTGTAAAGTGAAATTGAATGTGATTCGGTGATCCTCTCATCATAATCTCGACTACGAGAACAAGCAGACTCCAAGCACGATAGGAAAGAGGGTTTGTGACTTTGTTGTCACGAATGCTCTTAGATTTTCTATCACCCTTAGAAAGAGGTTGGTGATTCTCCATAAATTCTTTCTCACAAAGTGTTTGTGACTCTCATGATGAACTCGCACAGCCAGAGGTTCTGCACCTTCCCAGCTAGACCGCACACATTCCGACATTTCTGGTGAACTCGACGCGAAGCAGCTGGGGTGGGGGTTCAAAAACTTGGTTTTAAAGGTTTAATTACAAATAATTAAATCTATGGACCAACAAGAGCAATAAGCATGCATTTTGATCAAGGCACAATGCAAATGTTTCAAGCATTCACCATGTTTATGCAACAACAATAGGGCAGAAAGAAGGGAGGTGTCAGCAACAAAATCCCTTCAAGCTATTGTGAACAAAATGGACCAAATTGAAGGGAAAGATGTTACAAATTTTCTTTGTGGTTATGTAAAGGAGATGGAGCTACAACGGGTTCTAGAGGTGGACATGATTCATAGTTTTGAGCTTGTTGTGGTCCCCGCGATTACAGACCATGTAAGCGGAATCAGGGAGGAGCATGGAGAAGGTTGGGAGCAATTCAAATTAGCCCTAAAGGAGGAATACTTCATGGAGGGCTCTGAAAGGGTTACAAAAAGGACCTTCTCGAAATGGGTTGCAAAGCTAGAAGAAGGACTTTCCATCAACGAACTGTTGAGAGAGTTTGAGCGGCGCTATGCTCAAATGTTAGGAACAGAGAGAGCCACTTTGGATAGTGAAAATACCCAATTGTTCCTTCAAGCTGCAAGTCATGAGCTCCAAGAAAAGCTAGAGCTACTCCTTAAAGACAAGAATACAGAACAGGGTCTAAAGGCTGAGTGGAAAGAGGTTGAAGACGCAGTCTCATTGCTTGCTAAGAGGCAACGTTGTAGGGACAAGATGGTGGTGAATGGCACTACCTCTCCTCCTAGCACGTCAGAGATTCCACCAAAGCCTACTGTTGTGAGTCAAAAAGGTGATAAGTCAATGCCTGATGAGCTTGTTAAGGGCATGCGAGAAATGAAGTTAAAGCTAACAAGTCTTGAAGAGAAAGGACAACTTGTTGTTGCAGGAAAAAAATCCCAAAGCAAAGAAGGATTTGTGCACATATGCATATGGTGTGATGGCACAGACCATGGCAGAAAGGATTGTGATAGCTTTAGTGATGCCTTAAAAAGAGACCTTGTGTTTTTTAAGGATGGCAAGATCCATCTGCAGGAGATAGGTATGCCATTAGGAACTAACTTCTAAAAGAAGGTATGCGGAAGTGGAGGATATGGAAACTAGTCATGCTATTTCTGCAGTGGAGGCTGCTACCTATGGCGCAAAGATAGAGCTAATTCAAAAGAAAGTGTTAAAGTATACTCCAGATGATTTTGAGGAGGTTGATAGCTTGTGGCCATATATGCAGTAGCCTCAGCCAAAAAAGGGAAGGTAACTAAACAGGTATTACATGAAGTTGGTGATTGCATACGCCATACAACAGGTTGGGATGACCCTGTGGACTCTTTATCAGTGCATGCCTATCTTGCAAAATGCTATAACAATGAAGCAATTGTGGAAGAGAAGCGTAGATGTGAGAATGGAGATGCAGGTCCTTCTACTTCAAAGAGGGTTACAAGAGTTGGTGGAAGAAAGGATCCAGGACCTTCTTATGAGGCTCCACCACATGTGCCTCCTCCTCCCGAGATTCCTATGGAAGAGGCATCTACAAAGAAGAAGAAAGAGCAAGGAAAAGCTAAAGAAAAAGGTTGCATACAAACTACAATCTGACATTGAAGCTAGCACAAACTTAAAGCCGGTATTGGAAGTAAGGATTTTGAATAGCAAAGTTGAGTTTACCTTGGGTGAGGTTCTTGGCATTGCTAAGTGCGAGTTTCATGAAGAAATCGTAGATATCATAATAATAAAGAGGCAAACTTTCACTGAGTCTATTCCTCCACAATCTAGGGGTGAAGGGGAGTCACTTAAGGCACATGGAATACATGTCCAAGAGAGTGATTGGGATGAAAGTGTGGTAGGATGCTACCACTCTTCTCAAAGAGATGCACATGCTAGATTTGTAGATGATGGTGATGATGATGAAGCCTCCTACAAAAGCCACTACTCCAAAAGTCATTGGGCAAGAGCTACAACAGAAACCTTAGTCAAGGTGGGTGATCTTGAGGAGCCATATGTTGCATTAATAGATCATGGCTCTGAGATCAATCATATGCCCAAGAGTCTTTACATGAAGGGTAAGTGGCCGATAGACACAGACCATGGGTGGATGATTAGAGATGCAAATAACTCATCAGGAGAGTTGTATCGAGCTTGTTAAAATGTGAAAGTGACAATTGGTAATGTGAAGGATGAGCAAAACTTCTTTGTGCAGGAGATGTCTACCTATCCTCTTATCCTTGGGCAACCATACATAACAGCCATTCGCATGGAAACAAAGGTCTTGGATGATGGTTCTACTTATGCTAGGGTAAAGAGCAGAGATGTGAAGCGAGCTGTGCAATTTTGACTATGTGTGTGAATCACGAGAGGAACCGCAATAGTCTTCGTGAGTATCCTCTACCAAAAGCGAACAAAGAGTTCAAAGATTACAGGGAGACAAGGGGTTTTGGCCATGTACCATTGTGAAGTGGGATTGCAATGGTACAAATAAAAAGATTCTCGCCTGACCCAAAGAGAGAAGAAGCTTTTTCTACAAGTTTTCAGGGAATAACAAAGCATGGGTCAGTATGTTTTTTGAAGCTTGTGGATATGAAAAGAAGTCCGCGACAATATGTATATAGTGTAAAGAAATACATGAAAGAAAATGGTTTCATAGAGGATAGTGAATACATTTTAGGTTTCTTTGAACAAGTTTCTCATGTAGATACTATGCTTGAGATTGAATCTATAATGGATTCTAGCATGCAAGATGGAACCCACATTGTGGAAGTATGCTCTATGGAAATGTATGATGTGATTGAGGCTTTTGAAGATCAAAAAGATTTCAATGCTAATGAAGGACCGGAAGTGCATGTGGAGACCAAGTACAGAATAGTGGCAAAGAAAGTGATACCAGTGGCCTTACCTTTACCATCAGATTGCAAGAAAAAGCTAGAGAAAGCTTCTTTGCAGCTGAGTCTCAGGGATCCAAAAAGAACTGGATACAAGTTCAAAATGGAATCCCTAAAAGAGATAAAAGTTGGTTGTGAAGAGTTTTTAACAAAAGAAGAGAAGAAGAGTTTTAAAGGAATGCTTTCAAGACATGGTAAGGCTTTTGCTTTCTAGTCACATGAGATAGGGTGTGTTGATCCTAATGTTGTTGCACCTATGCTGATCTTTACTATCCCTCATGTACCTTGGAATCTATGCCCAGTTCCGGTTCTGAAAGTACATTTGCCAAAGTTAATAGGACTATTCAATGAAAAGATTATCATGGGTATCTTGGAGCCCTCTTAAGCGCCATATTCAACTAGGTGGTTCACTGTGCCTAAGAAGAATGGAGCTTTGCTGTTCATACAAGATATGAAACCTGTAAACAAGGTTACCATCAGGAATGTGGGTACAGGACCTATAGTGGATGAATTTAGAGAGGCATTGCAGGAAGGTCAATTTACTCAATGGGAGATCTCTATTCAGGGTATGATCAATTTCAGCTAGATATTGAGAGCAGAGATCTGACAACTATGAAAACACCTTTGGGCCTGGTAAGGATGTGTACCTTACCTCAAGGAGCAAAAACATCAGTTGCACATATGATGAATAGGATGAACAAGGTTCTACGTGACTTCATACCTCAAATCACAATGCCATTTCTTGATGATGTGCCCATCAAAGGATGTGAAGACAAAGATAAAGATGAATCTATGGATTCAAGGGGGTGCCGTAAGCTTGTTGCAGACCATATCAAAGATTGTGAGAAGATTTTGTCAAAGCAGCAAGAAGTTACTCTTACCTTGTCAGGGCAAAAATCTGTATTTGGTGTTAATGAAGTGTTGATTGTGGGGCATATGTGTGGTCCTTATGGTAGAAGGCCTTGTCCAAAAAAGATGGATGCAATAAAAAACATGAAAGAAACATGTACAAGTATAAATGAAGCTCGAAGATTCTGGGTGCTTGCGTCTTCTATCTTATTTGGATTCCACATTATGCACATGTAGCAGATCCCCTTTATAGTTTGTTGAGAAAGAATCAGAAGTTTTGATAGGAAGAAGAGCACACAAAAGCCATGAGAAAGCTAAAGAAGCTACTTCTTTCATCGCCAACCTTGAGAAAGGTAGACTATGCATGTGAGAGACCTGTCATTGTGATAGTGGACACGAGTCCTACAGGGATAGGATGGGCAGTAGGGCAAGATGATGATGAGGGAAAAAGGTATGTGGTGAGATTTGGATCCAAGATTCTGAGTTCTTGCCAACGAGATTATGCACAAGTAAAAAGGGAACTATGGGGGGTGGTTACAACATTGAGGTGTGACAAGGAGTACTTGATATGGGCGTCAGTGGTTGTGGAAACTGATTGTTTTCCTCTTCTTGGAATGATCACAAACTGCTTGACTCTTGATATTGCAATGCTGCGATGGATAGCCTACATAAAGTCCTTGAATCCGGAGCTCAAGCATATTGCAGGGAAAGACAATCCAATGGCAGATATGCTATCTAGGGTAAGGCATGAAGATGAGCAGGACATGATAATTGACGGAGATGATGTAGGCGCAAAGTTTTACACTATTGATCATGCAAAGAGTAGTCATGCATGTTTTGTGTCTTCACTTGAGTCCTTTTCAGAGGAACTATATGAGGATGAATGGCTCTTCATAGGTCGCTACTTAAGTACTCTGCAGAAGCATGATGATTGGATTGAACAGGAATTTAAGAGGATAAGAAGAAAAGCATATAGATACTTCTTGAGGGATTGCTACTTATGGAAGCATCCTAAACGAAGAGATGGAACACCATTGCGCATAGTATGTGATAAGGTTACTCAGCAACAAATCATCAAGGAGTTCCATGAAAGTTTATGGGCTGGATATCGAGGTGTATGGGCAACATTTGCCAAGGTAAAAGAAAGGTATTGGTGGAAAGGGATGTATAAGGATGTGCCTGAGTTTGTGGAGTCTTTTGTGACATGCCAAATGTATTCAAATGTACGGCATCGTGATGGACTACATCCTACGTATCCATTAGCCATGCATTACAAATGAGTTGTGGACTTGGTTACAATGCCTTTGGGACTTTGGAAAATGAGCTATTTGGTGATTTGTCTAATCAAGTTGAAAGGTGTGCATTGAGGACAAAGAGTACATAAGCTGTATGTAAATTTCTTCTTGAAGATGTGATCTGTCGCTATGGGTGTATAGGAAAGATAACTGCAGATAGAGGAGAATTGGATGCTGATGAAGCAAGGGAATTCTTCCCTAGAATGGGCATCAAAATAGCTTTAACTTGTGCTTATAACCCAGAGGGAAATGGAAAAAGTGAAAGACGGCATCCTCCAATAATCAAAGCTTTAGCTAAGGCTTGTGAAGGTAAGCTTGGAGAGTGGCCAAGGTTACTGCCATTTGCATTGTGGGTTGTACAACACACAGTTCAGTCATTGGCTATATGCCGATTGAATTAATGTATGGTCAAAAACCTGTGATGCCAAATGAAGATGTAGTTCTTACATGGAATGTATTTCCATGGGAAGATGGAATGAGTAGATAAGACCTTCTTGCATTGCGCATACGGAAATTGGAAAGAAGGCTTGAAGACATTGAGCTTGCAAAAGCTCGACTAAAGAATGCAAGGTTGAGAAACAAAGACAGATTTGACAAGATGCAGAGGCTCAGACCAGAAGACATTGAAGAAGGTGATTGGGTGTTGGTGTACAATAGTAGCCTTGAAAACCAGCACTCTACAATAAGGAAGCTTGAAAAGACATGGTTTGGTCCTTATGTTGTCAAACATGTGCATGGAAATGCAACTTACACCTTGCATGAACTAGATGGGACAGAACTGAAAATTCCCATTGCAGGAAAAAGAATTAAAGTATTCAAAAGAAGAGGGGATGCTGATCCATTTGATGCGACCAAGTGAAGAGGATGATGAAGCCAACTATATGCAAACTGAGGATGAAAGTGAGAATATGGCGTTTGACCATGAGTTTTGATGCTCTACAAATGTTTTTCTGGCACATACCGGAGGATGTGCAAGTTCAGAGGGGGTGAATTTCGTGCCGTGGGAGGTACATAGTGTGAAGAAAAAAACATTCACCTCACTCTTGACACTTCTAGATGTATGCAAATAAAAGCAATCATGTACATATTGTGATATATGTTGAAGCGTCTACTGCAGTCATTATCATGTACATACCTATCCGGGGAGTCGTGGCTCTAGATGTGGAACATTTTCATGCTTTTCCACTTGATAATATGCTTAATTTGGTTTGACAATGTACATAGTCCAAGTGTCTCATGGTGGCACACTCGTCTCTCCTATAAAGAGTGATACGGGCAAAAACTGTCAAAAATAGCAGCTAACAGGTGCCGTTGCAGAATTGCATGGAAAATGATCCAAAATGGTATATTGATGAAAAATGATACTTATCTATGCTTTTTATGCTTATGCAAGCGATCCCACAAATTTAGGGATTTTTTTGACTCCGTTTGGAATTTTTTGCATCAAAAATGGTATTTTTTGGGTAAAAAATAAGCTGGAAATGACCTAGTTTTGGTCCAAAGTGGTAAAATGGCCCAAAACTTGACACATCAGCTGAAAATGCCGTGGGTAAGAGAGATAGAGGGCTGCTTTTTACAAAAAAAAATAGCAATTTTGCACTACTGCTCAATAGCTTCCATGGTTGCTCAAACTATGTGTGTTGCAGTCCCGCCTCTTCGCAATCTTGTATCTGAGCTTGTGAGGGAGTGAATTAGGGTTTCCCCTTATCAAAATGGTGTTTGAGCTTCAATATAGACGCTCTTAAATCTCTACAAAATCAAAAAATGGTTGCCAAGAAGGTGAAAGCTCGAGCATTCCTTTCAATTGTTTGATGTGACAACTATGTAATTGGGGGCGAGGCTACATGATACCATGAAAGAGGTTCGGGTTTTGATTGAGAATTGTGCTTGTATGAGTATTGAGGTTTCATGGCTAAAACTTAGTGTTTTTAAATGGTCTTGTAAAGTGAAATTGAATGTGATTTGGTGATCCTCTCATCATAATCTTGACTTTGAGAACAAGCAAACTCCAAGCATGATAGGAAAGAGGGTTTGTGACTTTGTTGTCACGAACGCTCTTAGATTTCCTATCACCCTTAGAAAGAGGTTGGTGATTCTCCACAAACACTTTCTCACAAAGTGTGACTCTCATCACGAACTCTCACAGCCATAGGCTCTGCACCTTCCCAGCTAGACCGCACACATTTCGACAGCGCGCGCGCATGTGTGTGTGTGTGTGTGTGTGTGTGTGTGTGTGTGTGTGTGAGAGAGAGAGAGAGAGAGAGAGAGAGAGAGAGAGAGAGAGAGATAAGACCCTAGCCATATCAATGTTTTCATAAGACCATAATGTTTTTTTCATACAATTTTCCAGGGATGAGCTTCAAAGAAGTGACCAAACTTTCCTAAAAAAAGTAAATGTGGGTGGAAATTGGAGAAACCCATACTTGTGGGGGGTGGGGAGATAGATAGATAGATTGAATTATCGTCCACAGAGGTCAGATATGACCAATGGGACCAAAAGCAAACATTACAACGGTTGCGCATAAAGCGAAAGATGACGATACATATCAGTTAAGGACTGAGGGTCCGTTAGGGAGATGAGAGAAGACAATAGAAACCTAGGGGGAGTCAACTGTGGGGAGGGCTGGTTTGGGATTTCAAAACTCCTAGATGATGGCTTTACCGCCTCGACAGACTGCCCATTTTCCTTGTTTGCGGGCTTCATATACCTTCTTGAGTTCTCAACTTTTGTTTTTGAGTTGTAACCGAGTGAAATCTTCTGCAATCCAAAGCTTGGTATCTTTGAGAAGACGTGATTGTTGAAGAAGCTCGAGCCGACCCTCTCAACTTTTGAATTCAAGGATGGCGTGTCCACTTGGTATGGGCTTGTTAGGGCCTCCCAAAATGATACACTCTATCGCATTGTACTGGAGCTTGATCGGCTGGAGAGTTTCATTGAGGAAATTGATGTGAGCCGAGAAGTCTTTCTCGGTCATTTCCCATGATTGAGGTAGTCCACCAATGCAGACCTTTAGGGCATTTTCTTCTTGGAGTCGTCGTTCTCGAAGCTGTGCTTCCACGCATGTCTTCACCTTCACAATTGTTGCCGAGTGGGTTTCGATGGCCTTCGCTTCGACTTCTTTCAATTTGTTGGTGGCGAGATCAACCATGGAGTCAAATCGTGCCTCGAACTTGCAAAGGCAAGCTTTGAGGTCGCGATTCTCTTCCATGACCGGATCAAGGGTTGCTTGGGGGCACTCGATGCGATCGCATTTATTCGGAGCTGCTAAAATGGTGGCAAAACTCGGTCGTGTTTTCGCGAGGGTCTTCGGGGTCTGTCATCTTTCCTATGGAGAGCTCAAAGTCTGCAGGCATTGATTCACAAAGAGTCGAACCAAAAGGTTGGGGTATTTATGTGTAATGTGGCTCAAAACTTGTGTGGGAAACCCCGATTCGCTCAAAGTGGGGTTTCTGTGTTAAAATGTTGAGAGGTCTTGTGTGGGAATCTCCATTCAAAGAGAATCGACACAGGATGCAGTTGGGTCAATGTCGATAGGTCACCAACGCCCCTAGGGTCGAGGACAAAGTCGGCGGATCATCAACACAAAGTGACGAGGTCCGCATTTGAGGCAGACCATCGACACAGTCGGGTCGAGGTCGGCAGAGCAGGTCCGAGTGCAGGGCTAAAAGGTCGTGCACGGGCTGGGGAGGGGAGGGCAAGGCTGATGATTAACGCCCCCCCACAGGGCTGCCCTCGCCCAGGGGGAGACTGTGTAAGCAAGAAGTTGAGAGAGCTAGAGAGAGAGAGAGAGAGAGAGCTCGGTCTTTGAGGAGATCATTTGAGAGAGAGAGAGAGAGAGAGAGAGAGCTCGGTCGCCCATGGTATTATGGTTTATTTACATGTAATTATGATATCAATGTACCCGGACCTCATATACTCACCTAGTGAGGAATATTACTTGATTATGCACGATGATTGCAATTTGGTGTTATACCATGGTAGTCCAAAAAATCCAATATGGGCATGTCCAAATTCTAAATGCTTTAGACATGGGGCACATTGTTATGCTCGCATCATCCTAGATGGGACTTTTGATGTGTATAATAGTAATGGTAAGCCACTTTGGTGGACCCCTACTCAATGCAGTAGCGGACCTGGTTGTTGGTCTAGAAACTACCTTGTCGTACAAGATGATGGGAACCTTGTTCTTTACCTTCAAGAAACAAGGGAAGCCCTTTGGGCTTCAGGCACAAATGTCCAATAAGCCATTGATTATGCCAACATATACATTTATATACATCATAACTAAGTCACATGTTTATGTATAAACATATGACATGATAGTGCAATTATAGCCTTAATATTTTACATTCTTGTCTCATGGTTTTTTTGTGAGTGGGTTATATTGATAGATCCAAAAAACTACATACTCCTGTCATGCTCGAATTCAAATGTAGAGCGACATTGCTGCATAAGATTTGAAATGCACTCATGAACATGATGATGTTACTTTTTCTTAATATGTTATGAACACCCATATTAAGAGCACTTATTTTTCTATTGAAATACTGCCTCTATTGGAGAGCATTTTGTGGTTGAAGAGAATTTTCACATTTTGGTACCAACGTTTATGTGTGTGTTGTGGTACTACATCCTATGCTAGCAAACAAGATTTTGGCCAAATTGGAAGGTCACCGTGGATGCTTAGAAAACAAAAAATTATTCAACTTTTAATCTCATGTGTGATATATAAAACTATAATGGAAGACCTTGTAAACATGTTTGCAGTATGTGGGCTCAATTTTGGAAGGATTTATTCAGGGGAAATCACAAGAGATGCTATTTTGAAAAGTAAAGGGGAGAAAAGGGGATGAAAAGAATAAGTGATGGGCGAGGATGAAAAAACAGAGAAAGCATGCAAGTAAAAGGTGGGGACCACCATATGAATGAGGTTGGATGTTTCTCTTCTTTTATTGAGAGACACGCACCTCAGGAAACTGCCCGTCTTGGGCCTACTGGTTAGCTCAGCAACGAGTAGAAACTCGATCCTCAATACATTGGTGCTCGAATCCTGAGATGGCAATTTTAATAAGAGCATCCCAATTTCTTTCCAATGTGGAAGAGTTTGTGGATATTTTGTTTAACGAGAGGAGAATAGAGCAAGTATAGCATGAGGTACAGCATTGTAGTAGCTTGGACCTCTAAAAAAAACTATGTCAAAAAAGATAGATATGGAGATAAGAAAACGTCCAGTGCATCGGAAGGGTTTAATGACTTAAGCTTAGATCTAGTACTTTCCACAAACATGACTACTTGTTAAAACTAAACACGGTGTGTGTGTGTGTGTGTGTGTGTGTGTGTGTGTGTGTGTGTAAGTGTGTGTGTGTGTGTGTGTGTGTGTGTGTGAGAGAGAGAGAGAGAGAGAGAGAGAGAGAGAGCGCATGCCAGGTGTCTACCACCCTCAAGGGCCCCTGAGAAAGTACTTGGCTTAGATTACTAGCACAATGCTAATAAAATAGTTGAATGATGAATGTTGAATGCTCATAACACAACAAAGAGTATGTACTGCTTAGTGCACAATGAAAGATGAGATAGCCCTAGAGTGATGGGCATATATACATTGCACGAGGGAAAAACCTCCTAGTGAGGGAAAAAATACATCGACAGTCCTAAGTGTGTTCACACATGTCACTACCACATATGTATGGTAACAAATCCCCCCTGGGAGTGATGCAATGAACGAGGGTTGGCACATAGAGTATAGGGAAGTGCCATGCCTTGAGGACATGATCAGTCCACAAAGGGGAATAAGCCCAAAGATTTGAACTTCTCACAAGACAATGCCTCTGTGAAAAATTCTCCAAGTTTTTCATGTGTTGGCACATAAGTTAAGCTAATCTCTTCTACTAAAAGTATCTCTCTCACATAGTGGTAATGCACCTCAATGTGCTTTGTGCAAGATTGGAAAACTGGGTTCCTTGGAACTGCCAATGCTGGCAGTATCCTATCCAACACACAAATTAGTTGTAAATCATTTGAGCCATACACACTCAACCGTAGATGTGAAGACTGCCATATATTCAACCTCTCAACTAGAAGTGGCCACAATAGTTTACTTCTTGCTCAACCATGATATGCATGAGCCATTGAGCATGAAACAAAAACCACTCATGGACACTCATGTGTCATAACAACTAGCCCAATCTGAGTTTGAAAAAGCATGTATATCCGGCAACAATGATTCCCACTTGGGATAAAATAACCCAAGATGTAAAGTGCCACTCAAGTAGCAAAATAAACACTTGATATCTTGCCAATGTTGTTAGACCCTAGGCTATGCAAAAAAATTATAATGTGAGACTGCAAATTGAATATCTGGCCTCGTATTGCATATATAAATATGGCATTAATAACATTTTGGTAAAGAGTGACATCAACAAGATCACCAACATCATGAAGACTCAACTTCATGTTGAGATGTAGAGAGAAAGAGAGAGAGATGAGACAAGAGACACACCATATACGCTCCCAAAGACTGATTCATATTGAGAACAAGATACAAATATATAGGTGAGACCAAGTTCAATGGAGTGAGCCATATATAGCTCCAACACCCCCACTCTAACAAAGGTCTCTAGCTTTGGATGAAAAAACCCTTGGGGAGATCAAGGGAAAAACCCAACCTCCTATACAATGTGAAAATATGAACTAGCGGTGATGATGTGAAAGTGAATTGTGCATCTATGTACAAATATTCAAGTGACTTAGATATCACAATGTGCAAATGTGGAGTGTGCATAGTGCATGGTACCTAAACGATTACAATGTCATATGTAAAAAGCTATTACAATAGCAAAGAAGCTAATCTAGAAAGAGTGAGGCCGAAGCAACTCCAAGCTCCGAGAGCAAGAGGATGAAACGTGACTCATTGAGGCCTTTGGTCAAAATGTCTGCAATCATCTGGTCACTTGGACAGTGTTCAACCATAATGGTTCCTTTGCGTACTTCATACCTGACATAATGATAATGGACAGCAATGTGCTTTGACTTATTATGTTGAACATAGTCTTTTGCAAGACTAATAGCAGTTTGGTTGTCACACCGCAAGGGTGTGCTAGAAAGAGGAGAGTGACCAATATCAACCATCATTTGTCGAAGCCAAATCAACTCACGAGCTACAAGTGATGCCGCAACATATTCTGACTCAGTCGTAGAAACTGCAACACAACGTTGTTTCTTGTTGGTCCACGAAACAACACAACCATTTATAAAAAAGCAATTTCCACTAGTAGATCGCATAGATAAATGTGAGCTTGCCCAGTCTGCATCTGTGTAACCCAAAAGAGAAAGAGATTGCATAGAGTCCGATGTGAGTTGTCGTCGATAGACTAAACCAAAATCTGTAGTGCCTTTCAAGTATTTTAATACACGCTTTGCAGCAGACCAATTCTTAAGAGAAGGACATGCAAGATGTTGTCCAAGATAATTAGCAGCAAACAGAATATCAGGACGAGTGTTCATGCCAACAAACTGAAGACATCCAATCAAGTTAGCATAAGGTTGATTTGTGACAAGTTGACCGCCATTGTCAGAAGTGTTCTTCGTAGAGCTTGCAAGACAAGGTGTGTTCGCTGAATGTGCAGATTCCATACCAAATTTTTGAATAGTATCTGTAATAAACTTTGACCATCGAAGGAATAAAATACCTTTTGTACGGTTCCGTTGGATTTGAATGCCAAGACAAGAGTGAATCTCTCCAAGATCCACCATATCAAATGTAGAAGACAATAAATTTTTCACTTGCTGAAGAAATCCCAAATCATTGGAAACAAGGATGGTATCATCCACATAAAGAGCAAGAATCACAAAACTGCTACCTTGGCATTTTATGTATAAGTTGGGGTCTGACGAGCAAGAGATGAATCCTTTAGAGGTGAGAAAACGATCAAATTTTATATACCAGGCTCGCGAAGCTTGATTGAGACCATATAGTGCCTTATGGAGTTGAGCAACAAGGTCTTCTTTACCTGGAATAACAAACCCTTCTGGTTGTTCCATATAAATTTCCTCTTCCAAGTCACCATTAAGAAAAGCAGTTCGCACATCCATTTGATGAGCTTCTAAATAAAATTGAATGGCAAATGCCAATAAAACTCGAACACTTGTAATGCGAACAACTGGTGAAAAAGTCTCTTGATAATCAACACCAGCTACTTGGGAGTAACCTTTTGCAACTAAACGCTCCTTGAACTTGTCAAAAGATCCATTTGCTTTTACTTTTGTCTTATACACCCACTTACATTTAATAGTTGTACCACCAGGAGGTAATTCAGTTAGTATCCATGTACCTTTAGAGATAAGAGAATGGTACTCTGCTTCCATAGCCTCTTGCCATTGATCCTTTTGTGGTGAACACATAGCTTCATCATAAGTAACGGGATCTTTAGAAGTAGAAAAAGCATTCTCAACAATATCGTCATCATAAACATGACATGATCCATGTTCAAAATCAATAGGCAGATCAATAAAAATATCAATATCATCATTGGCAACATTTGGAATGGATGGTTGTGAAGAGGAAAGTTGCTCTATAGGAAGAGTTTCATCTTCTGAAAGAAATGGAAAAGCTTGAAGCAATGATTTAGTATCATTAGAATCATCCATGGACCATGAGCCTCCCATAAGGTGTTCGTTAAAAGTAGCATCACGATTCACAATTACTTTCTTGGAGGAAGGGTCATAGAATTTGTAGCCTTTGGAAGTGTCATAATATCCAATAAAAATAACTTTAAGACCAAGAGCATCAAGCTTTGTTCGTGTTTCTTTGGGAACATGAATATAAGCAATACATCCAAAGGTTCGAAAATGAGATACAGAAGGAATGTCACCTGTCCATGCTGTGATGGGTATCTTACCAGAGGGTGCAGTAGTAGGAAGATGATTCTGAATAAATGCTATTGTCAAAGTGGCTTCAGCCCAGATAACACGAGATAAGCCAGAATGAATCGGCATACATCTTACAGCATTGAGAATAGTGCGATTCTTTCGTTCAGCAACACCGTTCTGTTGAGGCGAATATGGAATAGTGTGTTCATGATGAATTCCACTGTCAGCACAATAACTCACAAACTCTCGAGAAACATATTCGCCTCCATTGTCACTACGAAGCTTCTTAAGGCGACGACCAGTTTGAAGTTCCGCAGCCTTGTGGAATTCTTTGAAAACAGATAAGGCTTCAGATTTTTGTCTACGTAGAAATACAGTCATATACCTTGAGAAATCATCAATAAAAGTAATGAAGTAGCGATATTGTGATCTCGAAGAAGGTAGAGGTCCACATATATCAGTATGAACAAGATCCAATATGTCATGAGAATGAGTTGTATTTGAAAGAGGAAAGGATTTACGATTGTGTTTCCCAAGAGCACAAAATTCTCAAATTCCCATATGGGGATGGGCTTTAAGATCCATGCCATGAACAAGATCACGACGTTAAAGATCAAGGAGTTTTGAGAAATCAGCATGAACAAAACGGTGATGCCATACTTTGCAATCATGATCACATGGCGCAGTGACAATATTTGCTACAGCATCGTTGAGAGAGAGTTTAAACAAATTACCGTTTCGAGGAGCAGTGGCTATAGTCTGTCCATCTTTCTCAATTCAAACAAATTACCGTTTCGAGAAGCAGTGGCTATAGCAACTGAACATAGGACGCAGCTTGTTTCTGGTACAATGTTGTTTCGATGTTCAGTAGCATATGCTCTATTCCGATCTATGTCGAATCGACGCTTATAGCACATATGAGTGGGATGATCACATCGTCCACAATATTCACAACAAGAAGAAAAGGAGTCTCTAGATAAGCGTGGTTGTTTCGTGGTAATATTGTGTTCTTCATCATATTGACGTGCCCAACAATCATCTTCAGTATGGCCATTTCTGTTGCAGTAAGAACAATGCTTATTAGGAAATTTGAGACGAGAGAAAATATTACCGCGACGGCCACCTCTGCGGTTTCGTCATTGAAATGGACGCCTTCGAGCATAAAAAGCACGTTCCATCTGTTGTGACTCAGTCTCCTCTTGTGAAATCATAGCTGTATCGTGACCAAAATTCCGACGTTCTTGACGTTGAGAGTATTCAATTAAAGACATGCAGGCTTGGTCGAAATCAAGACCATCTTTATTAGAGAGAATAGTAACAATGTTATCATAAGAAGAGTCCTTCACCGTATCAAGGAGAAGTGTAATCAGTTGCTTTTGTGGAACAGGATCACCGACAGCAGCAAGTTGATTAATAATAGATTTGAAAGATTCAATATGTCCCGTCATGGCAGTACCAACTTCATATCGTATCTTGTTAAGCAACCCTCTCAAATAAAGTATTTCTGTAACAGATTTCTTCTGAAAGTTTGCAATAAGGTACTTTCATACATCGTGGGAAGTAGAGAGTTCATACATATCAAGCAAAAGGGAATCAGTAAGAGCAGAAAGAATATACCGACGAGCTGCTTTATCACGTTGTTGCCAATCCGTATAGGCAACATTCCAATCTTCAAATATAGGTCCTTCAGTGATAAGCACGTTATCATTATTTGTATCAACAGGCTGAGACGGACAAACACGATTTCCAAGAACAACATCGGAGAGTTCATCGCCTTCAAGAATTAACAACATCTTTGCTTTCCAGCCTGGAAATCCTTGACCTTGGAAAGGAGGAACAGAACGCTGGCCAGAAGGAAAGCTGTTGGCGAGAGTATTCATAGCCATATCTTGCTGTGAGAAGATGTATAAGATAAGATCACAGAATCTGCACACCATATATGGTGAAGGCCGCAATTGAGAATGAGAGAGATATGAGTACCGCGTTCTGTCAACGATAAACGTAAGAAGGATGCTCAAGGAACGTCCAAAGATTGAGAGACGTCACCCAAAAAAGGCAGGGTAAAGGAGACGTTAATAATAAACGAGTCCTCAAAATAGAGTGGCGTGAGACGCAAGATGGACGGCCACAATGCGAATAGCAAAAAGCTAAATCTTCTCGAAAAAGTTAACGCCAAAATAAGAAAAACGATCGCGGACGCTTCACGAAGAAGTAGGACGAAGAAAGTTGCGTCAAGCTCAATTGCAGTAAAAACAGCATAACTTTCTACTGCGAACTCCGATTGACGCAAACCTAGGACTCAGATCGAAGAGCTCGAGGAGACGAACAAGTTTGGGGTGAAAAGAGCCATTGCGCTTTTCCCGTTTCTCCAAATTTAGAGCCGAATAGCAAGAAAAATTGAGATGAAGTTCAGGGTGTCATCAACAAGAAAACGTAATCAATGATTAGATTGATTAGAAATAAATGCCACATAAAACACTAATCATATTCTTCTTAACACAAAACAACCACAGTTAACAAGAATCAACGCTCAAAAATAAAATTTGTAGCAATTTTGAATCTTACATGAAAATCGTATACACATACTGTTGTGTCACCATGAAATGAATCGGCGCGTGATCGTTACCACTCTGACACTACAAGAGGTTGTGTGCTCTTGTGACGCTGTTAGCGACGGAAATACACTGGATTTTTATAACCCCCGGCGTCGCTAAAACCTTCGCTAATAGCGTCGCTACGAGAGCGTCGCTATATAGAGACGCTCATAGCGACGTTTACACAGAAGTCTATAGTAACGCTCATAGCGACGCTACAGAGCCATAAATAAGGACGGTTATAGCGACGCCCGAGATATTTTTTTTTTGGTGATAGGGTATTGAATGCCCTGCCACCCATCAACCATATTGTACTTGATTCACTTTTTAAAAAAAGTGCAAGGGTAGATAATAGACCCAAAATAGTCACCCACAAGACGCATTGTTTGCAAAATTGACAAGCGTAAAATTGACAATTGTACACATCATAGGAAAAAAAAATTGATTAGCAAATGTAATAATGACAATTGTACAACATCATAGGCATAAAGAATTGATTGGCAAAATGAACTGCGGTGACAAATGTAATAATATACATGGTTCAAAAATACGTATAAAATATTTCTCATGATACATAAGCTATGAGAAACCCTAAACTAATGCTATCTAGCTACGGCTAAACTGACGTCGTCTAGTCAGACGTCTCATCGCATCCAAGCGGCATATCTGTCGGATTCTGCAAAAAAAGACAATAAGACAGCTTTCAGTAAGTATAAACATATAACGACATTTATAAAACAATACAAAAAATAGAAAAGAGTAAACCCTAATACTAACCATGCCGCCGCGAGAACTGAGAATGTCCATCAGGGCGTTTAAGCCCTTCCTGCCTGCGTACTTGCGCTCGTACGGTGTGGGATCACGTCCTGTCATCGACCACTGTCAAAACATACAAAGATTTCATTATGTTAGAATTAAAAAACTCATAAACCCTAAACTATCGACCATAAAGAGCAATGCAAAAACACTTACAAAATCGGCCTCAAATGATGCCCATCCAACGCTCCCCAAGTGGTGCGAGCTCCCTGCCTCTACTCGCGCTCTGGCTGCATCCTTTTGTTGCTTCCACTTGTCGGGATTCTCGCGCGCAGCTTTCTTCGCATTCGTCCAATCTTCTTTGGCCAACCAATCTGGCCTGTTCCACCCATGCTTGATTGCTTTTTGCACTTCGAAACGCTTGTGTTTACAGTATTCGCGCATTCGAATCTTCATCAGGTCTTCATTGAAGCGCTGATCCCGTGTTGGAATGGGAAACTCAGCATGAAGTATGCTGAGGACTCTGTTTTTTAAATCACTTGGTACTTCACTCCATTTGTTTAGTATGTAGTATCTAAACAGCTGAGAGCAAAGACCACGCATGCGCGAGATCGCCTTCTTGCCGTCATCATCCATGATGATGCCGCCGCTGAAGTCGACGGAGTAAGGCAAGCCCTCTGGCCGGTGACGCGTGAACCTGGGTGTCTCGGCAGGGGTCTCTAGCGGTGTGTCGATGGGGGTACGGACGTCAGGTGTCTCCACCGGCGTCTGGGCCCCGAAGCGAGGAATGTCGAGTGGGGTGGCTCTTGGTGGAGTAGGTAGAGGTGTGTAGCTGCTAGGAACAGTCAGCCGCGCAAAACCCGGCCTAGATGGCGATGCTGTGGCTGGTGTGGGGGCGGGCAAAGAAGGGGAGGGTAAAGAGCCTCGTCGAACACGAGGCGGTGTGGAGGCATCGGCGGCATAATATCCACAACAACCGCCACCGTCACCACTAGAGCGCCGGTGTCTAGCCGAGTGTGAAGATCGTCTCATCGACGCCGAAGCTTCGGAGCGCGCCGAATGCTCCGAAAGAGAGGGAGATGCGGATGGAGTAGGAACGCGCGATGATGCGCCAGAGCGATGACGCTCCACGTACCACTGTCTCTGCTGCGGTGACAAAGAAGAAAGAAACTCCTCATCATCCATACTTGCATTAAACACATGAATATTTAAACTTAATATTGAATGACGCAAAGACCATTAAATACAATGACGTAATGACGCATATAAATACAATGACGCAATGAATTGAGTGATAGAAGAGGCAAGTCGAAAACTCAGAATTTTCAATCAAAAGATGTGAGCGCGAGTAGAAAAGAGCGTTATACACCATGGAAAGTACTTAGAGAGCCAGAGCTTTTACAACACGGAGCAAAATTGTTCAAATACAATATTTGTGGCTTTAAGAGATCTCTCTCTCATCCTTGCATAACTCAGCATAACTTCCTATATCTATATAGAGCTCTCCGTTTAAACACATATCCTCTATTTCATTTTGTAGCTCCTCTGCATGCACCCCATATAGAGTAGTAGCATCTTCTTTGATCTCCTCCATTGATGCCGTTGTGATTGGCACATGGTAGCCTTCATACGTCCTTGCACTACGAGGGGCTACCTCTATGACGTACCACCAGTTTGATGTAGACTTTGTAGGATGAAATATTACCTGCCAGAGCCACATAACTTACATGAGAGCTTTCAAGCACATAACTTGTAAAAGGGGGATGTTAACTATTTACATACTTACTTGTTCACAATGCTCGGGTAGTACGAAAGTGTCTCTTAGGTCAGTCCATTTCTTAGTAGAATCCACCTCAAGAAAACCAGACTCTCCTCTACGCACAGTAGCGTTGCGACCCTCCATGATTATCTTGAACCATTGCACGTCGAACAAGTCGACAAAAAATCCTCTGTAATCGATCCTCAAAATCTCTTGTAGCGTGCCGAAGTAAGTGAGTTCCTCCACCACAGGATCTGCATCAGAGGAACGTCGTCGACTAGACTGTTCAAATTTTGCCATGATTCCACAATCTTGAGTAAAACGCTTTTTGTCGATCCGTTCCACTCTAAAATGTCGACCTTTACACCATGCTGCTGTGTATGACTTATACTACAACGAACAAAGATTATGAGTGGCCGTTCAAACGTTTAGAAATAAAGTCACTAGCTAGTCGTACATTGCAAACTTACCTTGGTCACGCAACCCCGAGAGTACTCCCACTCTTCCTCAGTCACTTCGTCACCGCATTGTTGTGCGCTTTTCAATTGGTTGTGGAACCATCTTAAGCTCATGAATTTTGGTAGGCTCTCCAGACCCGTCGAATAGTGCATCGGTGGTCGTCTTCCCCATCTCCACTCGATTCTTGCCCTTTGTCGCTCTTGCTTTGGATCCTCATATTGTGAAATCCACTTTTGCATCACTGGATTGTGAAGCATGCAAAATCGGTTGATTTTAGCCTCTAGATCTTCCGTCATCTTCTTCTCAACACCGAGATTCTACATGACAATCCCAGATATGCGCTCATCATCTATGGTTCGCCATAGCGTGTCCTGGGCTTTATCAAATCCGTCTAGCCACTCTCCAATGTACACTAGGGACTCTGATACCAACCAACCTTCTGCCATGCTACCCTCCGGACGTGCCTTTTGACGCACATATCCCTTAAGCGTTTTCATGAAAGGTTCTAAGAAGAACATCCATCTGGAATGAACTGTGCCAGCTATTTCCACCTCATCAACTATGTGAACAAGAAGATGCACCTGAATGGTTAGCATGGTAGTAGGAAAATGTCTCTCAAACATGCACACAAGCTCCGCAGCATTTAGTTTGGCGAATGGTATGGAGTCTACGTTGATCTTCTTTTGTGAGATCCATTGCACCAGCTTTTCAAGTTTTTAGATTGTGTTACGGATGTCGAGAGACAAACATCCCTCAATGGCAACCGGTAAAATAAACTGTAAAGTATGTGCAGCAATGATATTAAAGTCCACATTTTATGCAATGATATTAAAGTCCACTATGAACGTACCTGACACATTTTATGCCAATCGTGTGACTTCAAACCGGTAAGCTTTTCTTCTTTAGTAAAACACGTTCGGAGTGAGTGCATTACGCCAGTGGGGGTCCGCAAAGATCGAATGGTCTCTTTTACTTTGCGTTCTTGGGCTCTTGTGAAAATCCATAGTGCTTTAGGGAGTTTTATCGATCCATCAGACGTTGTTTGCGGCCAATATTGCTCCATACGATCCACATTTCTAAGGTCAACTCTGGCTCCCAAAGTATCTTTCTTGCCGGTCAGATGGTCCCATAGTAGATTACCCACATTCTTGAATATGTGCATTGGATCGAGCAAGTGATTGATCATGAGTCGGCGCCAGTATGGTAACTCGTACCATAGAGATAGTCTCTTCATCCCTGGAGGCAATCCGTCATCGTACATCTCCTTCTGCTCTAACCATGCTTGTGTAGACATCCTTGGTGGCTCTCTTCCCAAAAATCTGTCGCGTAACACATGATTCTCTGGAAGATACGCTTGATGACCTTCGTAGATTTGCTTCTTCAGTGAGGGCGCCCTACGTGCATTCAGTCTAGGTCCACATGTGACACATGCTCTGTATCCGCTTGTTTGAAGCCCTGCATGTATACACATGATAATAGATCAACTATGGGAAAAAACAAGATTTACAGTGTCTGAGTGAGGAGTGTCAATAGATCACCTGAGCATTCTGTTAGCCCGGGATAGTCATGCATGGTCCACATTAGAATGCCTCTAATCAAAGCATTCCGTCGTCCTGTGTGTCGGCTCATATCCACCACCTCTATGCCAATCCACAATTGTTGTAGCTCTTCCAATAGTGGACAAAGATACACATCCATATTCTCCACTTTATATTGCCCTGGCACAATCAAGCTTAGCCATAGGTGCCCCTTTTTCGTAGTCAACCACGGGGGAATGTTGTAGTTGACGATGACAACGGGCCATACACTGTAAGATGTTGATCTTTGACCAAATGGATTTACGCCATCCATAGCCAGGCCTAAGCGCAAATTTCGAGCTTCCCTAGCAAAATCCGACCATGTTCCATCTATATGTTTCCAGGCTACACAATCTGCAGGAATTCGTAGCACACCATCCGAAGATTTACTCTCCTCATGCCATGATGCTAGGGCGGCCATGGACTTACATTCGAAGAAATGCTTGATGCGAGGAAGAAGAGGAAAATGTCGCAAAACCTTTTGTGGAATTTTTGTCCCGTGGAGATCTACTCGATATCTTTCGGAATCACATTTCGGACACTTCTCCATGTCTATGTATTCCCCTCTGAAAAGAATGCAGTCATTAGGACAAGCGTGGATAGAATTGTAATCCATCCCCAAGTTTCGCAAAATCTTTCTTGCTTCATCTCGGGAATCTGGCATCACATTGTCAGTTGGTAGTATGTGCTCTTTAAGCAATCTACACAACATAAAAATACGATGTTGTCGTGTAAAAATCTATCAGATCATTATACATTTAGAGTTTTATTAAAGTAAACTAATTGTAATAGATCACCTGAAAAGCGTTGTGACGCTAGTGTCACTCCATCCAAACTTTGCCTGCATGTTGAGAAGAACCAGGAGTGCTTTCAATCTAGACATACGTGCTTCATTATACAATGGCGTATCGGCTTCACTTTTCATATCATCATAGATAAGCCTTTCTGAATCCATGATCGTCTCGATCATTTCATCAATCTCGGGCTCAAACATTGCCTTGTTGGGAATGTGCTCTGCATGATCATCCCCCGAGCTGTCAGAGGCTACATCTTGTGGCCTCACATATGCTGCTTGACCAAAGCGCCTGCGAACACGTCTATTGGGTTGCAAGATTGCTGCTTGTTGGCCAGCGTCAGAGTCCGACGAGTTATAATTAGCAACAACTCGATCTATAATAGATGGATCGAACTCGCCAAATTCGCGAACGTGCTGCAAAGAAACACGTCTTGTCCGTCGCACAGCATGCTTGCATTGATGACAAGGACATAAGACCCTCGTTGAGAGATAGGTGTTTCGATTGGACGGTCCCACATCCTCGTCACTACTCATAATGAGGATAAAAATCTTATAACCTGGACAACAAATTTAATATTCTATTGGCATTCTTCGTCTTATCTCTCTCTCTCTCTCTCTCTCTCTCTCTCTCTCTCTCTCTCTCTCTCTCTCTCTCTCTCTACCTCACATTCTCTAGTCATGTCCAATCCCCGCACACCTTGGTCTAGAGGTGCACGGAGATCAGAACCACCGGGTTATAATCTCGTCTTTATTGGTCAATACCTATATTTGTGGGTACAAGAAATCTACAGACCCATTTCTACATGATACTGCATGTAGTGGACAAAAACCCTTTGCCTCTTCTCTAGCTGTAGCACTTCAAAGAATCTTAACATCTTTTCACAGTAGATCTTTTCACTGTTCGTCTAACTCTAAACCCTAAACCGTAAGTAATTCTTGCGTGGACTCGATCTAACGAAAATAAGTGTAAATCTAAATAAACATAAATCTAACTAAAAATAAACCTAAATCTAATTTAACGTAAGTCTACATCTAACCTAATCTTTAACGTGTTTTGGGATAGTTTCCTACGACGTTAAAACTCTCTTCTTCTTGTGTGTGTGTGTGTGTGTGGGGGGGGGGGGGGGGGTAAACCTAAATAAACCTAAGTCTAATCTAATATAACATAAATCTAAATCTAACGTAAATTATGTTATATTAAAAACAAAGAACTAAACTAACAGGGATTATAAGAACCTTAAAACTGATTTAACACATAATTTTTCACATAACTCGGCAAGAGTTGGCATTCTCATCACTAAAGATGTGAGAGTTAACTTCCGGTGGTGACGCTGCCTCATCTCCATCCACATTTGACGACAGCAATTGGCCCTTTGGACCGTTCTTGCTCTTGTTACTAACTTTGAAGTTGCTGTTGAATGACTAGAGGTTGTCTAAATGGTCATTGTCGGGGATGTAGTGACTCTTGCCGCCCTGAAGATCCACCTTCTTCCCTATCTTCTGAAGACATTTCACCAGCACTTTTGGATCGACGGACCCACCATGAGTGAAGGCAGCAATACCCTATATTCCATTGAGGGCTTTCTTCACCCGCTTCATGCAGGCATCGCAGTCTATGGCGACCTAAATCTAATCTAATATAATGAAAATCTAAATCTAGCGTAAATAAACGTAAATCTAACTAACAATAAACCTAAATCTAATCTAATTTAACTTAAATAAACCTAAATCTAATTTAACGTAAGTCTACATCTAACCTAATCTTTAACGTCTTTTAGGATAGTTTCCTACTACGTTATAACTCTCTTCTTCTTGTGTGTGTGTGTGCGTGTGTGGATGTGTGTGCCAATAAAAAGAGATAAATGGTATAACCTTTCTATCACCCATGCCAAGTATGATAGATTGGTTATGCCATTTCCCTCTTGAATAATAGGTCTTGAGTTCAACTCCTCATCGGCTAGATCTTTAGGTCTTTTAATTTTAATTAGTTTCCTACGACGTTAAATTAGTTTCTCTCTCTTTCTCTCTCAATGTGTGTGCGTTTTTTTGTTTATGCATGTTTTCTCTCTCTTTTCCTCTCTCAATGTTCGGTTTTTTGTTTATGCATGTTCTCTCTCTCTTTTCCTCTCTCTATGTGTGCGTTTTTTGTTTATGTATGATCTCTCTCTCTTTTCCTCTCTCAATGTGTGTGTGCATTCTTTGTTTATGTATCTGTGTGCATTTTTGTTTATGTTTGTACTCTCTCTCTCTCTCTCTCTCTCAAAGACACTATGTGTGTGTGTGTGTAAGAGAGAGAGAGAGAGAGGGAGAGAGAAACAGGGGAAGGGAACATGAGAGTGAGGAGAGCGAAGGAGCATACCTGGCTCTCCTTCCTCTCCTCGTGTGTGTGTGTGTGTGGAGAAGAGAGAGAGAGAGAGAGAGAGAGAGAGAGAGAGAGAGAGGGAGAGCGTTACCTGCTCCTTGCTTGAGGGCGCCGAAAAACTCAGATCTGAGATCTGAGTTTTTGGGCGCTCTCTGTTATTTTTTTTAGCCCAGCCGGCATCGCTATGAGCGTCGCAAATTTACTTGTAAATTTGCGACGCTCATAGCGACGCCGGGAATTTTTTTTTTGAGCGTCGCTGTGTGAGCATCGCTAATATGAATAGCCTCTTGTAGTGTGATACCACGTTGAGATGTAGAGAGAAAGAGAGAGAGAGAGACGAGACAAGAGACACACCATATACGCTCCCAAAGACTGATTCATATTGAGGACAAGATACAAATATATAGGTGAGACCAAGTTCAGTAGAGTGAGCCATATATAGCTCCAACACTTCAAACCTATTTCCATGGGAGTGGAAATAGGCTTGCAGTCTCAAGTACAAACTTACATAGCAATGTCTCTATGTAGCGTGTCTAACACAAGGCAATACCATTTTCAGACTACTTAAACTATATGGCCAGGAATGATGCAACAACCCCAAATCTTTCATCTTCAAAGTAGAATTCAAATCAACCTTTAATTCAGCAATAAGTGTCTCATTCGGTCTAGTGATCAGCAAATCATCAACATAAAATAATGAAAATGAGAAATACATCACCCTCAGTCTTTACATACAAAGTGCTTTCTGGTGGACTGCTACAAAAGCCTCGCTTAATCAAATGAGTGGCAGATTTCTCATACCAAGCACGAGGAGAATATTATTTCTTACATTTTCACACTTTATCCTCTTATCCTTTCTTGACAAAGCCATGTTCATACACTATCTACTACGAGAGATCAACGACAAACACAGCCTACCAACCCATGCATCACATCTTGCACCTTAATGCCTACAGTACTGTCCTACTGTGTTCATACACATCACTACCACATGTATATGGTAACCAATCTCCCATGGAGTGATGCAATGAACGAGAGCTGGTACATGAGTAAAGGGAAAGCCAATGCCCTGAGGACATGATCAGTCCACAAAGGGGAGTAATCCCAAAGCTTTGCGGAAATCTTCGACCTTCTCACGAGACAATGCCTTTGTGAAAATATTTGCAAGGTTGTCTTGTGTTGGCACATAAGCCAAGCCGATCTCTCCTACTGAGAGCCTCTCCCTGACGTAGTGGTAATGCATAAATCGGCACCAAGTCAATATTTACTATATAAAAATTTGGCATACAACATTACTTCATTATATTCCAATACTTCAAAATCATAGAAACTTCTTTTGGCAAATGTTCACTCCATCCATTGTCATTGGCTGCCCATACAACCAATAGTGGACTACTCCCCTTGGAGTAAATCTTTGGTGTACCACCATCTTTTCCAATAAAAGGTGTACCACCTTTTATCGGAAAAAACCAAGTTGCCTCACAGAAATGGATCAACTTTATGCATAGAAATGCATGGCTCTTGCCTAGAAACATGAGCTACCTCCCTGTGATCAAAGGGGAGTTCATACTAAATCAATATTGGAATACAATGAAATAAGGTTGAGAGAGTAACATTTATTTTCTATTTCAGATATTATATCCTCAAACAATCCTTCCATATTAGTACAACTTAAAGGAATTTAACAAGTTCAATTGATGCGGTGTCCAATTGGGAACCAAATGTTTAGTTAGTTTTCTCTTTCCTAATTACTCATGATACATTGAACAAAAAAGAAATTTTCTACCTGTTCTTGACCAATAACATCAGTTCATGGAATTAGTGGCACATCCTCATTCATTGAGGCCTTTTCTTTTGCTTTACCATCACTAGTTGCAGTTTCTAATCGTGTGATCCACCATAGCGAGTTCCCACTACTAGATAATTAGCTCAACTTGATAAGTTTGTAATCTAAAGTGTAAAGAACCCAATGAATTACTAAGGTAATTGGTTTTAAGTGCTTCAATATCAACAATTTATGGTTAGGACATACATTACTCAAAGATATGATTTGATTAATTATTTCATAGTCTTATGATACACATACACTACAATCCATGCAATATTCTCACTCTCTTGCATTTGTGGACGACCATAATACAACTTACACAAGATTAATGCATACTAAGTTTAGGCTAAGCACCTAACTTACCACTAGCAAATGATGATTGACTTTTAACTTGCTTTCTCTCAATTTTTAGTGTGAATTTGAACAAGACACTTGTGTATGTCAACACAATTGAGTGCATAACAAGTATCATAATCATGAATTTGCAAGCAAAACACGTGATTTATAATTTTTCCATACAACATCTTGTGAAATCATAGATTAGAGTATAATAAGTAGAGTTTCTGCTGTATCCTAGCGAGATTTGGATAGATAAGAATAAGAATGGTAGCAGTTGATTGGGAATTCTCGAGAAGAGAAGAGAAGAGAGATGTAGAAGTGACTTGATGCAACAAATTTACATTACCAGCTTGTGCCTAGGATTTTTTGATCTCTCAAGGCCTTGTAGAAGATTCACCGACAGAGTAGTCACAACAACAGAGTTTCCCTATCTGTAATGTGTGTTCAAGTGCGTGTAAAACTGAGTGGGAATGTCCTTTATATAGACATTTGGAGGTGTCTTGTTTCCCAAGTCAGACGCCCCATGCCTCCCTTGCTTGCCCCCTCTCGCTAAAAGGATGAGTAGAGGTTACCACTTTGCCATAAAAGGTGTCCCTGTTTACTCTTTTGGGTGATACACCGCTAGAGATTCATAGGTAGTACTAGGAAGACGTCCATTGTGTGCACTAAAACTTTCTTTTTACCCCCTATATACGGGACCCTCCTTTGTAAAATCTACCTTTTTGGCCTTATAAACCCCCCCTATTGTACACTCACGTGACATCATACGGTAATCCTTAGTGAAGACCCCAGGGATACACCTCATGTAGTCTCCCCATGCTCATAGTCAAATATTCCATAAGAGATGGGTCCATGGCTATGTTTCATCCATGGAAATACATACACAAGCACATACATGCCCATGCACATGCATAAACCTACATACCTTAGGATTATAAATTAAATCTAGTAACGTTAGGATAAGGATTTAATTATGCCAGGCGAGCATATGTTATCATTATTGAATTTTGAAAGTTGCTATAGAAAGATGTGTTTGAGGACGACGGCTTAAGGTGTGAGATGCACATACCTGCTATATTTAGTGGTTTTTGAAATAGATAGCTATTTTTATGGAAATTCAAGTTGAGGTAGATTTAAACAAGACGATCGTGCCTAGGTGGATGCAAGCACCTCAAAAATTACTATATTTGGACAAAAGAGACAAAAAGTAAAAATTCATTTTTGAGAAACTTACATTGATGCATACATTAGTAACTGATCGAAGGTGGGAGAACTGTTAAAAATAGAAACTTTTTATTTATGACCAAAATGGCATGATATTAATTGTTTACATGAGAATCCCCCCTCCAAGGGTGGCAAAGACCTTACATTCTTCCCAACGTGAAGAATTGAGATGTCATCATCTCAAAACGTATGTTCGGATAATATTTAAGAATATATGTTATGTCTTCCCACATTGCATATTCTTCAGGAAAATAGTTCCATTTGACAAGGTGTTCAATGATGCTTCTATTCCTAAGTTTCCTCTCTCAAGTTTCTAGGATATAGTCATGCTAAATCAAGGACTCCTTGGGTTGGAACAACTATTTGTTCAGTATCAAAAAGTTGATCAGGGTTAGTAACATTAGGTTTTAATAGATATCATGGAATAAATTCATGAATTTTGAGGTTAGAAGGTAGCTTTAGCTTGTAAGCTTGATCATTTATCGCTTTGACAATCTCATAGGGTCCACAATATCTTGGGTTGAGCTTCTTGTACTTTCCCAAGCATAGGTTGCTTTTCTTGGGCCTGACCCTAAGGAATACCTTCTCTCCTTCTTTAAAGACTCAATATGGTCTCCTCTTATCTACATAATGTTTTTTTTTGTCTTGGGTGGCTTGAATATTCATACGTATTGCTTTGGTCTGGGCTTCCATATCTTTGAGCATTTTCTTTGAGGCTTCTACCTTGATAGTAGGATCCGAGAAGTTTAACAGAGCCACAAATTCTTGTCCATAAAGAGACTTAACTAGTGACATGTCTATGCTTCTATGGTCAAAGACATTATAGGCATATTCAACCAAAGGTAGATATTGGATCCATTTCTTGGTTCATGTGAACAATATGCTCTACGAATGTCCTCAATCACCTGTTTTACTTTTCTAATCTGACCATTTGTTTGAGGATGATATGCCGTGCTAAAACACAATTTTGTCTCGATGAATTGAAAGAGTAAAATCAAAAAATTTGAGGTAAGTTTTGAATCCCTTCACTGACATTTGTAGACCAAAAAGTCTAAAGATTTTCTTTACAAAGATTCGGCTTATATCAAAGGCATTGAATGTCGTCTTCGCACGCATCAAGTGAGATACCTTAGTAATCATATCAACAACAAAAAATACTGAATCATAGTCCCCAACAAAGGTTAATCATGTGAAAAAGTTCATACTGATATATTCCCATTTCATTTGAGGTCTATCAAGGGGTTGAAGTTGTCTAGGTAGTTTGATTCTTTCAACTTCGATTCGTTGGCAGGAGAGACATTGCCTCACATAACGAAGAACACCCCCCTTCATTCTTGTCCAATAGTAGCTTCTTCTAACAACATCTAGGGTCTTTGCATACCTTGTATGTCCTAAAGTTGGGCTATCATGAGCCTCAAATAGGAGTTATTTCTTTAGTGTTGGGTGCTTAGGTACACAAAGCCTGTCAAAAAGAAAGACATCCCTCTTGAGAAAAGTAATACTTTATCGATATATTTATTTGTGTCAGGTTTTATGCGAGCTTGCTAGCATCTTCTATAACCTCAAACTCCTTGCTAAAATCATGAAGCTTAAGAATAGGAGTTGATACTAGGTAACCTTTTAACTTTGCAAAATTGGCCTCGTGTGATGCTCTCCATTTGATTCTCGTTCCTTTCTTTAATAATTATTTAAAGGTGCTGCAATGAGAGCATAATCCTTGACAAATATCTTGTACCATCATGTGATTCCAAGAAATCCCCTTATTTCATTGATGCAAGGTAGGTTGAGGCCATTCTCCGATGTCCTTGAATTTTTTTGGGTTGACTGAGATACCCTCGGAAGATATAATAAAGCCATGATAGCTGACTTGAGAAAACCAAAAGGTACATTTACTCTTTTTAGCATAAAGATGATGCTGATGTAAGAGCTGTAATACTTAACGTGATCTTCATGATATGCCTCATCTTTAGAATAGATCAAGATACCATAAAATAAATCCAAGTCAAGTTCATCTAGGTAGGTTCTAAAAATATCTTGCATTAGTAGATTAAAGCTTGCAGGAGCATTAGCAAGACTAAAAGGCATTACTCTGAACTCATAATGTCCATACCTAGTATTGAAAGCCGTCTTTGGAATGTCTGATTCTTTGATCCTTGTCTGACAATACCCAGAACAAAGATTAGTAATTGCAAAGATCTTAGCCCCGTTAGCATATCCAATAGCTCATCAATTCTAAGAATGGGGTACTTGTTCTTAACACTAACTTGATTAAGTCCACGATAGTCTACGCAAAGTTGTAAAGAACCATCCTTCTTCTTTTGGAAAAGTATTGGAGCACCCCAAGGAGAAGTACTTGGTCGGATAAATCCTTGTTCAACAAGTTTCCTAAGTTTCTCTTTGGGTTCAATTGCTTCAGGGAGTGACATTTTATATGGTCTCTTTGAAACGGGTTCACAATGAGGGATAGTCTCAATTTTGTGATCAACTTCTCTAGGTGGTGGAAGAATTGTAAGATCCCCAGGGAGCAGATCTGAATACTCTCTCTAATCCAATCGGGTTAAAAGTTTAAATATGTGTCTTCTACCTTGTTGAGTTTAACCGCATAGATCTTCTGACCCTTTTGTAAACCCTTAAGAATTCTACTAGCCTTCACTAAGTGAGCTTTAGGTTTCCCACTCTTTCCTTCAACTAGAATTTCATTCCATAGTTCATCTATAAAGGTAGAATTACCTTGTGCATAGTGAATATGATCTTAGTTTTGTTTCAACTAGTACATTCCTAATATCCCATTTTAAATCCCTACAGGTAAAGTGAAAAAGCAAACAGAAGTAGAGTATCCTCCTAGTTCAAATTCTACATGTCATGCTATATATGCGAGATGAGTGTGTGCTTCCACAATCAATTAAGAATTCAATTTTTTCACCTTGGCAAGATCCTGATGCTTGAATGATTGCATATTACTGACAAGAACTAGGGTTGTAAATTGTGGCATGTCAAGTCACTCTCTCTTAAGCTTGGTATCCTATTATTGGATCTTCTATAATAACGGAATGAGTTTGAGCCATCACTCCTCCTCCACGTCCTCTTCCTGTGCTTCTTCCTCTATGACAAACAGGTTGGCCTCTACCATTTAGTGCTACAAGAATGAAATTTGCGGTTGTTTCTATGTATCTTCTAGGGCAATGACTTTTGTAATGACCCAGCTCATAACACTCAAAGAAACAATCATTTGGATGATGCAGCGGATTTATTGTAGTTTTTTATACTATAGGGCGAGGTTGATAAGTCTAGGGCTCCAATTTTTTGGCCTGGCCATTTGGTTCTTAAAGTTTCCTCTTCCATCATTTCCAGTTGTCTCTTTAACAAGAGGTGTTTCCCTTAAGAGCACATCTTGAAGCGATGTGAGTCTCATTTCTTCAAGACGGGTATCCAAGGGATGATTCAATCCTTAACAGAACCATGCTAGCTACTGCTCTATGGACATTTTTGGGTCATGCCTTTGTAAGGTTACAAATTTAGAGTAGTACTCTCCCACTAATAGGGATAACTATTTAGAGCAAAGAGGTCATTCATTGTGGCGTCTTGATGAGAGGGTGAAAGATATCATGTTGTAACCGCTTCTTTGATATCCTCCCAAGACTCGAAATATCCAAAAACACCCAAGTCCTTACAATGTTATTTCCACCATATTTTTGCATCACATGTACGACAAAACATTGCAAGCATAGTTTGGTTTTCAAGTTGGGTTCCTACAGCTTTGAAATAATCTTCCATTGCCTCAATCTAGGCTACAGAATCATGCTTGATATGGGTTCCCTCGCCTTTAAATGTGGGTGGTTGGGCTTATTTCAGGAGAAATGTTTTCTTCTAAATGGACGTGTATACGGTACCTACACAATAATATGCTTGTCGATGGTTTGATTTAAGAGTTAATGCAATAAAAGTGCTTTAAACTTCCACAACTCATGACAAAATCTAGAAAGAATCCATCTTTATTAAATTCAAGATGCCATAAATTTACCTATATCAAGATATGTACAAAGTCGAGATTCATTGAGAAGCTAGATGAGCATCTTTTTATTCTATTATGATATATACAAAGGTTAGTTCTGCCAAAAATCTGTATGATTCTTAAAGCTGCATTCTCAGGGACATAGTGGTACAATTGATAGGTATTTGTAGTTAAGTTTCTACAATTCACTATGTCGTCTGAGTAGTAGCTTTTATACACATCTTTGCAGGGTTCATAGAATACAAGACTCCTTTTTTGAGGAAAGATGTCAGGGATAGAATTGGGTTTGATCCTGTAAATCGGGATCACTTTCACCAGTTGATTGAAAACCCATTCATTTAAGGCCATGCCAAGGCCATCTTCAATGGTAACAGTGTATTCATCCCTAGTAGTACCAAGGAAGTAGTAAAATCAAATAACTCGCCCCATGAAAACTTCTTTACATCCGAAAAATAACATAAGGCTTACAGTTTCCATTCGGTTGATCGCCTCCTGCTGCAGTCTTATTGCTTCCTCCCTGTTGAGTGACCGGGACACGGCCGTGGGTGGCTGGAGCGGCAGGGCTTTTAACAAAACCCGAAGGTCCACTTTCATGTTGAGGGAGGGTTGGTTGCTGGGAGAAGAAGCCGAATTCATGTCGAAGCAACCTTGCGGCTTCAAGCTTTTCTGCACTTCCAATGAGGGGGCTGTGATGATCGATGCCGTTGAGAAGGGCAGCAGCTAACGGGTTGGGTGGGGAGAAAGAGCTTGGGTCGAAGTCGTTGAGGCCTCTGCCATGCAAGAGTGGACAGTTATTTTGCACGAGTGCTTGGTGGGGGAGCGCGCCTGTAGCCCAAATATTGGGGGGTCTCGCGCCAATGCTTCGAAGGGGTGAGATGACAAGTGAGGTCATCTCGCATGGGGCGTGAAGGATGCCGCCGAAGGGACGGTTGCTCAGGACATCGCTAGGGTTTTTTATTAAATTACCTCGAGACTTACTTATTTTTGCAATAAATCTTCTTTAATTTTCCTTTGGCAATGATGTTAGGACAGGTGAGTAGGACCAGTTGTAACCTAGGTTTGAGAAGAAACCACGCCATTGAGAAGGGTACCCTAGAGCGCCATTTCCCTTCCCCATTTGGGAAAAAGAGCTTGTCGATAGAGGGTAGTGAGGGGTGAGTGCCTTTGCAGCGAGTCAATACGGAGCAAGGGGACTAGACTACAGAAATGCAACCACACAGCAAAGCCTTATCTCACTCTTTGGACCTATCCCGATATTAAAGATTCATAGTTGATTCTCTTTCTTTAAGGGAAAATAAATCTCAAGATGTTCCTTAATGTGCATAAACATTTATTAACTAACTCTATCCTAGGCGTTAAAGAAAAATTTGGAATCTCAGAAGGGATTTCTTTTTTTTTTTGGCAAAACTCATAATAGTGAGTAATTTATATTGAAAATCTTAGAAGGGCTTATAAGGGGTTTGATTCTCTCTCTCTCTCTCTCTCTCTCTCTCTCACTCACACACACACACACACACACACACACACACACACACACACATGCGTGCATACACACAAAACGAACATATGGATAAATTTCTGCACAAAAATTACAAACTTGGCATAGATTTTGACATGTAGGAGGTATTCATCAAGGTCTTTCTGCTGATATATAAGGCTATGGTCATGCGAGGCTTAGTCTCCACAGACAACGGCGGGCAATCTATGATAGGAGGGTACTTTCCATCAGCTTCGTAGTGCTACTATGCCAAAAAAGGCATAGTTTTCAAACTAAGCCGGTCATGTGCCGGTGAGTTCTCTTTTTCTCTCTCTTGTTCAGCGCCTCACACTCCTTCTCGCTACAGGTTGCTCCCCGTCACCCTCTGAGTTCTTGTACTTGCTGTGGTCAGAATATGTCGAAGATTACTATAAACTAAGCCTCGCGTGACCATGTCCTAATACACCATGAGATTCTAGTTCTGATTCACTTGTGATGCAGTGAGTGATACACAACAAATATGAGTTACATCTTCATTAGCTTATCATTGATGGAAGCTCACCAAAAGAAAGGAAAGGATGTGATCTGTGGTGGGTCACTCAGTGAAAGAAAGTAATTAGCATATCGGCCCTAGGTTAAGGAATGGCGGAGAGGACGTGGACGACGGATGTGATTGGCATTTTCCATGGCCGCATGCCAATGTCAACTTCAATCAGCAGTTAGTGATCCCATTCGGGATTAATTCCCCCTCTTGATTTTTTCCCTAAAACTTTTACCAACCATATTCCTTATGTTAAAAAAAAAAAAAGCAAAACAAAACAAAACTCACTATTGTGAGTGAATTAAATTGAACAGTTCAGAAAATTACAAGGTCTTGTCATGCTCATGTTGAGCCATGACAATATCGAGGGACCATAATTACATCGGCTATCAGGGCAGCCACCCGTACGAACCCTCCCCCCAATCCTTGATACACAAGGTCCATAATCTTGTCATCCCGAGATCTTTTATTTACCGATGGCTAAGATTTGTCCCCAACCTAGGGATTCCGTCTGTTGACACCAAGGCACAAGTAGTCTTAGACCAATCCTCCGAGTGTTGCTTGCGCCCAAGTGTCCATATTAGCACTTTTCTTTCTTGTATAATTGCTACGAAGGTTGCCACCTCAAAACCTCCTTCAAAACCACGGCGGTTCCTTGTCTGCCATACATTATGTAAGAAGAAGTATCTGACGATCTGACTGCTGATGAGGAGTGTAGGACTACCTAAATTCTTACCTCCAAGGAATAGGTCAGTCTTGAAAAAACTAATTTTCCATGTTCTTTGGACCAACTTGCATATTTTCCCTGCGAGGCCTTTGATAGTTGGGCAGTCCATGAATAGGTGGGCCAGATCTTCACCAGCCAACCTGCACCCCAAGCATCGATCTGACCCAATCCCTCTCTCGTGAATTTTCACCCCCGTCAGTAGAGCACCCCAAATAACGTACCTTCCATAAGAATACCTTCATGTGCTGCGGAACCTTTGGCTTCCATTTGTTCTCCATTACATGCTCCCACCTTTCCTCCGGCCATTGCTTTTCCATAGCTTGTTAAGGGGGCTAGACCAATTCTTCTTTTGCATCATTGTCTGATAAATGCTTTTCGTATGGGGTTTCCAACAAGAGACTGCTTCCGGGCCATTTCGAGGCATTCCAGTCCAACTCCGAATCACAGATTGGCATCACTAGATTGTCAAGCTCTTTCATCACTTTGTGGACAAGCAAGGCCTCCAAGCTATTAAGTTGGTACTGAGTAACCATAAGGTCAATGGTTTTCCAACTCTTGTTGTCGATCACTGTCCCAGAAGTGCCCAAGTCGATTTAGACCCTTATTATTTAGCTTCCTGGCTTTCTCAATCCAATAGGGAGTTTGTGGCAGATCTACAACTTTGAAAAGCCAGGGGGACCAATGCAGAATGGAGTTCTTGAAGTATCTGGCTTCTTCCCCCCACTTTAAGACTCTTGCTACTCTATTGCATTTTCTTACCAATTCTCCTAAGCTTCTTCCCAGTCTTAAGGTAGACCACGCCGGGGCTAACAGTTTGTCATGAACCTACATGCCTCTCCACTTTCCACCCTTCGAGCCAAGTTTAGCAGGTTCTATCATATCTTTGATCATGATAGCCCAAACTTGATCCTGTTTAGACAAGGAAACAACAAATTTGGTGAAACAAGCTTCTGCATGGGCCACAGGGTTGAGAATTCCGAGGCCTCCTTGATTCTCCAGCCGAGCAACTGATTCCCACCGGGCCCATTGCCATGGCTAGGGGTAAAAATCAATGGGAAGATAAGGGAAATCCACCCACATGGGAACACAACAGGGCTTGTACCCCTTGGGATTGAATTCCTTACCCCATTTGAAGAAGTTTAGAGGGGTGCTCTTAATCAACCATTGCCTTTCGTACAGAACCTGCAAGACACTGTTAGAATCCTCAAAGAAGAATAAATAATAGTTATTTGGAAGGTACTAGATGTGGTAGGCGTTAGCATTTCTTTTCACCCAAATAATAGAGATCCAGTTTTTGAAGGCGTCAGAAGCGGCCTTGGGCCATGACAAAGCCCTATCAGAACATTGTCACTTAGTTGGTCGAACCATTTCAAGCTCTTGAGAGTCAATCACAAGCGCATTCTCAGGTGGGGAAGCATGTGCTCTTTGAGCTTGTTATTTCCCCTCCTTAGCAGAGGGAGTTTGATTACCATGCAAGCTTGCTTCATGTAGAGGAGAATTAGGGGGACTATGAGACTGTGCAACAAAAATTGGGGGTTTTCCCTGGAAGTTTTTTTTTGGGGGGGGGGGGGGCATTGGGGGCAAAGGTAGACTAGAAAAGAATATCCAAATCTCTCATGGGAAAGGGCATACCTTGCACATTAAGACAGGCCACTCGAAACAGAGGATTCAAAGCGCTTTGATTCAACATCGGTTTAGTAATGTCAGTATAGGAGGGTACTTGGTTGTGGGGCAGTTGAGTTGAATGCAGTTCTGGTCTCACTTCCCCTCCACTTGGGTTGTGGCCCAGAAGCCCTTGGAAGCTCTATTGAAGACTTGCTAGGGCCATTCATTGTGCCCCAAGTTGAAGTTGCATCATTGCCGTGGAGCTCGGGGGCGAGTGCTATGTAATCCTGTTAATGTATAACGTGAGTTCGAAAGAAGGGGTTTTAAAATGCAAAAAATTTAGGCAATTTAACATAGAGACATTAAAATAAGGAGCTTTTATATTCAATTTTGGAAAAAGTTTCTAAAGTAAGGGGTCATTTTATTCATTCAAATATGCTAAAAAAGGGTTTTTTTCCATACTCCGTGAGTTGTAACCTAGGTCTGAGAAGAAACCACGCCATTGACAAGGGTACCCTAGAGCGCCATTTCCCTTCCCCATTTGGGGAAAAGATCTCCTCGGTAGAGGGTAGTGGGGGGTGAGTGCCTTTGCCAGCGAGTCAGTACAGAGCAAGGGGACTAGACTACAGATATGCAACCACAGAGCGAAGCCTTATCTCACTCTTTGGACCTATCGAGATATTAAAGATTCATAGTTGATTCTCTTTCTTTAAGGGAAAATGAATCTCAAGATGTTCCTTAATGTGCATAAACATTTATTAACTAACTCTATCCTAGACGTTAAAGAAGTTTTTTTTTTTTTTGGGGGGCAAAACTCATAATGGTGACTAAATTATATTGAAAATCTTAGAAGGGCTTATAAGGGGTTTGATCTCTCTCTCTCTCTCTCTCCCTCTCTCTCTCTCTCACTCTCACACACACACACACACACACACACCCACACCCACACACACACACACACACACATGCGCGCACACACACACCGAACACATGGATAAATTTTTGCACAAAAATTCCAAACTTGGCATAGGTTTTGACATGTAGGAGGTATTCATCAAGCTCTTTCTGCTAATATATAAGGCTATGGTCACACGAGGCTTAGTCTCCACAGACAACGGCGGGCAATCTATGATAGGAGGGTACTTTCCATCAGCTTTGTAGTGCTACAGGCTGCTCCCCGTCACCCTCTGAGCTGCCGTACTTGCTGTGGTCAGAATATGTCGAAGATTACTATAAAGAAAGCCTCGCGTGACCATGTCCTAATACACCATGAGATTCTAGTTCCGATTCACTTGTGATGCAGTGAGTCACCACGAGATTCTAGTTCCGATTCAAATATGAGTTACATCTTCATTAGCTCATCATTGACGAAAGATCACCAAAAGAAAGGAAAGGATGTGATCTGTGGTGGGTCACTCGGTGAAAGAAATTAATTAGCATATAGGCCCCAGGGTGAGGAATGGCGGAGAGGACGTGGAGGACGGATGTGATTTGCATTTTCCATGGCCGAGTGCCGATACATATTTAATACCTGGCTACCGTATATTGAGACGCTGCGTTGCCTGTATTAACATGGAAACTCCATCATCTTCTATAGGGAGCTGTTTGCTCATCACGCTCCCTTTGATTGTATTGCGCGCTCATGCACTCTCCAGCGAGCAGGGCCGGTCGGGCGACCTCTCCGACACCAATGTAAGCCCTGCGTTTTATTTTACCACTAGTCTACACACCTGTCCTACGGACATACACAGAGAGAGAGAGAGAGAGAGAGAGAGAGAGAGAGAGAGAGAGTCATCCTTACATTTTGTCCATAAATCTTCTTTAATTTTCCTTTGGCAATGATGTTATTGGCTTTGATGGTCAAATTACACTGCCCGTTGCAGCTATAGCGTGAATCATGCATTGCGTTGATTCCGACTACTGAGCTGTCAACTCCAGGCTCCATTCCGGCTGCTGATTGGGGTGCCAACCATTGGTTGATGGTCTGTGGATTCCGTCTACTTATGTGGGAGCCATATGACGGGCTAGGCAATGGTCCCGTGGTGACCATTCCCTGTAATGCTTGTGACCCCTTGGCGACCGCCGGAGGCTGGGAGCCAGGGGGGAGGAAGCATTGCAGGGAATGGTCACCGCGGGACCATTCACGGCCGAAGGGAGGGGGGACCATGCATGGAAGAACTTGCAGCAGACACGTCAGTGGTGGGAATTGTGCCAAGCTGAGTGGGGGCAGTGTCATCTGACATGCAAGGACAGTAGATAGACATTCCAGATTCCGAGAGCCGAGGTGGCAAGTTGTGAGCATCTGAGGCTGCAAAAATTTTACCGGCTGAGGTGTCAGAAGTTCATGCTTCCCTTGCGTTGACATGCCTTCTCCTCATTGGATGCATGGGAGTACTCGATTCCGGGTGCTGACCTGTCGTACATCTAACGATGCAAGTGTGGATTCTTTTGTAGAACGTGTAGCAGATTGACGGTTGGGAGCCTGGAGGGTTTTCCCCACGACCCCCGACCTTGACGGTCTCTGACTAGGTAGTTGGAGACAATAGATGGAGGGCTGAGATCTGCAACCCTCCGATGCACGACCTTGGCATCATCAAGCGAATTTGGCGAATGCAAAGTCAAGTATGCATTGTGCATGGACACGGTCTGCAATTTTGTCAATTTTGCCATGCCCCTCCCCACGACCTTGCCGGAAGGGAAAGGTCATGCATTGACCTTGCCCTATAATGCAAAAGACCAGATGGCGACCACCGGGGTAGAGCACAAACTTTGCTCGCCCTCTTTGTTTGTCCACATTGTTTATCAATCCTCGCTGCTTGCCATCGAAAACTTCTCTTTTTTCAAGAGATTTTTATGGTTTCTTTCGTTTGCATATAGAGCCAAGGCTTTGTGTGCGACTCTCCCCCTAATGATGCGGCAAGCCAAAATATCCCCTTTGTCAAATTTGACGCAAGCGGCCTTACCTCTGCTGACTTTCTCCTTACACTGCTCATTTCCTATTTCTTCCTTATCGATTTTTTTCTTTTAAAAAAGGATTGCTTTCTTAATTTTTATTTTCTATGCATGGCCAACATGCCTGAAAATTACAGGGCACCTTTACCCATCCTAGGGAAGGGATATTTTCAAGAGTTCTTGTAAAGAAAATTCTAAAGTACAATGAGAAAGGGTGCACTTTTGAAACATTGCGTAGCAGTACTAAAAATCATTTTCTACAAGATACACAATGAGCAAGAGAAGTAGTAAGTTGTAAATGGAACATGCAAATACTTGGAACTTGAAATGTCCTGCAATGCAGCTGCAATGACGACATCATATATCTTGATTTTTGTTGGGATGTGTCCTTTGCTAGAATTGTAACCATGAAGAGTCGCCTCCCGAGTTACAAACCTCCCATTTTGAGATCATGAAGTTATCGCTATCACTATTCTCTCTGTGAAGCTAGGGTAGACATCTCTTCAAACTTCAGCTTTCAAGTTCCCTCTTAAGTCATTCTCGTCCCCTAAGAATCACCAACAGCAAAAAATAAGATCCTCATAATATTATATAACAAGATAAACTGTAGCATCCTAATCATTACACATGGTGCCATCTTAAAAATGATGAAGTGATAAGTAGGGGTTCCTATAAATAGGCTTTGGGAGCATGCCTAACAAACTAGGAGGCTAGCACTATGTGAATCAAGATTTATGAAGGAGCCTTGAGGCTTGAAGGACCTTTGCAATCGTAGACTTTGGAGTCATTTGGACTCACAACCTAGAGGTTTCCCAAGCGACTCTCGAGGGGAGCTTGCAGTTCATGAATAATGGGAGAGTGCTAGGAAATTTTGGAATCTGGAGCTTTAGTTGATCGTGAGTCTGAGCTCGTGTAAGAATGAATCAATATTTGAGAACAACTTTAAAAGATTTTTCATAGCAAATCAAATTGGAGAGCATCAAGAGTGCTTAATCTTTACTCACTCCGTAATTTCCTTCAATAAGGCATTATTCAGCCATGCTTTGAGTTAATCTCTAGTGTACTTACCTTCTCTCTTTTTCCAACCCACTAGCCTTGATTACATGGTATCCCTCAAACCTCCTCATCTCACTTGGAACTTGGATATAGAAGCTCTATGTCAGCAATTGGTGGATGAGAGACACGAGTGACGAGACCCATCATTCAAGCCTGATGCCTTCGTTAGAAAACTTGCAAGCGATTGAACATTCAACTCTCAAGTTCAAACTTCATATTTTGTTTCCTTTACAGTATGCCCAACGCGTTAAAATTCCCTATATTAAAAAGCATACTTGAAATTCCCTATATTAAAAAGTACACCTTAGTTTTTTTTAAGGTGTATGGCAATGCATGCTTGCACAACCTACAAAATCAGATTCTATACTCATTAGTGACTCTCAAAGTCCATAGAACATCCTCTGGGTACAAGTCCAAAAGTCACAATGTCAAGCATTGACATGATTAATCTCTGCAGGGCATTTTGAAAGGTTGCCTTGGGGCAGGGCCAGTCGAACAACTTGTCCTTCCTTGGGAAGGGCTATTATAAATTTGCCCGTCATGTGCAGGGCTAGCAGCAAAGGAAGGGCGGGAAGGGTTGCAATTTTCGGCCCTGATGGCCAATGCTCCTTGGGCCACCCACATCATTTCAAGCACACTAGTTTTGGCTTATATATCGATCAAAGCACTAGTAAGCATCACTTGTCAGCCAATGCATTGCAAAACATCATTAATGTCGTCCAATGCTTTGCAAAGCGCTACACTTATGGTATTAGAGAAATGGACAAAGCATTTGCGAGTGCCACACGTTTGGCATGGATATTTACCCAAGCATGCAAAGTACAAATTATTGTCGATGATTTCAAAAAAAAAAAAACGTATTTTTCATGTTGAAGGAAATCCAAAGCATAGTTAATTGTCTTCCTTGCCATGTGCTCTCTAAAGCTCACCAAATTTGGCATACATATGTACTAAAAAATTGCCAAGCACAACATCAAGATTTGACATACATATGTACGAGCCAAGCACAACATCAACATTTGGCATATCCCACCATCATAAATGTCGGCCAATGCATTGTCGAGAATAAAATTGGTATACATATTTACTGAAGTATAGTCCAACACATGCCTTGAATAAAACAAATATATTCAAAACTTTTTTGTTGCTGCTATATTGAGCATGTCTGCACAAGCAATGTTCTCGAGAAAATTACATATCCTTGCAAGTAGAATAATTTTGTTGGAGAGTTGAGAATGCCTGAAATGGTGTGTCCTATCTGAGTTTCACATTGTGGACGTGAAGCATCATGACACCAAGTTCATATTGTAACTTGGTAAGAAAACCTCTTAAATAAATTACTAATGTAATAGACTTCTTTTAAAAGTTTTCTATAAGATACTCACATATGTCTTGGAAGTAGAAAGTTCATATGCATTAAGCAAAAGGCAACTACTAAGAGAAAAAAGAATATAGTGAGGGATGAACCTCTTTATCACACCATTGTCAATCTCTATAAGAAAGATATCACTTTTCAAAATAAGTTCTTCAGTGATAGGAACTTGTAATGCCTGGATTAAGAGATGGAGATGGACATATATACAAGAACAACATTCGAGAGCTCATCGCCTTCAAGAAATAAAAAAATCTTTGCTTTCCACCTAGAAAACTCATGGCCTTGAAAATGAGAAACAAAACACTTTCAAGAAGGAAAACAATTGATAAGAATAATCATAATCATATTTGGTTGCAAGAAGACATATAAGATAAGATCACAAAATCTACACTCCATATATGATGAAGGCCACAACATCCAAGAGATGTCAAGTGATAATGAGAGAGAAGTATCATGGTCATAGTTTGCCAAAATTAGCAAAAAAGGACGCTCAAGGAAGGCTTAAAGAGTGTTGACAAGACACGATGCAGAAAATCTCAGGTAAAAGGAGACGTACAAAATAAAAGAGTCCTCAAAATAAAGATATGTGAGACTCAAAATTGGTGGGTGCACTATGCACCATGAAACACTATTTTTTTTTCCAAAAAGGATTGATGCTTGAAATAGAAAAAGGATTGATCCTTTACAAAAAAAAAGGGATTGATGCTTAAAATGAAAATAACAATAGCAAATGCTTCACGAAGATGAAACCATGTTCAATCATACAGAATGCAGAAAATCTCAGGTAAAAGGAGACGTACAAAATAAAAGAGTCCTCAAAATAAAGATATGTGAGACTCAAAATTGGTGGGTGCACTATGCACCATGAAACACTATTTTTTTTTCGAAAAAGGATTGATCCTTTACAAAAAAAAGGGATTGATGCTTAAAATGAAAATAACAATAGCAAACGCTTCACGAAGATGAAACCATGTTCAATCATACACTAAGAATAGCATAACCTACAAGCAAAAACTCCATTATGTACAAACCCTCAGATCAAAGAGCATGAGTAGATGAACAAGTTTTGACAAAATCCCAAGCTCAATTTTACTTTTCCATTTTCTAAATTTTGATAGAAGACCCTCTAAATATGATCTTAAGTGTTGGAATTAGGGTTGCAGAGAGACACACACAGCTTGGAGAAGACGAAGGAAGCTCAAGGCACACAATAGAGAGTATATTACTTAGTGCGCAATGGAAAGATAGATAGCCCTAGAGTGATGGGCGTATATACAATGCTTCGGGAAAAAAACCTCCTAAAGAGGGGAAAAATGCCCCGACGGTCCTAGTGTGTTCATACACATCACTACCACATGTATATGGTAACAAATCCCCCCTGGAGTGATGCGGTGAACGAGAGCTGGCACAAGAGTAAAGGGAAGTGTCATGCCCTGAGGACATGATCAGTCCTCAAAAGGGAGTAAGCCCAAAGATTTGCGGAAATCTTCAAGCTTCTCATGAGACAATGGCTTTGTGAAAAAATCTGCAAGGTTGTCCTTTGTTGGCACATAAGCCAAGCTGATCTCTCCTGCTGAGAGCCTCTCCCTGACATAGTGGTAATGCACCTCAATGTGCTTTGTGCGAGCATGAAAAACTGGGTTCCTCGCAACTGCCAATGCGCTCTGATTGTCACTGTAGATAGTCTTGGCAGTGTCCTGTCCAACACCCAAATCAACCAAAAGGCGTTTGAGCCATACACACTCAACCGTTGCTGTGAAGACTGCCTTGTACTCATCCTCACAACTTGAATTGGCCACAGTAGGTTGCTGCTTGCTCAACCATGATATACATGAATTGCTAAGCATGAAACAAAGACTAGTTGTGGACACTCGCGTGTCAAAACAACCACCCCAATTTGAGTCCGAAAAAGCATGTAAGTATGGCGGCAATGATACCCCCTTGGGATAAAACAAGACAAGATGTATAGTGGCACTAAGGTAGCAGAAGATCCTCTTAACAGCCTACCAATGCTTAGACCCTGGGCTATGCATAAATCTGTTGACTTGTGAGACTGCAAACTGAATATCTGGCCTCGTGTTGCATACATAAATGAGGCAGCCAACAGTAGTTTGGTAAAGAGTGACATCAGCAGGATCTCCAACATCATGTAGACTCAACTTCAAACCTATTTCCATGGGAGTGGCAATAGATTTGCAATCCTCTAGTCCAAACTTACATAGCAATGTCTCTATGTAGCTTTTCTGACACAAGGCAATACCACCATCACACTTCTTAAAGTGTATACCCAAGTAATGATACAACATCCCCAAATCTTTCATCTTGAAAGTAGCATTCAAATCGGCCTTAAATTCAGAAATATGTTTCTCATTTGGTCGAGTGACTAGCAAATCATCGACATAAAGAACCACAATGAGAAGTACATCACCCTCACGCTTTACATACAATGTGCTTTCTGTTGGACTGTTTACGAAAGCCTTGTTTGACCAAATGAGTGTCAACTTTCTCATACCAAGCACGAGGAGATTGCTTCAACCCGTACAAAGCCTTCTTATATCTGCACACTTTGTCCTCTTATCCTTTTATGACAAAACCGCGAGGTTGCGTTACATAAACTTCCTCAAATATGTCACCATTCAAAAAAGCGGTAACAATGTCTGATTGATGTACATCCCAACCAAAATGAGTTGCCAATGCATATAGAAAACGCAGAGTAGTCATACGACAAGTGGGAGCAAATGTCTCTTCATAATCTTTGCCTTCTTGCTGTGCATAACCCTTTGCAACAAGTCGATCCTTATGGCGATCGATCTCACCATGCGGCTTGCATTTCAAGTTGTAAGCCCACTTTGTACCAATGGAATTTTTTCCAGAAGGTAAATCACATAAAGCTCACATGTCATTTTCTATAAGTGCATCATATTCTGATTGCATGGCAGCCATCCAATTTTTTGAGTTCTGTGCTTCATCAAAAGACAAAGGCTCCTCAGCATCATGTAAGCTAGACACAGCCAAAGCATAACAATCTGATGCATTAGATGCATGGAAAGAGCCTGAACGAGTACGACTAGACAAAGGTGCATCCAATTTACTGTCACGCAAAGTGTGCACCAACCATTTTGGCATACCTCTAGCCTGCTCATTTTCAGCCCTTTCCTCATCAAGTACATCATGTACATCTGCATCAGTAATAGGCTGACCTGTAACATTCTCAGAAACCCCCATAGGTTGAACATTTTCCTCATTGTAAATTACATTCGTATTTCCACGACTCAAAAGAGGCAACAAAGTGTCATAAATGTCCTCTGAGCTTACATTACTGTCTCTAGTACATGATAGTAAGGGCTGAGCAAAATCTTCCACAAACACTACATCCCGTGAAACCAGCCACCGGCCATTGACTTCCGACCACCGGCCATCGGCCATTGACTACCGGCCACCGGCCAACCGACCGGTTGTTTTCCGACCACTTTCCGACCGCCGTCCGGCCATAATATTCCGGCGAAAAAAAGTCTTGGGGGCCTCCGCCTTCGAGGCCTTTAAAGTTGCCCCTGACTCTTGTCCGTGAAAATTTTGGTTTCCGGTGAGTGATTTTCCTTCATGCACGATGGCTTCTTCTCATAATGGGGGCCTTCCAAATGTGCGCTTTTACCACAAAAAATTACAAGGGTAAATCAGGCTCCATACTTAACAATCTCCCACTTGGAGACTGATATCCAAACCAAACCTGTGACTGCTTTCCATTCTGGCTTCTTATCCTTGAGTGCTGATTGAAGATGAGCAAAAGCTCAACTTCTCCTTGTTGACCACCTTTGTAAACATGTCTGCAGGATTTTCACTTGTATGCACCTTTCCTAGCTTTAGTTGTCCCTCTTCCAAAAGAGTGCGTATGAAGTGATATCTTACCTCAATGTGCTTTGTCCTTGAATGAAAGGCTGAGTTCTTCACAAGATGGATAGCGCTTTGGCTATCACTGTACAAGACACAATTGTCTTGTTTGAATCCAAGCTCTTCTAAGAATCTGTGAAGCCACATAATTTCTTTGCTTGCCTCCGTCATTGCTACATACTCTGCTTCCGTGGTAGAAAGTGAAACCACTTTCTGCAGCTTTGAAGCCCAGCTTACTGCTGTGCCTCCAACCGTGAACACATAGCCAGTAGTGCTCCTTCGAGTATCTTTGTCACCTGCCATATCTGCATTAGCATACCCTTCTAGAAAAATATCAGTTCCTCCAAAATACAAAGCATTTGTTGTTGTCCCTTTTAGATACCTAAGTATCCACTTCACAGCTTGCCAATGCTCTTTACCTAGGTTGTCCATGAACCTACTCACAACTCCCACTGCATGTGCAATGTCTGGCCTTGTCCAGACCATAGCATACATTAGAGAACCTACCGCTGCAGCATATGGAACTTTAGACATATAGGCTATCTTCTCTTGTGTCTTCGGACACATATCCTTCGTTAGTTTAAAATGACCAGCCAAAGGTGTAGAAACTGGTTTTGCATTTTGCATTGCAAACCTTTCTAGTACCTTCTTGATGTAATCTTCTTGAGATAGCTTTATTGTCTTCTTCGTCCTATCCCTTGATATTTTCATACCAAGTATCCTCTTTGCAGCACCTAAATCTTTCATTGAAAAAGATTTGGACAGCTCCTCTGTTAGGTCTTTGATGTCCTGCATGTTAGCACTTGCAATCAACATGTCATCAACATACAACATTAGGATGATGAATTTCCCATCTCCCAAATTCTCCGTGTAGACGCAGTGATCCGAGTTGCATCTTGTGAATCCATGATCCAACATCCATCGATCAAACTTCAAGTACCATTGTCTTGATGCTTGCTTTAAACCATACAAGCTCTTCTTTAATCTGCAAACCATTTTCTCCTTACCTTTTACTTCATACCCCTTTGGTTGAAGCATGTAGATTTCCTCCTCTAAGTCACCGTGAGGGAATGCCGTATTTACATCCATTTGCTCGAGATTTAGATCATGAGCAGCCACAAGGCTTAAGACAAGCCTAATTGAGTTCATTTTTACAACAGGAGAAAATATTTCATTGAAGTCAATACCTTTCTTTTGAGAAAAACCTTTTACCACAAGCTTAGACTTGTACCTTTTCTTCCCACCTTCTTTTTCTTTCCAAGTAATCTTTGTACATATTTTGTTCGTTAAAAATTACATCCCTACTCCTTAAGATTTTACCATCTTCAGGATTCCATATGCGATACCCAAAGTCTCCTTCTCCATAGCCAATGAAGAAACACTTTTTGGACTTTGCATCTAACTTTGATATTAGGCTTCTATCTATGTGCATGAAAGCCTCACACCCAAACACTTTGATAAAAGCATAATTCACCGGTTTACCTGTCCATGCCTCTTCTGGAACTCCCCCATCCAATGCGGTTGAGGGTGACCGATTGACTAAGTACACAGACGTACTTACAGCTTCCGCCCAAAGCTCAAGCGGTAGGCCTGCATGTAGCCGCATGCTTCGTGCTTGTTCCATGATTGTCCTGTTCATCCTTTCCGAAATCCCATTTTGTTGAGGTGTCCTTGGGGTTGTCCTTTGCCTCCGAATGCCATTGCTAGCACAAAATCTTTCAAAAGCTTGGCTGCAATATTCGCCTCCATTGTCGGATCTGAGGCATTTAACCTTGGTACCTGTTTCATTCTCCACAAAGGCTTTCCACCTTTGAAATATGGAAAATACATCGGATTTATTCTTCATGACATAAACCCATGTTTTTCTAGTCGCATCGTCTATGAATGTTACATAGTACAATGAGCCACCAAGTGATGGTGTACTTGCAGGACCCCAAACATCAGAATAAACCAACTCAAGTTTTTTATGTTTTCTTTCATTTCCTGATTTTTGAAATTTTACCCTCTTTTGTTTACCATAAACACAATCTTCACAGAACTCTAAGTCCACTTCTTTCAAACCTGGTAGAAGCTTCTTTGTTTGAAGGATTTGCATTCCTTTGGCACTCATATGCCCAAGTCGATAGTGCCACACCGCACTGTCAACTTCTGTAGTTGCTGAACAAGCTGAAGGTTGCGTGCCAACAGTACACAAGTAAAGTGTACCGACTTTTTCTCCCTTGGCAACCACCAAAGATCCCTTTGAGATCTTCCACCGTTTGTTTCCGAATGCAATGTTGTGACCTTCATCGTCCAATTGTCCTGTAGAGATCAAATTTTTGCGAAGAGAAGGAACATGCCTAACATCTTTAAGCTTCCATTCATTTCCGTTAGCAGTTTTGACAGAAACTGTACCTTTGCCGACAATCTCACAAGCTTCATCATCTCCCAAGTATACATACCCAAAATTACCTTTGGTGTAGTCTTGGAAATGTTGCTTGTGTGGTGTCACATGGAATGAAGCCCCGGAATCTACTATCCAGGAATTAGACACATTGTCTAATGAGAGAATTAGAGCATCTTGCTCTACTTTACCTGCCACATTGGCCTCCGATGTTGGCTTGTTGTCTTGAGACTCTGTCTCCTTCTTCTTCTTGGACCAGCAATCCTTCTTGATGTGGCCCTTCTTGACGTGGCCCTTCTTGCCGCAATTCCAACATTCAAGAACTGACTTTGTGTGTGACTTGCTCAGCCTTGAGCGATCACGACCCTTTTGGTTTTTGAACCTCTCCTTAGGCCTTCCTCTTGTTTCCACTGATAGTGCAGCACTTGATGATTCTCCTGTGCTTCTCCTTCGCATTTCCTCACTTAGGAGAACACCCACAACATCATCAAACTTAAGAGTATTTGTTCCAGAGATAGAATTACTTACAGCCATCACAAGGATGTCCCAACTATCCGGTAGAGATGATAGTATAAGGAGAGCTCGCACTTCGTCATCGAAATTGATTTTCATTGATCGAAGTTGACTTATGTTTGTGTTAAAGTCATTTAGGTGTTCTGCAACTGAACCATTCTCTGCCATCTTTAGATTGAACAAGCGCTTCATAAGAAATACCTTATTGGTTGCCGATGGTTTCTCGTAGAAGTCGTCAAGTGACTTCATCAAGTTCTCCGGGGTCTTCATCTCCGAAACATTGAAGGCCACCGTTGACGCCAAGCTTAACCGGATTGTTCCTAGTGCCTTTCGATCAAGGACAATCCATGCTTCATCTGCCATTGTTGTGGGCTTCTTCGCAAGACCGCCTAGTGGCAAATAGAGGTCCTTCTGGTAGAGATAGTCTTCAATCTGCATCTTCCAATGTTGGTAGTTTTTGCCGTTGAACATCTCAATCTTGAGCTTCCCTTCCTCCGCCATAACTCCCACTCAATTCAAGGAATCCTTTCCTTGAGATAATTTAGCTACGAGCAAACCTTGCTCTGATACCAGTTGTTAGGAAATGAGACGTAGCTAAATAGATAATTGAGTAGATTACTTAATGGAGAGAGACAGATTTATACACACGAGATTATAGAGTAGAGAGAGAGAGAGAGAGTACACACGATATACGTGGTTCACCCAATGTGGGCTACGTCCACGGGAAAGCAGCCACTCAATGGCTTTAGTACTTCAAAACAAGAAGTAGCTTACAAAGGGATTATACCCTTAATGGAGCTCCCGCCTTGCTTCACTCTCACCACCTCACACTCACCTTGTTGCATCAACTTCACACTATGAAATGTGTGTAGAAATGGCCTCCTTTTATAGGCCAAAAGGGCTTCCCTCTCTCATGAGAGACAGCCATGTGTAGCCGCCCTTGTGCGAATAAGTCCAAATCGGACCCTCCAATCCGCCCATGTGTGGCCGCCCTTGAGAAGACAAGTCCGCTTTTGAATTAGGCCACTAGCCACCGGCCATTGACTTCCGACCACCAGCCACCGGCCATTGACTTCCGACCACCGGCCATCGGCCATTGACTACCGGCCACCGGCCAACCGACCGGTTGTTTTCCGACCACTTTCCGACCACCGTCCGGCCATAATATTCCGACGAAAAGGAATATTCCGACGAAAAAAAAGTCTCAGGGGCGTCCGCCCCCAAGGCCTTTAAAGTTGCCCCTGATTCTTGTCCGTGAAAATTTTGGTTTCCGGTTAGTGATTTTCCTTCACGCACGATGGCTTCTCCTCATAATGGGGGCCTTACAAATGTGCGCTTTTACCACAGAAAATTACAAGGGTAAATCAGGCTCCATACTTAATAGCACAGAGAGACACACAGCTTGGAGAAGATGAAGGAATCTCAAGGCACACAATAGAGAGTATATTACTTAGTGTGCAATGGAAAGATTCATAGCCCTAGAGTGATGGGCATATATACAATGCTCGGGGGAAAAAACCTCCTAAAGAGGGAAAAAATGCCCCGGCGGCCCTAGTGTGTTCACACACATCACTACCACATGTATATGGTAACATTAAGCCAAGGATGTCAAGACACAAATCGATAAGTAAATGTATCAAAAGTGAATCACATCGAATAGCAACAAACAATTAAAACACTCATTATATTTTTCTTAACCATGGGTTGCATCCCTAGGTGATCATTATCTAATACCATGTTGAGAGAGAGAGAGAGACCATGTACACTCTCAAAATTTGATTCTTATTAAAGAAAAGTTGAATATATAGCTGAGACCAACTTAGATAGAGTGATCCATATATAGCTCCAACATGCAACACTAATAAACTTAAAACAAGAATAAGGAAGTATGAGAGGAAAATAACGCATGGGCAATCCTATGGATTGACAAAGAATGGAAACACATGTATGGAGACACACACATACACACACACACACACACACACACACATACATATACATACACTTACACATCTGTATGAACATCATTGATGAGTACTCCTATTCGGCATCAGCTTCTCCAAAATTTGGCATCAACGGGTACTTCCAGTGGGCATCCGCTTCTCCTACTTGGCATTGACTTCAACATAATGATATCGGACTTTTCCATCAATTCTCCTACACATAGATATACACATGCTCCCTTCATTGGTTCAACACACACACACACACACACACACACACATGTTGTCTAGCATCATAGAGAGTGAGAGACAAAGAGAGAACTTTTCAATAGTGGAAGCTGAGTACAAGTGGGGATATATCTTTCCATTAGCAATTTTTTAAATAAATTCACATGTTTTTTGAGCTCTCCATGCATTTTGAGAGTAGATTTGAATCGGCGTATGCATGTTTGACTATAATGTATACACTTGCGGTTTACTTTCAAGGTATGCATTTAAAGAGTAGATTTGAATTGCCATATGTATGTTTGACTAGAATGTATACACATGTGGTTTACTTTTAAGATTACGAACTCTGTATCTACAAGTTGCAGTCCTCTTATACTCGCACGGTCTACAACAATTTGATACATGATTTTGCATCATTTGAGTTCCAGTGGGATTTCCATGTGTTTTGATTGTGGGTATGATAGCACAAGTATTATGCTATGATCACTTTTGAGAGTGTTATCCTTGCAAGGATGTGTTTTGATATTGATGCTTGTTTATGTATGTATCCTACATCCTGTAGTGATTTTACAACCCATGTTGGTTGTTTTGTGGATAGTACCTCTAGACACCATTGTAGGGTCTTTTTTGACTTGATTTGGTAGTCCTAATCATTTTTGAGAGTCGCTCTAGAAGAGCTAGTCATTGTGTCTACTTAGCCTTTTGTAAGGGTTATGCATGAGGTTATTTCAAGCCGAACAAAGGAGGGCCAGGTTACCTAGTGCAAGGTGTGTTAGGTTTTTGGAGATCGCAACTTGTGGCTCTACCTTAGAATATGCATAGAGGCGTGTAGATGATTTTGATGCCTAGTTGGTGCTCTTTTGATAGTATTTTTTTGGATAGTATGTGAAATTTGATGTACTGTTAGCACTCTTATCTGGTTCGTGTACTATTTTTGCTAAGTTTTATATGAGATATTTATCTCTACATGAAGAATAACCCTTCAAAATTCTACAAAAAGTTATCCACCATAAACTCTTAGTCTCACTACTCCATTGCCTTCTCTGTTATGGCTAGGCCTTCTCAGAAACAAGAGTTATATATATAAACATTTGACTACAAAAACGTCATGATATGGAATCAGCATGTGTTGATGGCTTGGTTAATAAGGGCCTTGTAGCATCAATGAAAGAGGAATCCCAAACACCGAGAAAACTTTTTGGAGCACATAGCAAAGAGTCCTTGTAAGTCAATGTACAAGGTATGGACCACTCAATATCTAACAATCACTTAGATGATCAAAAACCTTGGGTAAATCTATTAGCTCCAGCCAATATTGACAATCAACCAAGAACCACTACACTACTTCCTATATCTTCCCTTCCATGATACCTCTATTTTGATGCCATAGAATCCCTTTGAAACTGAGAGTTATGACACTTGCATATGAAGGCATAAGTTAATCGAGAGAGAGATTGCGGTCTTCCTGGAGCCCTCCTCAATGGCTTGCTTTGCCCAAAATTGAGAGAGAGAGAGAGAGAGAGAGAGAGAGAGAGAGAGAGAGAGAGAGAGAGAGAGAGAGAGAGAGAGAGAGAGAGAGAGCGCAACAGAGCTTGAAGTTGAGCTCTTCCCCCTTCGCTTTGCTAGCTCAAAAGAGATAGAATCCTCTCCTTTGTTGAGGCCAAGTGAGAGATAGAGCTTAGTTGAAGGAGAGACACTACAAGAGGTTGTGTGCTCTTGTGACGCTGTTAGCGACGGAAATACACTGGGTTTTTATAACCCCCGACGTCGCTAAAACCGTCGCTATAACCGTTCCTATAGGCGTCGCTATATGCGTCGCTATGTGCGTCGCTATATAGCGATGCCTATAGCGACGGTTATAGCGATGTTTACACAAAAGTCTATAGCGACGCTCATAGCGACGGTTATAGCGACGTTTACACAAAATTCTATAGCGACGCTCATAGCGACGCTCCAGAGCCATAAATAGCGACGCTTATAGCGACGCCCGAGAGAATTTCTTTTTGGTGACAGGGCATTGAATGCCCTGCCACCCATCAACCATATTGTACTTGATTCACTTTTTAAAAAAAGTGCAAGGGTAGATAATAGACCCAAAATAGTCACCCACAAGACGCATTGTTTGCAAAATTGACAAGCGTAAAATTGACAATTGTACACATCATAGGCAAAATGAATTGATTGGCAAATGTAATAATGACAATTGTACAACATCATAGGCATAAAGAATTGATTGGCAAAATGAACTGCGGTGACAAATGTAATAATATACATGGTTCAAAAAGACATATAAAATCCGTCTCATGATACATAAGCTATGAGAAACCCTAAACTAATGCTATCTAGCTACGGCTAAATTGACGTCGTCTAGTCAGACGTCTCATCGCGTCCAAGCGGCGTATCTGTCGGATTCTGCAAAAAAAGACAATAAGACAGCTTTCAGTAAGTATAAACATATAACGACATTTATAAAACAATACAAAAAATAAAAAAAGTGTAAACCCTAATACTAACCATGCCGCCGCGAGAACTGAGAATGTCCATCAGGGCGTTTAAGCCCTTCCTGCCTGCGTACTCGTACTCGTATGGTGTGGGATCACGTCCTATCATCGACCACTGTCAAAGATTTCAGTATGTTAGAATTAAAAAACTTATAAACCCTAAACTATCGAACATAAAGAGCAATGCGAAAACACTTACAAAATCGGCTTCAAATGATGCCCATCCACTGCTCCCCAAGTGGTGCGAGCTCCCTGCCTCTACTCACGCTCTGGCTGCATCCTTTTGTTGCTTCCACTTGTCGGGATTCTCGCGCGCTGCTTTCTTCTCATTCTTCCAATCTTCTTTGGCCAGCCAATCTGGCCTGTTCCACCCATGCTTGATTGCTTTTTGCACTTCGGAACGCTTGTGTTTGCAGTATTCGCGCATTCGAATCTTCATCAGGTCTTCATTGAAGCGCTGATCCCGTGTTGGAACGAGAAACTCATCATGAAGTATGCTGATGACTCTGTTTTTTCAATCACTTGGTACTTCACTCCATTTGTTTAGTATGTAGTGTCTAAATAGCTGAGAGCAAAAACCACGCATGCGCGAGATCACCTTCTTGCCGCCATCATCCATGATGATGCTGCCGCTAAAGTCGACGGAATAAGGCAAGCCCTCTGGCCAGTGACGCGTGAACCTGGGTGTCCCGGTAGGGGTCTCTAGCGGCGTGTGGATGGGGGTATGGACGTCAGGTGTCTCCACCGACGTCTGGGCCCCGAAGCGAGGAATGTCGAGTGGGGTGGCTCCTGGCGGAGTAGGTAGAGGTGTGTAGCTGCTAGGAACAGTCACCGCGCAAAACCTGGCGTAGATGGCGATGCTGTGGCTGGTGTGGGGGCGGGCAAAGGAGCCTCGTCGAACAGGAGGCGGTGTGGAGGCATCGGCGGCATAATATCCACAACAACCGCCACCGTCACCACTAGAGCGCCGGTGTCTAGCCGAGTGTGAAGATCGTCTCGTCGACGCCGAAGCTTCGGAGCGCGCCGAATGCTCCGAAAGAGAGGGAGATGTGGATGGAGTAGGAACGCGCGATGATGCGCCAGAGCGATGACGCTCCACGTACCACTGTCTCTGCTGCGGTGACAAAGAAGAAAGAAACTCCTCATCATCCATACCTGCATTAAACACACGAATATTTAAACTTAATATTGAATGAATAGAGTAGACAATGACGCAAAGACCATTAAATACAATGACGTAATGGCGCATATAAATACAATGACGCAATGAATTGAGTGATAGAAGAGGCAAGTCGAAAACTCAGAATTTTCAATCAAAAGATGTGAGCGCGCGTAGAAAAGAGCGTTATACACCATGGAAGGTACTTAGAGAGCCAGAGCTTTTACAACACGGAGCAAAATTGTTCAAATACAATATTTGTGGCTTTAAGAGATCTCTCTCTCATCCTCGCATAACTCAGCATAACTTCCTATATCTATATAGAGCTCTCCGTTTAAACACATATCCTCTGTTTCATTTTGTAGCTCCTCTGCATGCACCCCATATAGAATAGTAGCATCTTGATGCTCGTCTCGCACCACCGCAGCGGCTTCTGATTGAGCATCTTCTCTGATCTCCTCCATTGATGCCGTTGTGATTGGCACATGGTAGCCTTCATACCTCCTTGCACTACGAGGGGCTACCTCTATGACGTACCACCAGTTTGATGTAGCCTTTGTAGGATGAAATATTACCTGCCCGAGCCACATAACTTATATGAGAGCTTTCAAGCACATAACTTGTAAAAGGGGGATGTTAACTATTTACATACTTACTTGTTCACAATGCTCGGGTAGTACGAAAGTGTCTCTTAGGTCATTCCATTTCTTAGTAGAATCCACCTCATGAAAACCAGACTCTCCTCTACGCACGGTAGCGTTGCGACCCTCCATGATTATCTTGAACCATTGCACGTCGAACAAGTCGACAAAAAATCCTCTGTAATCGATCCTCAAAATCTCTTGTAGAGTGACGAAGTAAGTGAGTTCCGCCACCACAGGATCTGCATCAGAGGAACGTCGTCGACTAGACTGTTCAAATTTTTCCATGATTCCACAATCTTGAGTAAAACGCTTTTTGTCGATCCGTTCCACCCTAAAATGTCGACCTTTACACCATGCTGCTGTGTATGACTTATACTACAACGAACAAAGATTATGAGTGGCCGTTCAAACGTTTAGAAATAATGTCACTAGCTAGTCGTACATTGCAAACTTACCTTGGTCGTGCAACCCCGAGAGTACTCCCACTCTTCCTCAGTCACTTCGTCACCGCATTGTTGTGCACTTTTCAATTGGTTGTGGAATTATCTTAAGCTCATGAATGTTGGTAGGCTCTCCAGAACCGTCGGATAGTGCATCGGTGGTCGTCTTCCCCGTTTCCACTCGATTTGTGCCCTTTGTCGCTCTTGCTTTGCATCCTCATATTGTGAAATCCACTTTTGCATCACTGGATTGTGAAGCAGGCAAAATCTGTTGATTTTAGCCTCTAGATCTTCCGTCATCTTCTTCTCAACACCGAGATTGCACATGACAATCCCAGATATGCGCTCATCGTCTATGGTTCGCCATAGCATGTCCCGAGCTTTATCAAATCCGTCTAGCCACTCTCCAATGTACACTAGGGACTCTGATACCAACCAACCTTCTGCCATGCTACCCTCCGGACGTGCCTTTTGACGCACATATCCCTTAAGCGTTTTCATGAAACGTTCTAAGAAGAACATCCATCTGGAATGAACTGTGCCAGCTATTTCCACCTCATCAACTATGTGAACAAGAAGATGCACCTGAATGGTTAGCATGGTAGTAGGAAAATGTTTCTCAAACATGCACACAAGCTCCGCAGCATTTAGTTTGGCGAATGGTATGGAGTCTACGTTGATCTCCTTTTGTGAGATCCATTACACCAGCTTTGCAAGTTTGTAGATTGTGTTACGGATGTCGAGAGACAAACATCCCTCAATGGCAACCGGTAAAATAAACTGTAAAGTATGTGCAGCAATGATATTAAAGTCCACATTTTATGCAATGATATTAAAGTACACTATGAACGTACCTGACACATTTTATGCCAATCGTGTGACTTCAAACCGGTAAGCTTTCCTTCTTTAGTAAAACACGTTCGGAGCGAGTGCATTACGCCAGTGGGGGTCCGCAAAGATCGAATGGTCTCTTTTACTTTGCGTTCTTTGGCTCCTGTGAAAATCCATGGTGCTTTAGGGAGTTTTATCGATCCATCAGACGTTGTTTGCGGCCAATATTTCTCCATACGATCCGCATTTCTAAGGTCAACTCTGGCTCCCAAAGTATCTTTCTTGCCGGTCAGATGGTCCCATAGTAGATTACCCACATTCTTGAATATGTGCATTGGATCGAGCAAGTGATTGATCATGAGTCGGGGCCAGTATGGTAACTCGTACCATAGAGATAGTCTCTTCATCCCTGGAGGCAATCCGTCATCGCACATCTCCTTCTGCTCTAACCATGCTTGTGCAGACATCCTTGGTGGCTCTCTTCCCAAAAAGCCGTCGCGTAACACATGATTCTCTGGAAGATACGCTTGATGACCTTCGTAGATTTGCTTCTTCAGTGAGGGCGCCCTACATGCATTCAGTCTAGGTCCACATGTGACACATGCTCTGTATCCGCTTGTTTGAAGCCCTGTATGTATACACATGATAATAGATCAACTATGGGAAAAAACAAGATTTACAGTGTCTGAGTGAGGAGTGTCAATAGATCACCTGAGCATTCTGTTAGCCCGGGATAGTCATGCATGGTCCACATTAGAATGCCTCTGATCAAAGCATTCCGTCGTCTTGTGTCTCGGCTCATATACACCACCTCTATGCCAATCCACAATTGTTGTAGCTCTTCCAATAGTGGACGAAGATACACATCCATATTCTCCACTTTATATCGCCCTGGCACAATCAAGCTTAGACATAGGTGCCCCTTCTTCGTAGTCAACCACGGGGGAATGTTGTAGTTGACGATGACAACGGGCCATACACTGTAAGATGTTGATCTTTGACCAAATGGATTTACACCATCCACAGCCAGGCCTAAGCGCAAATTTCGAGCTTCCTTGGCAAAATCCGACCATGTTCCATCTATATGTTTCCAGGCTGCGCAATCTGCAGGAATTCGTAGCACACCATCCGAAGATTTATTCTCCTCATGCCATGATGCTAGGGCGGCCATGGACTTACATTCGAAGAAATGCTTGATGCGAGGAAGCACAGGAAAATGTTGCAAAACCTTTTGTGGAATTTTTGTCCCGTGGAGATCTACTCGATATCTTTCGGAATCACATTTCGGACACTTCTCCATGTCTATGTATTCCCCTCTGAAAAGAATGCAGTCATTAGGACAAGCGTGGATAGAATTGTAGTCCATCCCCAAGTTTCGCAAAATCTAACGTAAATAAGCGTGGACTTGATCTAACGTAAATAAGCGTAAATCTAAATAAAGGTAAATCTAACTAAAAATAAACCTAAATCTAATTTAACATAAGTCTACATCTAACCTAATCTTTAACGTCTTTTGGGATAGTTTCTTACGACGTTAAAACTCTCTTCTTCTTGTGTGTGTGTGTGTGTGGGGGGGGGGGGGTAAACCTAAATAAACCTAAGTCTAATCTAATATAACATAAATCTAAATCTAACGTAAATTATGTTATATTAAAAACAAAGAACTAAACTAACAGGGATTATAAGAACCTTAAAACTTATTTTTCACATAACTCGGCAAGAGTTGGCATTCTCATCACTAAAGATGTGAGAGTTAACTTCCGGCGGTGACGCTACCTCATATCCATCCACATTTGACGACAGCAATTGGCCCTTTGGACCGTTCTTGCTCTTGTTACTAACTTTGAAGTTGTTGTTGAATGACTAGAGGTTGTCTAGATGGTCATTGTCGGGGATGTAGTGACTCTTGGCGCCCTAAAGATCCACCTTCTTCCCTATCTTCTGAAGACATTTCACCAGTACTTTTGGATCGATGGAGCCCACCATGAGTGAAGGCAGCAATACCCTAAATTCCATTGAGGGCTTTCTTCACCCGCTTCATGCAGGCATCGCAGTCTATGGAGACCTAAATCTAATCTAATATAATGTAAATCTAAATCTAGCGTAAATAAACGTAAATCTAACTAAAAATAAACCTAAATGTAATCTAATTTAACTTAAATAAACCTAAATCTAATTTATCGTAATTCTACATCTAACCTAAACTTTAACGTCTTTTAGGATAGTTTCCTACGACGTTATAACTCTCTTCTTCTTGTGTGTGTGCGCGTGTGTGGATGTGTGTGCCAATAAAAAGAGATAAATGGTATAACCTTTCTATCACCCATGCCAAGTATGATAGATTGGTTATGCCATTTCCCTCTTGAATAATAGGTCTTGAGTTCAACTCCTCGTCAGCTAGATCTTTAGGTCTTTTAATTTTAATTAGTTTCCTATGACGTTAAATTAGTTTCTCTCTCTTTCTCTCTCAATGTGTGTGCATTTTTTTGTTTATGCATGTTTTCTCTCTCTTTTCCTCTCTCAATGTGTGCGTTTTTTGTTTATGCATGTTCTCTCTCTCTTTTCCTCTCTCAATGTGTGCGTTTTTTGTTTATGCATTCTCTCTCTCTCTTTTCCTCTCTCAATGTGTGTGTGCATTCTTTGTTTATGTATGTGTGTGCGCTTTTGTTTATATTTGTACTCTCTCTCTCTCTCTCTCTCTCTCAAAAACTCTATGTGTGTGTGTGTGTGTGTGTGTGAGAGAGAGAGAGAGAGAGAGAGAGAGAGAGGGAGAGAGAAAGAGGGGAAGGGAACATGAGAGTGAGGAGAGGGAAGGAGCATACCTGGCTCTCCTTCCTCTCCTCGTGTGTGTGTGTGTGTGTGTGTGTGTGTGTGTGTGTGTGTGTGTGTGTGTGTGTGTGTGTGGTGAAGAAAGAGAGAGAGAGAGAGAGAGGGAGAGCGTTACCTGCTCTTGCTTGAGGGCGCTGAAAAACTCAGATCTGAGATCTGAGTTTTTGGGCGCTCTCTGTTATTTTTTTAGCCCAGCCTGCGACGCTCATAGCGACGCTTATAGCGATGCCGGGAATTTTTTTTTTGAGCGTCGCTGTGTGAGGGTCGCTAATATGAATAGCCTCTTGTAGTGAGAGAGCGATCAAGATTCCTTGCCATGGAGATTCCGTCTCCTCTATGTAAGATTCACATCTACTCTCCTTCTATATTCTATCCTTATTCCTTATGCTTTGAATCCCCTTTATTTCCTCTTGCCCATCAGCCATGGTGTTGTGACTGATGTGGCATATCAAACCATGTGATGATGGGGTTCTCCACTAGAGAGGTAGGTGCTAGCAAGCCTGGCAGTGGACTCTTGAGCTTGTTCTTTCTTGTGTTTCAAGTAAAATAAACCTTGTAGCTTTTTCATTGCCCAAAAGAATTTTGTAGGTTTGTAAACATCATCTACATATGCATCTGACCAACAACAAGATTTGATCCCAATGATAATTTTATATCCATATAAGTCAGTGTGATGATGAAGCCACCTATTATAGAGAGCTAAAGAATGCAACTCTGGTATCCAAGGCATGTGAGAAGAGAGACAAAGAGCATGTGGAATGGGTTTTCCCTATAACTCTTAGAGTAAAAGACTCACAAGTCACGTCTCGCAAATAATGACATAAAAATAAGAGTTGGCACAGATAGATCACTACTCTATTAGGCTTTAAAGGTAGTTTTGCGTATGAGAGAGAGAGAGAGAGAGAGAGTAGAAGAGAAGTTGAGAGAATTATGATCAGTAGAGAAGTTTCCCATGTCAAAATTCTAGGACAACATAGGCCCATTCCACATAAATATTTGATCATATCTTAGTTTACTTGGAAAATGTCGCTCGGTGTATGGTAAGACTCAAATGAAAGAGCATAGAGTGGGTACTTACATTGATGCTCAGTGGGAGAAAGAGGATAACAGTGTCAGCTCATACTTGAATGAGTTCACTAGCATAATTACGGACCTTTCATTTAAGGGACTCAATTTTGAGGATCAACTTAAATCCATTTCCTTGGTCGTAAGAATGCTTGTAGCAAGAGTCATGAATGTGACCTGCAAAATATGGAATGCTATCATTTCCACAAGAAAGGCCATTTTAAGAAATAATTTTCCATATATAAAGTAAAAAGGATAAAACCATTCTCAAGTTTGACCTCCCAAAAAAGTGTGAAGATTGAAGAGCTCAATGTAGCTGAGTCTCCACTAGCTGAGGTTGTTTCTGATGTGACATGGCCATCATATGTCTTCATATCCATTGCTCACTTGAGTCTAGATGCTTTATTGGCTCTCGATGAGTGCTATGCCAAAAATTCAATCATTCACTCATGTGCCAATTTCCATGTTACTCCCCATAGGGAATGGTTCTTTATTTATTCTTGTATGCATGGTTCAATCAAGCCTAGGTGACTCATATTGACTTGAAATTTATTGAAAATGTGAGGTCATGTATGTGTAACTACTGTTTAGACCACATAGGGTGTTGTATGGCCTAAAGCAAGGCTCAAGAAAGTGGTATGAAAAATTTCACAAGCACTTGCAAGTTTCAGGTTAAGTGCAGAGGCACAAAGATCATTGCTTGTATACCCAAAAGATAAATGATGGTTCACTTATATCACCTTGATACTTTATGCGGATGATATCCTCATTGCCAAAAAGTCCAATCTAGACAAGATTGCGATTTTAAGCAAGTCACTTAGCATAGAGTTTTCTATGAAAAATTTGGGAGATGCAAGTCATTTTCTTGGTATGCATATCAAGAGCGATGGGAAAAGAGGAATACAAAAAGTATATAAGGAAACATATATCGACAAGGCCTTGAAATGTTTTAATAAGCTACATTGAGTACCCTAATGCAAGCATATGAGAAACTTAGCAAGAATGATTCTCCCAAGTTTAATGATATGATTGAATAAATGACAAAGGTGCCATATTCATCACAAGTAGGTTGTCTAATGTGCGCCATGGTAGCCACTAGAGAAAACATTACATTTGTAGTGGGAGCGGTTAATAGATTTATGGAAAACCTTGGTAGGACATAGTATGAATTAGTGAAGCACATTCTAAGATACCTTAAGGATATAGCAAGTAGGTGCTTAGGCTTTGGTAATAGTGATGTATCCATAGTGGATTACACGAATGCAGACTATGTGGGTTTTGTGGATAGTCAAAGATCCACATATTGGTATGCATTCCTATTTGTGGGAGCAACCATGTCATGGAGATCATGTCTCCAGTATTGCACTTCATCTTCCTGCATAAAGGTAGAGTATGTTGTAGTTTCTAGTGCTAGGAAGGAAGTTGTATGGTTAGATCATCTAGTGAGAGACCTTGGCATTTATCAAACTCCAATTCTACTTGTGATAGTCAGAGTGCTATTGCATTAGAAAACAACCCTTGCTTTTCACTCCAAGTCAAAACACATAGAGGTATGATATCATGTGATAGGGGACATACTAGCTAGTAAGTGCATCAAGATACTCAAGGTTCTTATGAATGACAACCCTATAGATGATTTCATGAAGAGCCTATCCTTACGGGATATACCAGATAGTAAGTGCATCAAGATAGTCAAAATTCTTACGAATGACAACCCTATAGATGCTCTCATGAAGATCCTAGCCTTGGAGTGGCTTACACCACATTGCATTGAGATGATGGGTGTAGGGTGAAGCCATTGGAATGCCTCATGGTTGTACATATATAGGACACTTGGGACATGTTGTCCTTCAAGTGGGAGATTGTTTGGGTTCATGATATCTAGCCGGATGCATGTTACTAAACCATCACTAACTCACATATTCTTTACATAAATAGAGAATAAGGAGCGTGCGGATTACTCACCTAGATCTCCAACAAATCTAGGTCTCCTTCTCTCTTGCATGCATGCATCCATGCACATGTCCTCTATAGATACCTATCCCTATGAGTGGCTACAAAGGTTTAAGGTGCTCATTGCTTGGTGATCATAGGGTTCCATGGAGTACACATCTAGCACTTCAACATCATGGAAAGTTGTTGGTAATTTTCCACTTTTTTTTTGCTCAGACTACTTGTCCACACTTTTTGATAGGAATCCTCTAGGAAATTGATGGGAAAGTCTCCAAAGGAACCACCCATTGAGATGCTATTGTCATGACTTGTAGGTGAAAGGTTCTTAATTAGGCATGTACACATGATTGTGAGAATTTTCACAATAGTTTAGGTGTCATATAAAGACCACAATATTGCACTTCTAGTGCATCTAAACTTGAAGTGTTGAAGCCCCTCTAAGAGTTCAGTGGGACACAACTCTAAATGTCAAGTGAGAATGCATGCTAGAAACCAGTACAAAATTGAATCGAACCAACTTTGCATCTCATCACTCTAGGAACTCTCATCAACATGCCTATAGGTGAACACCTTACCATTGGCATAGCATCTTGGTGGTGATAACTAAAATCTTGATCGAGCATTCAACATGCTAATGTAACTATCAAAGTAGGGGGATTTGAGAAAAATGCAGGGAGGGGGGGGGGGGGGGGGGGGGGGGGGGGGGGGGGGGGGGGGGGGGGGTGGAAGTGAAAGGGTGTCTAATATCACTTATCATGACTCTGCACTACGTAGGTGAGAAATTTGGTATTTCACCTCATCCAAAAGAAGTGTCGACAGATTTCTTAATGGTATGAGTACTATGTCCTCTGTAGACCTTTGAACTCTGTCAATTTTTGTAGGTAAAAAACAAAGCAAGGTCAGTAACTAAGGCCAATAGATGAGGCATTAAAGGTCGTTCAAATGTCAATATTTGCAATGCTCAAAACCTTGTCAAGTGTCATTTGCTATATTTTCACTCGAGCTTATTGTAGTCATTAGTAAATTTCATATCTTTAAATGTGTAGGCACAGGAAGAGGCAATTAGCGACATTGAGGACTTTATGACAACACCTATTCATAGTGATGAATACTATCCACCAGGATTCATATCTTCCATAGATGCTGACATCTCGAATACAATAAGTCTTCATACCACTTTAATGCTTCACGATACTGGCACATGCTTTGGAGAAGGTGTTGGAACAATCCTTGGATATGACCTTGTTCAAGCACGTTCACTATGTTCCTCTCCCCATAGCTATGATACACACACTCCGACAAGTACATTGTACACAAATCTCATTATCATTATGAACACTATTAGTCCAGCATATAGAACCTCAAAATCATCTCATGAAAATTGAGCTTAAAGATAATTTTAAAAATCACATAATATCCAACATTCAATCCTTAATCAAGGTGGGAAAAAGATTCCACATCTCAACTCACATACCTTTGAATTGATTGAAGCTCTAGAACGTTAGAGTAATTTCCATTTTTGTCCTTTTTATGTCCATGTATTTATCAACAATATGCTTGACACCATTCGAAATCAAATTAGAAATGGATACGGATTTGGAGTTGTGGTGGAGGGTGCAGACGATCCAAACTTAGTTCAAGAAGGTCTCTCTGCACAATTCTATTATTGGGTGGAGAGGATAGGTGGAACTGATGGTGGAGCATCCACCCCTAACAGAGAAGAGGCAAAGGGTAGCTCAGATAATAATTCTAACCGTCATGATGAGCTTTCAGTGGTTACAAGTACTATTGTGTATCGATTTTCACATATATTAATTCCTTAAATCAAAATAGAGGTGGCATAGCCCCTCCCCCCCCCCCCCCCCCCCCCCCCCCCCCCCCCCCCCCCCCCCCCCCCACACACACACACACACACACACACATATATATGTATGTGTTATATATATATCTATATATATATATCTATATATATATATATATATAGAGAGAGAGAGAGAGAGAGAGAGAGAACTACCCCTTGTATGGGGCACATGTGTGAGAGACAAAGGTTTGTGTACGCTGTCGTGCCGTGGCACGTACATAGTGTGAAATAAAAACATTCACTTCACTCTTGACACTTCTCGATGTATGCAAATAAAAGCAATTATGTACATATTGTGATATATGTTGAAGCGTCTACTCTGGTCATTATCGTGTACATACCTATCCGGGGTGTCGTGGCCCTGGATGTGGTGCATTTGCATGCTTTTCCATTTGATAAAATGCTTAATTAGGTTTGAAAATGTACATATTCCAAGTGTTTCATGGTGGCACACTCATCTCTCCTATAAAGAGTGATGCGGGCAAAAAATGTCAAAAATAGCAGTTAACAGGGGCCGTTGCAGAATTGCATGGAAAGTGACCCAAAATGGTATATTGATGAAAAATGATACTTATCTATTATTTTTATGTTTATGAGAGTGATCCCACAAATTTAGGGATTTTTCTGACTCCGTTTGGGATTTTTTGCAGCAAAAATGGCATTTTTTGGGTCAAAAATGACCTGAAAATGACCTAGTTTTGGTCCAAAGTGGCAAAATGGCCCAAAAATTGACACATCAGCTGAAAATTCTGTGGGTAAGAGAGAGAGGGCTTCTTTTTACATAAAAAAACAGAAATTTTGGACTACTGTTCAATAGCTTCCATGGTTGCTCAATCTATGTATGCTGCAGTCCTGCCTCTTCGCAATCTTGTATCTAAGTTTGTGAGGGAGTGAATTAGGGTTTCCCCTTATCAAAATGGTGTTTTGGCGTCAATATTGAATCTCTTAAATCTCTGCAAAATTAGAAAATGGTCGCCAAGAAGGTGGAAGCTCGAGCATTCCTTTCAACTCCTTGATGTTAGGACTATGTAATTGGGGGCGAGGCTACATGATACCATGAAAGAGGTTTGGGTTTTGATTGAGAATTGTGCTTGTATGAGCATTGAGGTTTCATGGCTGAAATTTTAGTGTTTTTAAATGGTCTTGTAAAGTGAAATTGAATGTGATTCGGTGATCCTCTCATCACAATCTCGACTACGAGAACAAGCAGAGGGTTTGTGATAGGAAAGAGGGTTTGTGACTTTGTTGTCACGAATGCTCTTTGATTTTATATCACCCTTAGAAAGAGGTTGGTGATTCTCCATAAATTCTTTCTCACAAAGTGTTTGTGACTCTCATGACGAACTCGCACTGCCAGAGGTTCTGCACCTTCCCAACTAGACCGCACACATTCCGACATTTCTGGTGAACTCGACGCGAAGCAGCTGGGGTTGGGGTTCAAAAACTTGGTTTTAAAGGTTTAATTACAAATAATTAAATCTATGGACCAACAAGAGCAATAAGCATTCATTTTGATCAAGGCACAATGCAAATGTTTCAAGCATTGGCCATGTTTATGCAACAACAATAGGGCAGAAAGAAGGGAGGTTTCAGCAACAAAATCCCTTCAAGCTATTGTGAACAAAATGGACCAATTTGAAGGTAAAGATGTCACAAATTTTCTTTGTGGTTATGTAAAGGAGATGGAGCTACAACGGGTTCTAGAGGTGGACATGATTCATAGTTTTGAGCTTGTTGTGGTCCCCGTGATTACAGACCATGTAAGCGGAATCAAGGAGGAGCATGGAGAAGGTTGGGAGCAATTCAAATTATCCCTAAAGGAGGAATACTTCATGGAGGACTCTGAAAGGGTTACAAAAAGGACCTTTTTGAAATGGGTTGCAAAGCTAGAAGAAGGACTTTCCATCAACGAACTGTTGAGAGAGTTTGAGCGGCGCTATGCTCAAATGTTAGGAACAGAGAGAGCCACTTTGGATAGTGAAAAGAACGAATTGTTCCTTCAAGCTGCAGGTCATGAGCTCCAAGAAAAGCTAGAGCTACTCCTTAAAGACAAGAATACAGAACAGGGTCTAAGTGAAAAGAGGTTGAGGACGCAGTCTCATTGCTTGCTAAGAGGCAACGTTGTAGGGACAAGATGGTGGTGAATGGAATTACCTCTCCTCCTAGCACGCCAGAGATTCCACCAAAGCCTACTGTTGTGAGTCAAAAAGGTGATAATTCAATGCTTGATGAGCTTGTTAAGGGCATGCGAGAAATGAAGTAAAAGCTAACAAGTCTTGAAGAGAAAGGACAACTTGTTGTTGCAGGAAAAAAATCCCAAAGCAAAGAAGGATTTGTGCACATATGCATATGGTGTGATGGCACAGACCATGGCAGAAAGGATTGTGATAGCTTTAGTGATTCCTTAAAAAGAGACCTTGTGTTTTTTAAGGATGGCAAGATCCATCTGTGGGAGACAGGTATGCCATTAGGAACTAACTTTGGAAAAGAAGGTATGCAGAAGTGGAGGATATGGCAACTAGTCATGCTATTTCTGTAGTGGAGGCTACTACCTATGGGGCAAAGATAGAGCTAATTCAAAAGAAAGTGTTAAAGTATACTCCAGATGATTTTGAGGAGGTTGATAGCTTGTGTCCATATATGCAGTAGCCTCAGCCAAAAAAGGGAAGGTAACTAAACAGGTATTACATGAAGCTGGTGATTGCATACGCCATACAACAGGTTGGGATGACCCTGTGGACTCTTTATCAATGCATGCCTATCTATCAAAATGCTATAACAATGAAGCAATTGTGGAAGAGAAGCGCAGATGTGAGAATGGAGATGCAGGTCCTTCTACTTCAAAGAGGGTTACAAGAGTTGGTGGAAGAAAGGATCCAGGACCTTCTTATGAGGCTCCACCACATGTGCCTCCTCCTCCTGAGATTCCTATGGAAGAGGCATCTACAGAGAAGAAGAAAGAGCAAGGAAAAGCTAAAGCAAAAGGCTACATACAAACTACAATCTGACATTGAAGCTGGCACAAACTTAAAGTAGGTATTGGAGGTAAGTATTTTGAATAGCAAAGTTGAGTTTACCTTGGGTGAGGTTCTTGGCATTGCTAAGTGCGAGTTTCATGAAGAAATCATAGATATCATAAAAATAAAGAGGCAAACTTTCACTGAGTCTATTCCTCCACAATCTAGGGGTGAAGGGGAGTCACTTAAGGCAAATGGAATACATGTCCAAGAGAGTGATTGGGATGAAAGTGTGGTAGGATGCTACCACTCTTCTCAAAGAGATGCACATGCTAGATTTGTAGATGATGGTGATGATGATGAAGCCTCCTACAAAAGCCACTACTCCAAAAGTCATTGGGCAAGAGCTACAATAGAAACCTCAGTCAAGGTGGGTGATCTTGAGGAGCCATATGTTGCATTAATAGATCATGGCTCTGAGATCAATCGTATGCCCAAGAGTCTTTACATGAAGGGTAAGTGGCCGATAGACACAGACCATGGGTGGATGATTAGAGATGCAAATAACTCATCAGGAGAGTTGTATCGAGCTTGTTAAAATGTGAAAGTGACAATTGGTAATGTGAAGGATGAGCAAAACTTCTTTGTGCAGGAGATGTCTACCTATCCTCTTATCCTTGGGCAACCATACATCACAGCCGTTCACATGGAAACAAAGGTCTTGGATGATGGTTTTGCTTATGCTAGGGTAAAGAGCAGAGATGCGAAGCGAGCTGTGCAATTTTTGACTGTGTGTGAATCACGAGAGGAACCGCAATAGTCTTCATGAGTATCCTCTACCAAAAGTGAACAAAGAGTTCAAAGAGTACAGGGAGACAAGGGGTTTTGGCCATGTACCATTGTGAAGTGGGATTGCAATGGCACAAATAAAAAGATTCTCGCCTGACCCAAAGCGAGAAGAAGCTTTTTCTACAAGTTTCCAGGGAATAACAGAGCATGGGTCAGTATGTTTTTTGAAGCTTGAGGATATGAAAAGAAGTCTGCGACAATATGTATATAGTGTAAAGAAATACATGAAAGAAAATGGTTTCATAGAGGATAGTGAATACATTTTAGGTTTCTTTGAACAAGTTTCTCATGTAGATACTACGCTTGAGATTGAAGCTATAATGGATCCTAGCATGCAAGATGGAACCCACATTGTGGAAGTATTCTCTATGGAAATGTATGATGTGATTGAGGCTTTTGAAGATCAAAAAGATTTCAATGCTAATGAAAGACCGAAAGTGCATGTGGAGACCAAGTACAGAATAGTGGCAAAGAAAGTGATACCAGTGGCCTTACCTTTACCATGAGATTGCAGGAAAAAGCTAGAGCAAGCTTCTTTGCAGCTGAGTCTCAGGGATCCAAAAAGAACTGGATACAAGTTCAAAATGGAATCCCTAAAAGAGATAAAAGTTGGTTGTGAAGAGTTTTTAACAAAAGAAGAGAAGAAGAGTTTTAAAGGAATGCTTTCAAGACATGGTAAGGCTTTTTCTTTCTAGTCACATGAGATAGGGTGTGTTGATCCTAATGTTGTTGCACCTATGCTGATCTTTACTATCCCTCATGTACCTTGGAATCTATGCCCAGTTCCGGTTCTGAAAGTACATTTGCCAAAGTTAATAGGACTATTCAATGAAAAGATTATCATGGGTATCTTGGAGCCCTCTTGTGCGCCATATTCAAATAGGTGGTTCGTTGTGCCTAAGAAGAATGGAGCTTTGCGGTTCATACAAGATATGAAACCTGTAAACAAGGTTACCATCAGGAATGTGGGTACAAGACCTATAGTGGATGAGTTTAGAGAGGCATTGCACGAAGGTCAATTTACTCAATGGGAGATCTCTATTCAGGGTATGATCAATTTCAGCTAGATGTTGAGAGCAGAGATCTGACAACTATGAAAACACATTTGGGCCTGGTAAGGATGTGTACCTTACCTCAAGGAGCAAAAACATCAGTTGCACATATGATGAATGGGATGAACAAGGTTCTACGTGACTTCATACCTCAAATCACAATGCCATTTCTTGATGATGTGCCCATCAAAGGATGTGAAGACAAAGATAAAGATGAATCTATGGATTCAAGGGGGTGCCGTAAGCTTGTTGCAGACCATATCAAAGATTGTGAGAATATTTTGTCAAAGCAGCAAGAAGTTACTCTTACCTTGTCAGGGCAAAAATCTGTATTTGGTGTTAATGAAGTGTTGATTGTGGGGCATATGTGTGGTCCTTATGGTAGAAGGCCTTGTCCAAAAAAGATGGATGCAATAAAAAACATGAAAGAAACATGTACAAGTATAAATGAAGCTCGAAGATTCTGGGTGCTTGTGTCTTCTATCTTATTTGGATTCCACATTATGCACATGTAGCAGATCCCCTTTATAGTTTGTTGACAAACAATCAGAAGTTTTGATGGGAAGAAGAGCACACAAAAGCCATGAGAAAGCTAAAGAAGCTACTTCTTTCATCGCCAACCTTGAGAAAGGTAGACTATGCATGTGAGAGACCTGTCATTGTGACAGTGGACACGAGTCCTACAGGGATAGGATGGGCAGTAGGGCAAGATGATAATGAGGGAAAAAGGTATGTGGTGAGATTTGGAGCCAAGATTCTGAGTTCTTGCCAACGAGATTATGCACAAGTAAAAAGGGAACTATGGGGGGTGGTTACAACATTGAGGTGTGACAAGGAGTACTTGATATGGGCGTCAGTGGTTGTGGAAACTGATTGTTTGCCTCTTCTTGGAATGATCACAAACTACTCGACTCTTGATATTGCAATGCTGCGATGGATAGCCTACATAAAGTCCTTGAATCAGGAGCTCAAGCATATTGCATGGAAAGGCAATCCAATGGCAGATATGCTATCTAGGGTAAGGCATGAAGATGAGCAGGACATGATTATTGACGGAGATGATGTAGGCGCAAAGTTTTACACTATTGATCATGCAAAGAGTAGTCATGCATGTTTTGTGTCTTCACTTGAGTCCTTTTCAGAGGAACTATATGAGGATGAATGGCTCTTCATAGGTCGCTACTTAAGTACTCTGCAGAAGCATGATGATTGGACTGAGCAGGAATTTAAGAGGATAAGAAGAAAATCATATAGATACTTCTTGAGGGATTGCTACTTATGGAAGCATCCTAAACGAAGAGATGGAACACCATTGCGCATAGTATGTGATAAGGTTACTCAACAACAAATCATCAAGGAGTTCCATGAAAGTTTATGGGCTAGATATCGAGGTGTATGGGCAACATTTGCCAAAGTAAAAGAAAGGTATTGGTGGAAAGGGATGTATAAGGATGTGCCTGAGTTTGTGGAGTCTTTTGTGACATGCCAAATGTATTCAAATGTACGGCATCGTGATGGACTACATCCTACGTATCCATTAGCCATGCATTACAAATGAGTTGTGGACTTGGTTACAATGCCTTTGGGACTTTGGAAAATGAGCTATTTGGTGCTTGCAAGAGAAGATTTGTCTAATCAAGTTGAAAGGCGTGCATTGAGGACAAAGAGTACATAAGCTGTATGTAAATTTCTTCTTGAAGATGTGATCTGTCGCTATGGGTGTCTAGGAAAGATAACTGCAGATAGAGGAGAATTGGATGCTGATGAAGCAAGGGAATTCTTCCCTAGAATGGGTATCAAACTAGCTTTAACTTGTGCTTATAACCCAGAGGGAAATGGAAAAAGTGAAAGAGGGCATCCTCCAATAATCAAAGCTTTAGCTAAGGCTTGTGAAGGTAAGCTTGGAGAGTGGCCAAGGTTACTGCCATTTGCATTGTCATTGGCTATATGCCGATTGAATTAATGTATGGTCAAAGACCTGTGATGCCAATTGAAGATGTAGTTCCTACATGGAATGTATTGCCATGGGAAGATGGAATGAGTAGATAAGACCTTCTTGCATTGCGGATACGAAAATAGGAAAGAAGGCTTGAAGACATTGAGCTTGCAAAAGCTCGACTAAAGAATGCAAGGTTGAAAAACAAAGACAGATTTGACAAAAGACATTGAAGAAGGTGATTGGGTGTTGGTGTACAATAGTAGCCTTGAAAACCAGCACTCTACAATAAGGAAGCTTGAAAAGACATGGTTTGGTCCTTATGTTGTCAAACATGTGCATGGAAATGCAACTTACACCTTGCATGAACTATATGGGAAGGAACTGAAAATTCCCATTGCAGGAAAAATAATTAAAGTATTCAAAAGAAGAGGGGATGCTGATCCATTTGATGCGACCAAGTGAAGAGAATGATGAAGCCAACTATATGCAAACTGAGGATGAAAGTGAGAATATGGCATTTGACCATGAGTTTTGATGCTCTACAAATGTTTTTCTGGCACATACCGGAGGATGTGCAAGCTCAGAGGGGGTGAATTTCGTGCCGTGGGAGGTACATAGTGTGAAAAAAAAAACATTCACCTCACTCTTGACACTTCTCGATGTATGCAAATAAAAGCAATCATGTACATATTGTGATATATGTTGAAGCGTCTACTGCGGTCATTATCATGTACATACCTATCCGGGGAGTCGTGGCCCTAGATGTGGAACATTTGCATGCTTTTCCACTTGATAAGATGCTTAATTTGGTTTGACAATGTACATAGTCCAAGTGTCTCATGGTGGCACACTCATCTCTCCTATAAAGAGTGATACGGACAAAAACTGTCAAAAATAGCAGCTAACAGGTGTCGTTGCAGAATTGCATGGAAAGTGATCCAAAATGGTATATTGATGAAAAATGATACTTATCTATGCTTTTTATGCTTATGCAAGCGATCCCACAAATTAAGGGATTTTTTTGACTCCGTTTGGAATTTTTCGCATCAAAAATGGTATTTTTTGGGTAAAAAATAAGCTGGAAATGACCTAGTTTTGGTCCAAAGTGGTAAAATGGCCCAAAACTTGACACATCAGCTGAAAATACCGTGGGTAAGAGAGAGAGAGGGCTGCTTTTTACAGAAAAAACCAGCAATTTTGCACTACTGTTCAATAGCTTCCATGGTTGCTCAAACTATGTGTGTTGCAGTCCCGCCTCTTCGCAATCTTGTATCTGAGCTTGTGAAGGAGTGAATTAGGGTTTCCCCTTATCAAAATGGTGTTTGAGCTTCAATATAGACGCTCTTAAATCTCAGAAAAATCAAAAAATGGTTGCCAAGAAGGTGAAAGCTCGAGCATTCCTTTCAACTGTTTGATGTTACGACTATGTAATTGGGGGCGAGGCTACATGATACCATGAAAGAGGTTCGGGTTTTGATTGAGAATTGTGCTTGTATGAGCCTTGAGGTTTCATGGCTAAAACTTAGTGTTTTTAAATGGTCTTGTAAAGTGAAATTGAATGTGATTTGGTGATCCTCTCATCATAATCTTGACTATGAGAACAAGCAAACTCCAAGCATGATAGGAAAGAGGGTTTGTGACTTTGTTGTCACGAACGCTCTTAGATTTCCTATCACCCTTAGAAAGAGGTTGGTGATTCTCCACAAACACTTTCTCACAAAGTGTGACTCTCATCACGAACTCTCACAGCCATAGGCTCTGCACCTTCCCAGCTAGACCGCACACATTTCAACAGCGCGTGTGTGTGTGTGTGTGTGTGTGTGTGTGTGTGTGTGTGTGTGTGAGAGAGAGAGAGAGAGAGAGAGAGAGAGAGAGAGAGAGAGATAAGACCCTAGCCATATCAATGTTTTCATAGGACCATAATGTTTTTTTCATACAATTTTCCAGGGATGAGCTTCAAAGAAGTGACCAAACTTTCCTAAAAAAAGTAAATGTGGGTGGAAATTGGAGAAACCCATACTTGTGGGGGGTGGGGAGATAGATAGATAGATTGAATTATCGTCCACAGAGGTCAGATATGACCAATGGGACCAAAAGCAAACATTACAACGGTTGCACATAAAGCGAAAGATGACGATACATATCAGTTAAGGATTGAGGGTCCGTTAGGGAGATGAGAGAAGACAATAGAAACCTAGGGGGAGTCAACTGTGGGGAGGGCTGGTTTGGGATTTCAAAACTCCTAGATGATGGCTTTACTGCCTCGACAGACTGCCCATTTTCCTTGTTTGCGGGCTTCATATACCTTCTTGAGTTCTCAACTTTTGTTTTTGAGTTGTAACCGAGTGAAATCTTCTGCAATCCAAAGCTTGGTATCTTTGAGAAGACGTGATTGTTGAAGAAGCTCGAGCCGACCCTCTCAACTTTTGAATTCAAGGATGGCATGTCCACTTGGTATGGGCTTGTTAGGGCCTCCCAAAATGATATACTCTATCGCATTGTACTCGAGCTTGATCGGCTGGAGAGTTTCATTGAGGAAATTGATGCGAGCCGAGAAGTCTTTCTCGGTCATTTCCCATGCTTGAGGTAGTCCACCAATGCGGACCTTTAGGGCATTTTCTTCTTGGAGTCATCGTACTCGAAGCTGTGCTTCCACGCATGTCTTCACCTTCACAATTGTTGCCGAGTGGGTTGCGATGGCCTTCGCTTCAACTTCTTTCAATTTTTTGGTGGCGAGATCAACCATGGAGTCAAATCGTGCCTCAAACTTGCAAAGGCAAGCTTTGAGGTCGCGATTCTCTTCCATGACCCGATCAAGGGTTGCTTCGGGGCACTCGATTCGATCGCATTTATTCGGAGCTGTAGAAATGGCGGCAAAACTCAACCGTGTTTTCGCGAGGGTCTTCGGGGTCGTCATCTTTCCTATGGAGAGGTCAAAGTCTGCAGGCATTGATTCACAGAGAGTCGAACCAAAAGGTTGGCGTATTTATGTGTAATGAGGCTCAAAACTTGTGTGGGAAACCCCGATTCGCTCATAGTGGGGTTTCTTTGTTAAAATGTTGAGAGGTCTTGTGTGGGAATCTCCATTCAAAGAGAATCGACACAGGATGCAGTTGGGTCAAGGTCGGTAGGTCACCAACGCCCCTTGGGTCGAGGACAAAGTCGGCGGAGCATCAACACAAAGTGACGAGGTCCGCATTTGAGGCAGACCATCGACACAGTCGGGTCGAGGTCGGTAGAGCAGGTCCGAGTGCAGGGCTAAAAGGTCGTGGGCTGGGGAGGGGAGGGCAAAGCTGATGATTAACGCCCCCCCACAGGGCTGCCCTCGCCCAGGGGGAGACTGTGTAAGCAAGAAGTTGAGAGAGCTAGAGAGAGAGAGAGAGAGAGAGAGAGAGAGAGAGAGAGAGATCTCGGTCTCTGAGGAGATCATTTGATATTTGATTAAAGAGTGTTTCTAAATTGAGAATTGCTTTATCTAGAAAATAATTTTTGCTACCTAATCATTCACTTTGAATTATACTCAGGTGTTCCCTTAAGAAAAAGAAACTCAACCAACACCAAATATCAAATCCATCCTTCTCGACATGGGCATATTATTCGTAGCAACACAACCAACAATATTTCAAGAGCATCATTCAATACTAGCAATACAACAAGCATCAATTCACGAGACGATACTTTACAAGATTGTCGCCCATGGAATTATGGTTTATTTACATGTAATTATGATATCAATGTGCTTGTGAGTGGAGATGCTAACACTGATTACCCGGACCTCATATACTCACCTAGTGAGGAATATTACTTGATTATGCAAGATGATTGCAATTTGGTGTTATACCATGGTAGTCCAGAAAATCCAATATGGGCATGTCCAGATTCTAAATGCTTTAGACATGGGGCACATTGTTATGCTCGCATCAACCTAGATGGGACTTTTGATGTGTATAATAGTAATGGTAAGCCACTTTGGTGGACCCCTACTCAATGCAGTAGCGGACCTGGTTGTTGGTCTAGAAACTACCTTGTCGTACAAGATGATGGGAGCCTTGTTCTTTACCTTCAAGAAACAAGGGAAGCCCTTTAGGCTTCAGGCACAAATGTCCAATAAGCCATTGATTATGCCAACATAAACATTTATATACATCATAACTAAGTCACATGTTTATGTATAAACATATGACATGATAGTGCAATTATAGCCTTAATATTTTATATTCTTGTCTCATGGTTTTTTTGTGAGTGGGTTATATTGATAGATCCAAAAAACTACATACTCCTGTCATGCTCGAATTCAAATGTAGAGCGACATTGCTGCATAAGATTTGAAATGCACTCATGAACATGAGGAAAACTAAATGATGTTACTTTTTCTTAATATGTTATGAACATCCATATTAAGAGCACTTATTTTTCTGTTTAAATACTGCCTCTATTGGAGAGCATTTTGTGGTTGAAGAGAATTTTCACATTTTGGCACCAACGTTTATGTTTGTGTTGTGGTACTCCCTCCTATGCTAGCAAACAAGATTTTGGCCAAATTGGAAGGTCACCGTGGATGCTTAGAAAACAAAAAATTATTCAACTTTTAATCTCATGTGTGATATATTAAACTATAATGGAAGACCTTGTAAACATGTTTGCAGTATGTGGGCTCAATTTTGGAAGGATTTATTCAGGGGAAATCACAAGAGATGCTATTTTGAAAAGTAAAGGGGAGAAAAGGGGATGAAAAGAATAAGTGATGGGCGACGATGAAAAAACAGAGAAAGCATGCAAGTAAAAGGTGGGGACCACCATATGAATGAGGTTGGATGTTTCTCTTCTTTTATTGAGAGACACGCACCTCAGGAAACTGCCCGTCTTGGGCCTACTGGTTAGCTCAGCAACGAGTAGAAACTCGATCCTCAATACATTGGTGCTCGAATCCTGAGATGGAAAATTTAATAAGAGCATCCCAAGTTCTTTCCAATGTGGAAGAATTTGTGGATATTTTGTTTAACGAGAGGAGAACAGAGCAAGTATAGCATGAGGTATAGCATTGTAGTAGCTTGGACCTCTAAAAAAACTATGTCAAAAAAGATAGATATGGAGATAAGAAAACGTCCAGTGCATCGGAAGGGTTTAATGACTTAAGCTTAGATCTAGTACTTTCCACAAACATGACTACTTGTTAAAACTAAACACGGTGTGTGTGTGTGTAAGTGTGTGTGTGTGTGTGTGTGTGTGTGTGTGTGAGAGAGAGAGAGAGAGAGCGCATGCCAGGTGTCTACCACCCTCAAGGGCCCCTGAGAAAGTACTTGGCTTAGATTAATAGCACAATGCTAATAAAATAGTTGAATGATGAATGTTGAATGCTCATAACACAACAAAGAGTAGGTACTGCTTAGTGCACAATGAAAGATGAGATAGCCCTAGAGTGATGGGCGTATATACATTGCACGAGGGAAAAACCTCCTAGTGAGGGAAAAAATACATCGACAGTCCTAAGTGTGTTCACACATGTCACTACCACATATGTATGGTAACAAATCCCCCCTAGGAGTGATGCAATGAACGAGGGTTGGCACATAGAGTATAGGGAAGTGCCATGCCTTGAGGACATGATCAGTCCACAAAGGGGAATAAGCCCAAAGATTTGAACTTCTCACAAGACAATGCCTCTGTGAAAAATTCTCCAAGTTTTTCATGTGTTGGCACATAAGTTAAGCTAATCTCTTGTACTAAAAGTATCTCTCTCACATAGTGGTAATGCACCTCAATGTGCTTTCTGCAAGATTGGAAAACTGGGTTCCTTGCAACTGCCAATGCACTTTGATAGATGATGTTGGCAGTATCCTATCCAACACACAAATTAGTTGTAAAGCATTTGACCCATACACACTCAACCATAGATGTGAAGACTGCCATAAATTCAACCTCTCAACTAGAAGTGGCCACAATAGTTTACTTCTTGCTCAACCATGATATGCATGAGCCATTGAGGATGAAACAAAAACCACTCATGGACACTCATGTGTCATAGCAACTAGCCCAATCTGAGTTTGAAAAAGCATGTATATCCGGCAGCAATGATTCTCACTTGGGATAAAACAACCCAAGATGTAAAGTGCCACTCAAGTAGCAAAATAAACACTTGATATCTTGCCAATGCTGTTAGACCCTAGGCTATGCAAAAAAATTATAATGTGAAACTGCAAATTGAATATCTGGCCTCGTATTGCATATATATAAATATGGCATTAATAACATTTCGGTAAAGAGTGACATCAACAAGATCACCAACATTATGAAGACTCAACTTCATGTTGAGATGCAGAGAGAAAGAGAGAGAGAGACGAGACAAGAGACACACCATATACGCTCCCAAAGACTGATTCATATTGAGGATAAGATACAAATATATAGGTGAGACCAAGTTCAGTAGAGTGAGCCATATATAGCTCCAACACCCCCACTCAAACAAAGGTATCTAGCTTTGGATGAAAAAACCCTTGGGGAGATCAAGGGAAAAACCCAACCTCCTATACAATGTGAAAATATGAACTAGCGGTGATGATGTGAAAGTGAATTGTGCATCTATGTACAAATATTCAAGTGACTTAGATATCACAATGTGCAAATGTGGAGTGTGCATAGTGCATGGTACCTAAACGATTACAATGTCATATGTAAAAAGCTATTACAATAGCAAAGAAGCTAATCTAGAAAGAGTGAGGCCGAAGCAACTCCAAGCTCCGAGCGCAAGAGGATGAAACGTGACTCATTGAGGCCTTTGGCCAAAATGTCTGCAATCATCTGGTCACTTGGACAGTGTTCAACCATAATGGTTCCTTTGCGTACTTCATACCTGACATAATGATAATGGACAGCAATGTGCTTTGACTTATTATGTTGAACATAGTCTTTTGCAAGACTAATAGCAGTTTGGTTGTCACACCGCAAGGGTGTGCTAGAAAGAGGAGAGTGACCAATATCAACCATCATTTGTCGAAGCCAAATCAACTCACGAGCTACAAGTGATGCCGCAACATATTCTGACTCAGTCGTAGAAACTGCAACACAACGTTGTTTCTTGTTGGTCCACGAAACAACACAACCATTTATAAAGAAGCAATTTCCACTAGTAGATCGCATAGATAAATGTGAGCTTGCCCAGTCTGCATCTGTGTAACCCAAAAGAGAAAGAGATTGCATAGAGTCCGATGTGAGTTGTCGTCGATAGACTAAACCAAAATCTGTAGTGCCTTTCAAGTATTTTAATACACGGTTTGCAGCAGACCAATTCTTAAGAGAAGGACATGCAAGATGTTGTCCAAGATAATTAGCAGCAAACAAAATATCAAGACGAGTGTTCATACCAACAAACTGAAGACATCCAATCAAGTTAGCATAAGGTTGATTTGTGACAAGTTGACCGCCATTGTCAGAAGTGTTCTTCGTAGAGCTCGCAAGACAAGGTATGTTGGCTGAATGTGCACATTCCATACCAAATTTTTGAATGGTATCTGCAATAAACTTTGACTGTCGAAGGAATAAAATACCTTTTGTACGGTTCCGTTGGATTTGAATGCCAAGACAAGAGTGAATCTCTCCAAGATCCACCATATCGAATGCAGAAGACAATAACTTTTTCACTTGCTGAAGAAATCCCAAATCATTGGAAACAAGGATGGTATCATCCACATAAAGAGCAAGAATCACAAAACTGCTACCTTGGCGTTTTATGTATAAGTTGGGGTATGACGAGCAAGAGATGAATCCTTTAGAGGTGAGAAAAAGATCAAATTTTGTATACCACGCTCGCGAAGCTTGTTTGAGACCATATAGTGCCTATGGAGTGGAGCAACAAGGTCTTCTTTACCTGGAATAACAAACCCTTCTGGTTGTTCCATATAAATTTCCTCTTCCAAGTCACCATTAAGAAAAGAAGTTCGCACATCCATTTGATGAGCTTCTAAATCAAATTGAACAGCAAATGCCAATAAAACTCGAACACTTGTAATCCAAACAACTGGTGAAAAAGTCTCTTGATAATCAACACTAGCTACTTGGGAGTAACCTTTTGCAACTTAAATGCACCTTGAACTTGTCAAAAGATCCATCTGCTTTTACTTTTGTCTTATACACCCACTTACATTTAATAGTTGTACGACCAGGAGGTAATTCAATTAGTATCCATGTACCTTTAGAGATAAGAGAACCGTACTCTGATTCCATAGCCTCTTGCCATTGATCCTTTTGTGGTGAAGAGATAGCTTCTGCATCATAAGTAACGGGATCTTCAGAAGTAGAAAAAGCATTATCAGCAATATCGTCATCATAAACATGACATGAGCCATGTTTAAAATCAATAAGGTAGATCAACAAAAATATCAATGTCATCATTGGCAACATTTGGAATGGATGGTTGTGAAGAGGAAAGTTTCTCTATAGAAAGAGTTTCATCTTCTGAAAGAAATGGAAAAGCCTGAAGCAATGATTTAGTATCATCAGAATCATCCATGGACCATGAGCCTCCCATAAGCTGTTCGTTAAAAGTAGCATCACGATTCACAATTACTTTCTTGGAGGAAGGGTCATAGAATTTGTAGCCTTTGGAAGTGTCAGAATATCCAATAAAAATAACTTTCAGACCATGAGCTTCAAGCTTTGTTCGTGTTTCTTTGGGAACATGAATATAAGCAATACATCCAAAGGTTCGAAAATGAGATACAGAAGGAATGTCACCTGTCCATGCTGTGATGGGTATCTTACCAGAGGGTGCAATAGTAGGAAGATGATTCTAAATAAATGTTGCTGTCAAAGTAGCTTCAACCTAGAAAACACGAGATAAGCTAGAATGAATCAGCATACATCTTACAACATTGAGAATAGTGCGATTCTTTCATTCTGCAACACCGTTCTGTTGAGGCGAATATGGAATAGTGTGTTCATGATGAATTTCACTGTGAGCAGAGTAACTCACAAACTCTGGAGAAACATATTCGCCTCCATTGTGACTACGAAGCTTCTTAAGGCGACGACCAGTTTGAAGTTCCGCAGCCTTGTGGAATTGTTTGAAAACAGATAAGGCTTCAGATTTTTGTCTAAGTAGAAATACAGTCGTATACCTTGAGAAATCATCAATGAAAGTAATGAAGTAGCGATACTGTGATCTCGAAGAAGATAGAGTTCCACATATATCAGTATGAACAAGATCCAATATGTCATGAGAATGAGTTGTATTTGAAAGAGGAAAGGTTTTACGATTGTGTTTCCCAAGAGCACAAAATTCACAAATTCCCATATGGGGATGGGCTTTAAGATCCATGCCATGAACAAGATCACGACGTTGAAGATCAAGGAGTTTTGAGAAATCAGCATGAACAAAACGGTGGTGCCATACTTTGCAATCATGATCACCTGGAGCAATGACAATATTTGCTACTGCATCGTTGAGAGAGAGTTCAAACAAATTACCGTTTCGAGGAGCAGTGGCTATAGTCTGTCCATCTTTCTCAATTTGACATTTGGTATGATCAAATCCAACAAACAGACCAAGATCAACAAGTCTAGCAATTGAAAGAAGATTACGTTGAAGATCTGGTACATGTAATACTCCTCGCAAAATTCGAGTGGAAGAAGATAAGGTACCAAGATATAAGTCTCCAATACCCTTTACTTGACAAGTAGTATCATCAGCAAGATAAACAACACGTTGAACTGGCAGTGGATGATAGTTATGGAGTCACTTATACTGATATGTCATATTTCCTGTAGCATCAGAATCGACAATAAAAAGTGATCCATCACGTACATGAAGTATTCGTTCTGGAGCAACTGAACATAGGACGCAGCTTGTTTCTGGTACAATGTTGTTTCGATGTTCAGTAGCATATGCTCTATTCCAATCTATGTCGAATCGACGCTTATAGCACATATGAGTGGGATGATCAGATCGTCCACGATATTCACAAGAAGAAGAAGAAGAGTCTCTAGATAAGCGTGGTTGTTTCGTGGTAATATTGTGTTCTTCATCATATTGACGTGCCCAACAATCATCTTTAGTATGCCCATTTCTGTTGCAGTAAGAACATTGCTTATTAGGAAATTTGAGACGAGAGAAAATATTACCGCGACGGCCACCTCTACGGTTTCCTTGTTGAAATGGACACCTTCGAGCATAAAAAGCACGTTCTATCTGTTGTGACCCAGTCTCCTCTTGTGAAATCATAGTTGTATCTTGACCAGCATTCCGACGTTCTTGACGTTGAGAGTATTCAATTAAAGACATGCAGGCTTGGTTGAAATCAAGACCATCTTTATTAGAGAGAATAGTAACAATGTTATCATAAGAAGAGTCCTTCACCCTATCAAGGAGAAGTGTAATCAGTTGCTTTTGTAGAACAAGATCACCGGTAGTAGCAAGTTGATTAATAATAGATTTTAAAGATTCAATATGTCCCGTCATGGCAGTACCAACTTCATATTGTAACTTGTTAAGCAACCCTCTCAAATAAAGTATTTTTGTAACAGATTTCTTCTGAAAGTTTGCAATAAGGTACTTCCATACGTCGTGGGAAGTAGGCAGTTCACACATATCAAGCAAAAGGGAATCAATAAGAGCAGAAAGAATATACCGATGAGCTGCTTTATCACGTCGTTGACAATCCGTATAGGCAACATTCCAATCTTCAAATATACGCCCTTCAGTGATAAGCACGTTATCATTATTCATATCAACAGGCTGAGGCGGACAAACACGATTTCCAAGAACAACATCGGAGAGTTCATCGCCTTCAAGAATTAACAACATCTTTGCTTTCCAGCCTGGGAATCCTTGACCTTGGAAAGGAGGAACAGAACGTTGGCTAGAAGGAAAGCCGTTGACGAGAATATTCATAGCCATATCTTGTTGCGAGAAGACGTATAAGATAAGATCGCAGAATCTGCACACCATATATGGTGAAGGCCACAATTGAGAATGAGAGAGATATGAGTACTGCGTTCTGTCAACGATAAACGTAAGAAGGATGCTCAAGGAACGTCCAAAGATGTGAGAGACGTCCCCCAAAAAAGGTAGGGTAAAGGAGACGTTAATAATAAACGAGTCCTCAAAATAGAGTGGCGTGAGACGCAAGATTGACGGCCACAAGACGAATAGCAAAAAGCTAAATCTTCTCGAAAAAGTTAACGCCAAAATAAGAAAAACGAAGAAAGCTACGTCAAGCTCAATTACAGTAAAAACAGCATAACTTTCTGCTGCGAACTTCGATTGACGCAAACCTAGAACTCAAATCGAAGAGCTGGAGGAGAGGAACAAGTTTTGGATGAAAAATGCCATTGCGCTTTTCCCGTTTCTCCAAATTTTGAGCAGAACAGCAAGAAAAATTGAGATGAAGTTCAGGGTGTCATCAACAAGAAAACGTAATCAACGATTATATTGATTAGAAATAAATGCCACATAAAACACTAATCATATTATTCTTAACACAAAACAACCACAGATAACAAGAATCAACGCTCAAAAATAAAATTTGTAGCAATTTTGAATCTTACATGCGAATCGCATACACATACTGTTGTGTCACCATGAATTGAATCGGCGCGTGATCGTTACCGCTCTGATACCATGTTGAGATGTAGAGAGAAAGAGAGAGAGAGAGACGAGACAAGAGACACACCGTATACGCTCCCAAAGACTGATTCATATTGAGGACAAGATACAAATATATAGGTGAGACCAAGTTCAGTAGAGTGAGCCATATATAGCTCCAACACTTCAAACCTATTTCCATGGGAGGGGAAATAGGCTTGCAGTCTCAAGTACAAACTTACATAGCAATGTCTCTATGTAGCGTGTCTAACACAAGCCAATACCATTTTCAGACTACTTAAACTATATGGCCTGGAATGATGCAACAACCCCAAATCTTTCATCTTCAAAGTAGAATTCAAATCAACCTTAAATTCAACAATAAGTGTCTCATTCGGTCTAGTGATCATCAAATCATCAACATAAAAGAATCAAAATGAGAAATACATCACCCTCAGTCTTTACATACAAAGTTCTTTCTGGTGGACTGCTACAAAAGCCTCGCTTAACCAAATGAGTGGCAGATTTCTCATACCAAGCACGAGGAGAATATTATTTCTTACATTTTCACACTTTATCCTCTTATCCTTTCTTGACAAAGCCATGTTCATACACTATCTACTACGAGAGATCAGGGACAAACACAGTCTACCCACCCATGCATCACATCTTGAACCTTGCCTACAGTACTGTCCTACTGTGTTCACACACATCACTACCACATGTATATGGTAACCAATCTCCCCTAGAGTGATGCAATGAACGAGAGCTGGTACATGAGTAAAGGGAAGTGCCATGCCCTGAGGACATGATCAGTCCACAAAGGGGAGTAAGCCCAAAGCTTTGCGGAAATCTTTGACCTTCTCACGAGACAATGCCTTTGTGAAAAGATTTGCAAGGTTGTCCTGTGTTGGCACATAAGCCAAGTTGATCTCTCCTACTAAGAGCCTCTCCCTGACGTAGTGGTAATGCATAAATCGGCACCAAGTCAATATTTACTATATAAAAATTTGGCATACAACATTACTTCATTATATTCCAATACTTCAAAATCATAGAAACTTCTTTTGACAAATGTTCACTCCATCCATTGTCATTGGCTGCCCATACAACCAATAGTGGACTACTCCCCTTGGAGTAAATCTTTGGTGTACCACCATCTTTTCCAATAAAAGGTGTACCACCTTTTATCGGAAAAAACCAAGGTGCCTCACAAAAATGGATCAACTTTATGCATAGAAATGCATGGCTCCTGCCTAGAAACATGAGCTACCTCCCTGTGATCAAAGGGGAGTTCATACTAAATCAATATTGGAATAAAATGAAATAAGGTTGAGAGAGTAACATTTATTTTCTATTTCAGATATTATATCCTCAAACAATCCTTCCATATTAGTACAACTTAAAGGAATTTAACAAGTTCAATTGATGCGGTGTCCAATTGGGAACCAAATGTTTAGTTAGTTTTCTCTTTCCTAATTACTAATGATACATTGAACAAAAAAGAAATTTTCTACCTGTTCTTGACCAATAACATCAGTTCATGGAATTAGTGGCACATCCTCATTCATTGAGGCCTTTTCTTTTTCTTTACCATCACTAGTTGCAGTTTCTAATCGTGTGATTACCAGCTTGTGCCTAGGATTTTTTGATCTCTCAAGGCCTTGTAGAATATTCACCGATAGAGTAGTCGCAACAACAGAGTCTCCCTATCTTTAATGTGTGTTCAAGTGCGTGTAAAACTGAGTGGGAATGTCCTTTATATAGACATTTGGAGGTGTCTTGTTTCCCAAGTCAGACGCCCCATGCCTCCCTTTCTTGCCCCCTCTCGCTAAAAGGATGAGTAGAGGCTACCACTTTGCCATAAAAGGTGTCCCTGTTTACTCTTTTGGGTGATACACCGCCAGGGGATTCATATGTAGTACTAGGAAGATGTCCATTGTTTGAACTAAAACTTGCTTTTTACCCCCTATATACGGGACCCTCCTTTGTAAAATCTACCTTTTTGGCCTAATAAACCCCCCCTATTGTACACTCACGTGACATCATACGGTAATCCTTAGTGAAGACCCCGGGGATACACCTCATGTAGTCTCCCCATGCTCATAGTCAAATATTCCATGGAAATACATACACAAGCACATACATGCCCATGCACATGCATACACCTACATACCTTAGGATTATAAATTAAATCTAGTAACGTTAGGATAAGGATTTAATTATGCAAGGTGAGCATATGTTATCATTATTGAATTTTGAAAGTTGCTATAGAAAGACGAGCTTGAGGACGACGGCTTAAGGTGTGAGATGCACATATCTGCTATATTTAGTGGTTTTTAAAATAGATAGCTATTTTTATGGAAATTCAAGTTGAGGTAGATTTAAACAAGACGATCGTGCCTAGGTGGATGCAAGCACCTCAAAACTCACTATATTTGGACAAAAGTGAAAAAAAAGTAAAAATTCATTTTTGAGAAACTTACATGGATGCATACATTAGTAGCTAATCGAAGGTGGGAGAACTGTTAAAAAAAGAAACTTTTTATTTATGACCAAAATGGCATGATATTAATTGTTTGCTGAGATGTAGAGAGAGAGAGAGAGACGAGACGAGACAAGAGACACACCATATACGCTCCCAAAGACTGATTCATATTGAGGACAAGATACAAATATATAGGTGAGACCAAGTTCAGTAGAGTGAGCCATATATATAGCTCCAACACCCCCACTCAAAGAAAGGTCTCTAGCTTTGGATGAAAAAACCCTTGTGGAGTTCAAGGGAAAAACCCAAGCCCCTATACAATGTGAAATATGAACCAGCGGTGATGATGTGAAAGTGAATTGTGCATCTATGTACAAATATTCAAGTGACTTAGATATCACAAGGTGAAAATGTGGAGTATGCATAGTCCATGGTACCTAAAAGATTACAATGTCATATGTACAAAGCTATTACAATAGCAAAGAAGCTAATCTACAAAGAGTGAGGCAGAAGCAACTCCAAGGTCCGAGTGCAAGAGGATGAAACGTGACTCATTGAGGCCTTTGGTCAAAATGTCTGCAATCATCTGGTCACTTGGACAATGTTCAACCATAATGGTTCCTTTGCGTACTTCATACCTGACATAATGATAATGGATAGCAATGTGCTTTGACTTATTATGTTGAACATAGTCTTTTGCAAGACTAATAGCACTTTGGTTGTCACACCGCAAGGGTGTGCTAGAAAGAGGAGAGTGACCAATATCAACCAGCATTTGTCGAAGCCAAATCAACTCACGAGCTGCAAGTGATGCCGCAACATATTCTGACTCAGTCGTAGAAACTGCAACACAACGTTGTTTCTTGCTGGTCCAAGAAAAAAGACAACCATTTATAAAGAAGCAATTTCCACTAGTAGATCGCATAGATAAATGTGAACTTGCCCAGTCTGCATCTGTGTAACCCAAAAGAGAAAGAGATTGCATAGAATCCGATGTGAGTTGTCGTCGATAGACTAAACCAAAATCTATAGTGCCTTTCAAGTATTTCAATACACGATTTGCAGCAGACCAATGCTTAAGAGAAGGACATGCAAGATGTTGTCCAAGATAATTAGCAGTAAACAGAATATCAGGACGAGTGTTCATGCCAACAAACTGAAGAAATCCAATCAAGTTAGCATAAGGTTGATTTGTGACAAATTGACCGCCATTGTCAGAAGTATTCTTCGTAGAGCTCGCAAGACAAGGTGTGTTGGCTGAATGTGCAGATTCCATACAAAATTTTTAAAGGGTATCTGCAATAAACTTTGATTGTCGAAGGAATAAAATACCTTTTGTATGGTTCCGTTGGATTTGAATGCCAAGACAAGAGTGAATCTCTCCAAGATCCACCATATCGAATGCAGAAGACAATAACCTTTTCACTTGTTGAAGAAATCCCAAATCATTGGAAACAAGGATGGTATCATCCACATAAAGAGCAAGAATCACAAAACTGCTACCTTGGTGTTTTATGTATAAGTTGGGGTCTGACGAGCAAGAGATGAATCCTTTAGAGGTGAGAAAAAGATCAAATTTTGTATACCACGCTCGCGAAGCTTGTTTGAGACCATATCGTGCCTATGGAGTTGAGCAACAAGGTCTTCTTTACCTGGAATAACAAACCCTTCTGGTTGTTACATATAAATTTCCTCTTCCAAGTCACCATTAAGAAAAGCAGTTCGCCCATCCATTTGATGAGCTTCTAAATCAAATTGAACAGCAAATGCCAATAAAACTCGAACACTTGTAATGCGAACAACTGGTGAAAAAGTCTCTTGATAATCAACACTAGCTACTTGGGAGTAACCTTTTGCAACTTAAATGCACCTTGAACTTGTCAAAAGATCCATCTGCTTTTACTTTTGTCTTATACACCCACTTACATTTAATAGTTGTACGACCAGGAGGTAATTCAGTTAGTATCCATGTACCTTTAGAGATAAGAGAATCGTACTCTGCTTCCATAGCCTCTTGCCATTGATCCTTTTGTGGTGAAGAGATAGCTTCTGCATCATAAGTAACGGGATCTTCAGAAGTAGAAAAAGCATTATCAACAATATCGTCATCATAAACATGACATGAGCCATGTTCAAAATCAATAGGCAGATCAACAAAAATATCAATATCATCATGGCAACATTTGGAATGGATGGTTGTGAAGAGGAAAGTTGCTCTATAGGAAGAGTTTCATCTTCTGAAAGAAATGGAAAAGCCTGAAGCAATGATTTAGTATCATCAGAATCATCCATGGACCATGAGCCTCCCATAAGCTGTTCGTTAAAAGTAGCATCACGATTCACAATTACTTTCTTGGAGGAAGGGTCATAGAATTTGTATTCTTTGGAAGTGTCAGAATATCCAATAAAAATAACTTTAAGACCAGAAGCATCAAGCTTTGTTCGTGTTTCTTTGGGAACATGAATATAAGCAATACATCCAAAGGTTCGAAAATGAGATTCACAAGGAATGTCACCTGTCCATGCTGTGATGGGTATCTTACCAGAGGGTGCAGTAGTAGGAAGATGATTCTGAATAAATGTTACTGTCAAAGTAGCTTCAGCCCAGAAAACACAAGATAAGCCAAAATGAATCAGCATACATCTTACAACATTGAGATAAGTGCGAATCTTTTGTTCAGCAACGGCATTCTATTGAGGTGAATATGGAATAGTGTGTTCATGATGAATTCCACTGTCAGCACAGTAACTGACAAACTCTTGAGAAACATATTCTCCTCAATTCTCACTACGAAGCTTCTTTAAGCGACGACCAGTTTGAAGTTCCGCAGCCTTGTGGAATTGTTTGAAAACAGATAAGGCTTCAGATTTTTGTCTAAGTAGAAATACAGTCGTATAACTTGAGAAATCATCAATGAAAGTAATGAAGTAGCGATACTGTGATCTCGAAGAAGATAGAGTTCCACATATATCAGTATGAACAAGATCCAATATGTCATGAGAATGAGTTGTATTTGAAAGAGGAAAGGTTTTACGATTGTGTTCCCCAAGAGCACAAAATTCACAAATTTCCATATGGGGATGGCTTTAAGATCCATGCCATGAACGAGATCACGACGTTGAAGATCAAGGAGTTTTGAGAAATCAGCATGAACAAAACGGTGGTGCCATACTTTGCAATCATGATCACCTAGAGCAGTGACAATATTTGCTACAACATCGTTGAGAGAGAGTTCAAACAAATTACCATTTCGAGGAGCAGTGGCTATAGTCTGTCCATCTTTCTCAATTGGCCATTTGGTATGATCAAATCCAACAAACAGACCAAGATCAACAAGTCTAGCAACTGAAAGAAGATTACGTTGAAGATCTGGTACATGTAATACTCCTCGCAAAATTCGAGTGGAAGAAGATAAGGTACCAAGACATAAGTCTCCAATACCCTTTACTTGACAAGTAGTATCATCAGCAAGATAAACAACACGTTGAACTGGCAGTGGATGATAGTTATGGAGCCACTTAGACTGATATGTCATATTTTCTGTAGCACCATAATCGACAATAAAAAGTGATCCATCACGTACATGAAGTATTCTTTCTGGAGCAACTGAACATAGGACGCATCTTGTTTTTGGTACAATGTTGTTTCGATGTTCAGTAGCATATGCTCTATTCCGATCTGTGTCGAATCGGCGCTTATAGCACATATGAGTGGGATGATCAGATCGTCCACAATATTCAGAAGAAGAAGAAGAAGAGTCTCTAGATAAACGTGGTTGTTTTGTGGTAATATTTTGTTCTTCATCATATTGACGTGCCCAATAATCATCTTCAGTATGGCCATTTCTGTTGCAGTAAGAACATTGCTTATTAGGAAATTTGAGACGAGAGAAAATATTACCGCGACGGCCACCTCTGCGGTTTCCTCGTTGAAATGGACACCTTCGAGCATAAAAAGAACGTTCCATCTGTTGTGACTCAGTCTCCTCTTGTGAAATCATAGTTGTATCGTGACCAGCATTTCCACGTTCTTGATGTTGAGAGTATTCAATTAAAGACATGCAAGCTTGGTTGAAATCAAGACCATCTTTATTAGAGAGAATAGTAACAATGTTATCATAAGAAGAGTCCTTCACCGTATGAAGGAGAAGTGTAATGAGTTGCTTTTGTGGAACAGGATCACCGACAGTAGCAAGTTGATTAATAATAGATTTGAAAGATTCAATATGTCCCATCATGGCAGTACCAACTTCATATTGTAACTTGTTAAGTAACCCTCTCAAATAAATTATTTTTGTAACAGATTTCTTCTGAAAGTTTGCAATAAGGTACTTCCATACGTCGTGGGAAGTAGTCAGTTCATACATATCAAGCAAAAGGGAATCAGTAAGAGCAGAAAGAATATACCGATGAGCTGCTTTATCACGTCATTGCCAATCCGTATAGACTACATTCCAATCTTCAAATATAGGTCCTTCAGTGATAAGAACGTTATCATTATCCGTATCAACAGGCTGATGCGGACAAACACGATTTCCAAGAACAATATCGGAGAGTTCACCGCCTTCAAGAATTAACAACATCTTTGCTTTCTAGCCTGGAAATCCTTGACCTTGAAAAGGAGGAACAGAACGCTGGCCAGAAGGAAATCCGTTGACGAGAATATTCATAGCCATATCTTGTTGCGAGAAGACGTATAAGATAAGATCGCGGAATCTGCACACCATATATGGTGAAGGCCGCAATTGAGGATGAGAGAGATATGAGTACTACGTTCTGTCAACGATAAACGTAAGAAGGATGCTCAAGGAACGTCCAAAGATGTGAGAGACGTTACCCAAACAAGGCAGGGTAAAGGAGACGTTAATAATAAATGATTCCTCAAAATAGAGTGGCGTGAGACGCAAGATTGACGGCCACAATACGAATAGCAAAAAGCTAAATCTTCTCGAAAAAGTTAACGCCAAAATAAGAAAAATGATTGCGGACGCTTCACAAAGAAGTAGGACGAAGAAAGCTGCGTCAAGCTCAATTGCAGTAAAAACAGCATAACTTTCTGCTGCGAACTCCGATTGACGCAAACCTAGAACTAATATCGAAGAGCTGGAGGGCTTTTGCCGTTTCTCCAAATTTCGAGCAGAACAGCAAGAAAAATTGAGATGAAGTTCAGGGTGTCATCAACAAGAAAACGTAATCAACGATTAGATTGATTAGAAATAAACGCCACATAAAACACTAATCATACTCTTCTTAACACAAAACAACCACAGTTAACAAGAATCAACGCTCAAAAAATAAAATTTGTAACAATTTTGAATCTTACATGCGAATCAGGTACACATACTGTTGTCACCATAAATTGAATCGACGCGTGATCATTACCGCTCTGATACCATGTTGAGATGTAGAGAGAAAGAGAGAGAGACGAGACGAGACAAGAGACACACCATATACGCTCCCAAAGACTGATTCATATTGAGGACAAGATACAAATATATAGGTGAGACCAAGTTCAGTAGAGTGAGCCATATATATAGCTCCAACATTGTTTACATGAGAATCCCCCCTCCAAGGCTGGCAAAGACCTTACATTCTTCCCAACTTGAAGAATTGAGATGTCATCATCTCAAACGTATGTTTGGATAATATTTAAGAATATATGTTATGTCTTCCCACATTGCATATTCTTCAAGAAAATATTTCCATTTGACAAGGTGTTCAATGATGCTTCTATTCCTAAGTTTCCTCTCTCAAGTTTCTAGGATATAGTCATGCTAAATCAAGGACTCCTTGGGTTGGAACAACTATTTGTTCGGTATCCAAAAGTTGATCAGGGTTAGTAACATTAGGATTTAATAGATATCATGGAATAAATTCATGAATTTTGAGGTTAGAAGGTAGCTTTAGCTTGTAAGCTTGATCATTTATCGCTTTGACAATCTCATAGGGTCCATATCTTGGGTTGAGCTTCTTGTACTTTCCCAAGCATAGGTTGCTTTTCTTGGGCCTGACCCTAAGGAATACCTTCTCTCCTTCTTTAAAGACTCAATATGGTCTCCTCTTATCTACATAATGTTTTTTTTTGTCTTGGGTGGCTTGAATATTCATACGTATTGCTTTGGTCTGGGCTTCCATATCTTTGAGCATTTTCTTTGAGGCTTCTACCTTGATAGTAGGATCCGAGAAGTTTAACGGAGCCACAAATTCTTGTCCATAAAGAGCCTTAACTGGTGACATGTCTATGCTTCTATGGTCAAAGACATTATAGGCATATTCAACCAAAGGTAGATATTGGATCCATTTCTTGGCTCATGTGAACAATATGCTCTAAGAATGTCCTGAATCACCTGTTTTACTTTTCTAGTCTGACCATTGGTTTGAGGATGATATGCCGTGCTAAAACACAATTTTGTCTCAATGAATTGAAAGAGTAAAATAAAAAAAAATTGAGGTAAGTTTTGAATCCCTTCATTGACATTTGTAGACCAAAAAGTCTAAAGATTTTCTTTACAAAGATTCGGCTTATATCAAAGGCAGTGAATGTCGTCTTCACACGCATCAAGTGAGATACCTTAGTAATCATATCAACAACAAAAAATACTGAATCATAGTCCCCAACAAAGGTTAATCATGTGAAAAAGTTCATACTGATATATTCCCATTTCATTTGAGGTCTATCAAGGGGTTGAAGTTGTCCAGGTAGTTTGATTCTTTCAACTTCAATTCGTTGGCAGGAGAGACATTGCCTCACATAACGAAGAACACCCCCCTTCATTCTTGTCCAATAGTAGCTTCTTCTAACAACATCTAGGGTCTTTGCATACCTTTTATGTCCTAAAGTTGGGCTATCATGAGCCTCAAATAGGAGTTATTTCTTTAGTGTTGGGTCCTTAGGTACACAAAGCCTATCAAAAATAAAGACATCCCTCTTGAGGAAAGTAATACTTTATCGATATATTTATTTGTGTCAGGTTTTATGCGAGCTTGCTAGCATCTTCTATAACCTCAAACTCCTTGCTAAAATCAGGAAGCTTAAGAATAGGAGTTGATACTAGGTAACCTTTTAACTTTGCAAAATTTGCCTCGTGTGATGCTCTCCATTTGATTCTCATTCCTTTATTTAATAATTATTTAAAGGTGCTACAATGAGAGCATAATCCTTGACAAATATCTTGTACCATCCTGTGATTCCAAGAAATCCCCTTATTTCATTGATGCAAGGTAGGTTGAGGCCATTCTCCGATGTCCTTGACTTTATTTGGGTTGACTGAGATACCCTTGGAAGATATAATAAAGACAGGATAGCTGACTTGAGAAAACCAAAAGGTACATTTACTCTTTTTAGCATAAAGATGATGCTGATGTAAGAGCTGTAATACTTACAACGTGATCTTCATGATATGCCTCATCTTTAGAATAGATCAAGATACCATAAAATAAATCCAAGACAAGTTCATCTAGGTAGGTTCTAAAAATATCTTGCATTAGTAGATTAAAGCTTGCAAGAGCATTAGCAAGACTAAAAGGCATTACTCTAAACTCATAATGTCCATACCTAGTATTGAAAGCCGTCTTTGGAATGTCTGATTCTTTGATCCTTGTCTGACAATACCCAGAACAAAGATTAGTAATTGCAAAGATCTTAGCCCCGTTAGCAAATCCAATAGCTCATCAATTCTAAGAATGGGGTACTTGTTCTTAACAGCAACTTGATTAAGTCCACGATAGTCTACGCAAAGTTGTAAAGAACCATCCTTCTTCTTTTGGAAAAGTATTGGAGCACCCCAAGGAGAAGTACTTGGTCGGATAAATCCTTGTTCAATAAGTTTCCTAAGTTTCTCTGTGGGTTCAATTGCTTCAGGGAGAGACATTTTATATGGTCTCTTTGAAACGGGTTCACAACGAGGGATAGTCTCAATTTTGTGATCAACTTCTCTAGGTGGTGGAAGAATTGTAAGATCCCCAGGGAGCAGATCTGAATACTCTCTCTAATCAAATCGGGTTAAAAGGTTAAATATGTGTCTTCTACCTTGTTGAGTTTAACCGCATAGATCTTCTGACCCTTTTATAAACCCTTAAGAATTCTACTAGCCTTCACTAAGTGAGCTTTAGGTTTCCCACTCTTTCCTTCAACTAGAATTTCATTCCATAGTTCATCTATAAAGGTAGAATTACCTTGTGCATAGTGAATATGATCTTAGTTTTGTTTCAACTAGTCCATTCCTAATATCCCATTTTAAATCCCTACAGGTAAAGTGAAAAAGCAAACAGAAGTAGAGTATCCTCCTAGTTCAAATTCTACATGTCATGCTATATACTGAACTATGACTCCTTTTTTGTTTTCTAGTTCTACAATTTGCCTTTTAGCAAGATACTTGTTTAGTTTTAGTTTTCTTCAGCATTTAGGAGTGCGAGATGAGTGTGTGCTTCCACAATCAATTAAGAGTTCAATTTTTTCACCTTGGCAAGATCCTGATGTTTGAATGATTGCATATTACTGACAAGCACTAGGGTTGTAAATTGTGGCATGTCAAGTCACTCTCTCTTAAGCTTGGTATCCTATTATCGGATCTTCTATAATAACGGAATGAGTTTGAGCCATCACTCCTCCTCCACGTCCTCTTCATGTGCTCCTTCCTCATGACAAACAGGTTGGCCTCTACCATTTAGTGCTACAAGAATGACATTTGCAGTTGTTTCTATGTATCTTCTAGGGCAATGACTTTTGTAATGACCCAGCTCATAACACTCAAAGAAACAATCATTTGGATGATGCAACGGATTTATTGTAGTTTTTTATACTATAGGGCGAGGTTGATAAGTTTAATTAGAAAGTCTAGGGCTCCAATTTTTTGGCTTGGCCATTTGGTTCTTAAAGTTTCCTCTTCCATCATTTGCAGTTGTCTCTTTAGCAAGAGGTGTTTCCCTTAAGAGCACATCTTGAAGTGATGTGAGTCTCATTTCTTCAAGACCGGTATCCAAGGGATGATTCAATCCTTAACAGAACCGTGCTAGCTACTGCTCTATGGACATTTTTGGGTCATGCCTTTGTAAGGTTACAAATTTAGAGTAGTACTCTCCAACTAATAGGGATAACTATTTAGAGCAAAGAGGTCATTCATTGTGGCGTCTTGATGAGAGGGTGAAAGATATCATGTTGTAACCGCTTCTTTGATATCCTCCCAAGACTCGGAATATCCAAAAACACCCAAGTCCTTACAATGTTATTTCCACCATATTTTTGCATCACATGTACGACAAAACATTGCAAGCATAGTTTGGTTTTCAGGTTGGGTTCCTGCAGCTGTGAAATAATCTTCCATTGCCTCAATCTAGGCTATAGAATCGCGCTTGATATGGGTTCCCTTGCCTTAAAATGTGGGTGGTTGGGCTTATTTCAGGAGAAATGTTTTCTTCTAAATGGATGTGTATATGGTACCTACACAATAATATGCTTGTCGATGGTTTGATTTAAGAGTTAATGCAATAAAAGTGCTTTAAACTTTCACAACTCATGACAAAATCTAGAAAGAATCCATCTTTATTAAATTCAAGATGCCATAAATTTACCTATATCAAGATATGTACAAAGTCGAGATCTCATTGAGAAGCTAGATGAGCATCTTTTTATTCTATTATGATATATACAAAGGTTAGTTCTGCCAAAAATCTATATGATTCTTAAAGCTGCATTCTCAGGGACATAGTGGTACAATTGATAGGTATTTTTAGTTAAGTTTCTACAATTCACTATGTCGTCTTAGTAGTAGCTTTTATACACATCTTTGCGGGGGTCATAGAATACAAGACTCCTTTTTTGAGGAAAGATGTCAGGGATAGAATTGGGTTTGATCTTGTAAATCGGGATCACTTTCACCAGTTGATTGAAAACCCATTCATTTAAGGCCATTCCAAGGCCATCTTCAATGGTAACAGTGTATTCATCCCTAGTAGTACCAAGGAAGTAGTAAAATCAAATAACTCGCCCCATGAAAACTTCTTTACATCCGAGGAGAGGCACCCAAGATTCCTCACATTGATGTAGAAGATTCTACCTTTGCAGTCCCATGCAAGTTCCCATTAGAGAAAATTTGGACTCTCTAAAGGGTCCTATAAGGAGGTTTGACTTTGACTCTCTTGTCCAAAGTGGAAAACCAAGTAAAGTACATAAACGCTTTGGCAAAACCCTATCAACCAACAGATCATCGAAAGATCTTATAAAGTAAATTCTATATCCCCAAACTCTCATAAATTTGGAGTTGATTTGTAAAAGTTATAGTCTCCCCATTGAAGTTGAAATGTGGGGAAAGATTCCATTTATAGGACAGAGTTGTCACATAAAAAATGGATTTTTAAAGACTATAAGGAATCTGATGGAATGCTATTTATCTATGGATAGATCTCGCTGAGTACATTCTAAATCCAAAAGTTCCAACAAGTTTTGATATCATTTGTAAAAATTTTACCGTGCGCTCGTTTTGGACAAGAGAGAGGAAGTCAAAGTCCTTAGAGGGACCCTTTCAGAGTCCAAATTTTCCCTAATGCATCCTCTTTGGATTCTTGTCGATGGAGGAGAGAAAGCTTTCATAAAAAATCTTCATCATGTTGCATTGAAAAGAAAATTAACAGGCCTCAAAATATATTATTTCAAAGATTTTGAACTTGTGATGCTCAGCGTCGACATCTTCCTAAGACATCGATGCTGATAAGTTCTTGCACTTAAGTCTCCAATTCATTTTTCTAGATTTTGAAAAAATAACGATTCTTCCAAGTTCCTAACCTAAGCTTTGATACCACGCATAAGATCCCCGCCCCATTACCATATCCAAATTTGGCAATAGGAGGGTACATGATAGGTCACTTGGCCCTAACCGCTTGAGAAAAACATAGTCAAGATAGACAAGATTTCTAATGGACAGGATCTCATAACCAAGTAACTTGAGTCCAAGCCGTTGCAAAAGGTTTCCTGCCCCTGTCTCGCAGAGAAATCATGAGCTAACACAATAATCTAATGTTCCTAACTCTTACCTTATAAAAGAGAAAAACCCTAAATGCCTTTTTCTCCACAGAGGCCCATACAATTGAGACTTCTTGACTCTTGGCAAAAGGAGTCTCTAGTTTTTCTTCTCCAATCAATAAGGAGGAGTAGAGAGTTTTTCAACTAATCAAGACAACCCATCCTTGACTAGCAATGTTAGCCAATAGAGAGAGAGAGAGAGAGAGAGAGAGAGAGAGAGAGAGAGAGAGAGAGAGAGAGAGAGAGAGAGAGAGAGAGAGGTAGAGGGAGAGATTCACGGGGGAGAGAGAGAGTGATGGAAATTGAGAGAGATAGAGAGATAGATAGATTGATATATATATATATATATATATATATATATATATATATATATATATATATATATATATATATATATATATATATATAGATAGATAGAGAGAGAGAGAGAGAGAGAAGGGAGAGATGAAAACAAAGGAAGATAAAGAGAGATACAAAGAGAGGGATATATGGAGTAAGTATGGGGAGAGAAAGTTTCCTATAGCTTCTAATATTGAGCAATGCATCTCTTGTAGATGGCAACGGAGGAGAGACCGTCTGATGGACAGCAACCCTAGGACACTCTTTATTTGGATGGTTCACATCCCAGGCGACCATCCAAAGTGCACATCGCCTCTAACTAACCCTGCTCTTGAGATGGTACATCAGAACTCAATGTTTAGACTTATTGGTAGATAGTTTTTTGTGAGTTTAAATGTATCATTCTATTTGTTAAATGCAAGAATGGCTCTCTTAGGACATCGAAAGCTGCTGATCCACGTACCCAGGTTTCTCCACCAATGGCAAATACGGATCTCCAGCTTGCCTCCTCTTCAGATGAGGAGTTCTTGCATTCCACACAGGAACTGTTTGGATGTACACTCCATTGCAACTTGTCGGTCTGTGGTTTTTCTAAGCAGACCATGCTCATGGGGGATCCAGGGAGGGACTTCATACGTCTAGAGCATCACGCCGATAGCACCTCCTTCTACCCTCCCTCACTATTGTAGTGCTCTTCCTAAATGGTTGCCGAGTCTGCCATTGTAATATTTAGGGGTGTCGTACTATTTGTTGGAGCCTTGTATTTGCTGTGACTTTGGGGCAAGAAATGATAGTTGTAAGGCACTAGTGGGCCGTCGCTCCATCATCAATGCTGTTCCACATGTAGGATAGGCATTGTGACCTAATGTGGAGAACCTTGTACTTATATCATACTGTTAAAGAGAGAGTTGCAAACTTCAAATGGTAAAAAGACAGAGAAGATTGAACATAACATACCAAAAACCTCTTGAAGGCCAATATAGTTGTGCATGGTCCACATAAGAATACCAAAAACAATGTCCTCCCTCCTCTCCTTTCGAAGTGAAACATCCAGAACGGGGATACCCTTACACAACTCCTCCAACTACTTGATGAGGGCTTGAGGTAGATATCAAGATTTCCCCCTTTGTAGCTCTTTAATTCAAGCAAAGAGAGAAGTATATTTCCCTTGTTGGTAGTCTCCCATGGCGGAATATTGTACTTGATGATTACCATGGCCAAGTGCTCCATGATGTAGACTTGGTGCCAAACACCGTCACTTGACAACCCAAGCGTCAGTTGATGAGGCTCTAGCCCGAACTTGAGAGAATGAGTCTCAATGTTCCTCCATGCTAGTGGATTGGCAGGGACACATAGCATTCCATCATTTGAGTGGTGGTTAGTGTGCCATATACAACGCTCCACTGTAGACCTACTTTTGAACCTCTATTGAATCCAAGGGATAAGTGGAAAATGCCTCAATACCTTGCAAGGAAGGTGAGCCCTGTTCACACCGGTCTTGTAGTGTGCTTACCCACATATGGGACATGATGTAGCAAATGCATATTCATCCTGGTATATTAAGGTATTGTTGATGCAAGTATGGATGTACTCATACTCCATGCATGGTGCAATGACGTATGACCTCGCTCCTTGATGATCCGGAGGCATTTAGTGATCCTTAGGAAGAATTTTTTCCATCAAACTACAACAATAAAAAAAAGTATTAAAATTCAATGAGGAGCCAACAAAAAACTCTAATTTGCAAAATGCATAAATAGAACTTACCCAAGAAGTGCATCTACACTTCCATTTCTCCAATCAAACCTTGCTTGCAGATTGAGGACCTCCAACAATGCTTGAAGCACAGAGTACTGGGCACCATTGTAAAGAGGTGTTTGGGAACTCAATAGCAATTTGTCCTCCATTGCTTGTGCCCATTTAGTGCAAGGTCTACAATCCTCCTTGCAAATGTTGGCTTCATGTGCCAACAAGTTTTCCACCATGTTGAATATGTGCTCATCCTCAAAATCGAAGTGCCCTTGAGATGTGTGTGGAGGTGCTATCAAAGTGGAGCTACTAGCACAATCACCTCTTACCATGGATTTCCTCAATAGATCCCCGAAGATCCACTATATAAAAATTTCATATAGCACGTGCGAACAAGTTTTCCACCATGTTGAATATGTGCTCATCCTCAAAATCAAAGTGCCCTTGAGATGTGTGTGGAGGTGCTATCAAAGTGGAGCTACTAGCACAATCACCTCTTACCATGGATTTCCTCAATAGATCCCCGAGGAGCCACTATGTAAAAATTGCATGTAGCACATGCGAACAAGAGGTATTTAAATAATCCCTCACCTATATATTTTCAAGTATTATATGTACCCCCTAGTAAAAATGTCAGGCCAAGCGCCAAACCAATGGGGTCACGGACTCGGCCAGGGGCCGGCTGCTAGTGGGAACGGGTTCAGGTAGGTTGGAAGCCTATAAAAGGGAGGTTGGGTGGATGGACCGGGTCTGGCAGTCCATTGGTTTGAGATTGGTATCAGAGCTAAACTTAGAACTGAGGGCACGTTCTGTTTTTTGGATGCATGTTGCATGCAACCTCAAATGGAGGAGAAGCCGAAAACGTCGTGTGCAGAAGCTCTAAGTCGAAGACGAGGCGTGTTTCGACCTGCACCAAATCAGTTGGGGTTAGGCTCAGTTGGAGCGCAAGGAAAAACCAGGGATTTTTCATGCTTGGCCCGCCCCCAAAGGACTGCTACATAGCGAGCTCCACTGTCTTCTTTGCCACGCGCTGTCGATGGCCGTGTTTGCAGAGTATTTTCGTCAAATTTAGCCACACTTAGTGGCCTTGCCAAAGGGAGGCTCCCACGCAGTTGGGGTGAAAAGCATCGGAAAACCTCATCTCCACTCTCTTTGCTAGTTTATTCGGCTCTCCATTTTGCTTGGTACAATCAAGCACCATTGTTATTGATTCGTGCAAATTCAGCAGTCTCAAATTTGCTGCAGCTCGGCTTTTGAAGCTTTGACAAACTGCAAATTGGTCACCAAGCTTTGACCGATTTGGTGGTTGCATACGATGCAAACCAAATCGGCAGTGACTATACATTGGTTTATTTTTTCAACTTCCTCATCGGTTGCCCAAATTGTCGACAACTTCGAAGTTTATGTGGTGTATTTCATATGATGCAAACCAGACTATTCACAACTCGAATTTACTCCGTGCTTTCGAGTGAATCATCCACTACAGTTTTGCTTGTTATTTTCAAGCTGGTAGTGGTCTTGGATTGAACTTCTCTTTCGAAGTCGGCGTTCTTTCTTCTCCAAGGAATAATTATACGGTTCCTTATTGCATACGGCTACGAGATCGTTGGAATTCAGGTATTCTCCTTTCTTTTCTCGCACAGTACGTCCACAACATGGATTCGGACATAGATATGCATCATGCATTCGATTTCGAGCAGTCCACACACGTTTCGTCTGCCGATGCTACGTGGACGGTTCCTCTCACGGAGGGTAATCGTGCCACAACGGCGACAGACGATGCGTATGAGTTGCCGAACATGCAAGATTTCCGTGCTTTGCAAGCACGCATGACTGTGCTTGAAACGAATTTTGCACAATTAAATCAGAATATCAAAGCATTATCTGATTTGATTAAGTTGCATATGCGGCAGCAGGCCATGGCCCTACTGGTCAGCAAAATCAGGAGCACGGATCCACACCAGGCCAAGGGCCAAGTGCCGGGCAAGGCCCTCCTCCGAGACCGCTGCACTCTCTGACCCAAAAAGAGGTGGACGATTTGTTGAAAAATACAAAGCCACCAATTTTTCGGGGAGAAGAACGTGAGCGAAACAAGGACACCGTGAATATTTTTCTCAGTAAGTGGGATGGTATTCATGACCTTAGACGTACCCCGGATGCAGCCAAGGCGCTACAGAAAAGTCTGAATTTGGATGGCAAGGCCTACAAATGGTGGATGTCTCTCAAGGAGAAGGGCATCCTACCACAGACTTTGGCAGCTTTTGAGACCTTCTTCAGGAAGGAATTTCTACCTACTAATGAGAAGGATATAAATTGGACCGCATGGGACAAATGTTCTATGCGTCAGCATAAAAAATTATTGGAATATATTTCCCATTATCGGTATGTGATCCTCAAGCTGGAAGGGATGGACACCTTTCAGCAGGTACGTGGGTTCATCCGTGGGTTAAATCCTGAGTTTAAGAAGCACGTTAAAACCCAGGATCCACAAACACTTGAGGAAGCAATAGTGCAAGTTCACATCCATGATGATCCCGATGATCGGACATTGCATAGTTCGCATGTGCATGACACTACACGTGTTTCAACACGTCCACAGCATGTGCATCATAAAAGAAAATTTGCATCTGCTACATCAAAGACCTCCAAAAAGCCCAAGGGGTCTGGAGGTCCTCTCTCAACCGAAGAGTTTGAGAAAGCCAAAAAAGAAAAGTTGTGCTTTACATGTTTGGGAACTGGACATAGCAAAAAGGATTGTCCCAAAGGGAAATCTGCTGCTCAAGACAAGGGGAAGGAAAAAGCAGTGCACATGGTGCAGCTTTTACCTCTTGAATCCTCTTCCCAATTTGCTAATGTGGAAGTATCACACACCGAGGTGGTGCATGAGTGTTGTATCACGGCCTCCATGTGGCAGCAGATTTTCGGACCACATGAGTTGGTGCGTATGCATGGCTCTATCCAAGGGCACAGGGTGCGGATCTTGGTAGACAATGGAGCATCGCACAATTTCATCAATTATAAATTGGTGAAACGACTCAAATTGCCCCAAACCCCAAGTTCCCATCGCTACAAGGTAGCAATGATTAACGGCCATGATGTTGAGATATGGGAAACTTAGGTTAAAGATGTACCTCTGGAAATTCAAGGATACCGTACCTCTTTGGATTTCCAAGTCATGAATATGAAGAGGGAAAATGTGGTTCTTAGTCGTGAATGGTTGAATAGTTTAGGATCATCACTTAGATGTAGCTATGAGCATAATAGTCTAATGTTCGAATCCAATGGTGTGCACGTGCTGCTGTTGGGGGACAAGGATGTACCTTCCTCACCACTTATTTGTACAGCTGAGCTTATGAAGCTCTCTTCTGATGATGCAATAGAAGAACTCTTTTTGTGTTACTGACTGTGCCATTTTATTTCCAATGTGGATGATGTTTCTAATGTTGATAATGTTTTGAATAAAACATCCTCAACGCTGCATTCTTCTCTCTCTCTTCTTGCAGCTATGTCTACTAATTCAAAACAAGAAAATTTTGCTAATGAATTAAAGGAATTTTTAAGGGAATTCAAGGATGTTTTCCCAGATGATTTACCACCAGGGCTACCGCCGACACGTTCTGTGCAACATGGCATAGACGTGGTTGCAGGCAGTAAGCCAGTGAGTAAACCGCCTTACAAAATGAGTCATTCTGAGGCTGCTGAGGTGGAACGTCAGCTTGCTGACTATCTCAATAGAGGGTTTATTCAACCAAGTTCTTCACCATGGGCCTCTCCCATTCTCTTGGTGAAGAAAAAGGATGGTAGTATGCGCATGTGCGTAGATTACCGTGGATTAAATGCGGTTACTGTTAAGAACAAGTACCCATTGCCACGAGTGGATGAGATCTTTGATAAGCTCACCCACGCTCGTATATTTTCAAAGATTGATTTAAGATCTGGGTATCATCAAGTACGCATCAGGCTTGCGGATATACCCAAAACAGCGTTCCGAACAAGGTTTGGACATTATGAGTTTTTGGTGATGCCCGTTGGGTTAACCAATGCTCTAGCTACGTTCATGACACTCATGGATAGTGTCTTGAGACCGTACTTGGAAAAATTTGTTATCGTTTTCCTCGATGACATTCTTGTATATAGTGCCTCTGAGGAAGAGCACTTAGCACTTTTGAAACAAGTGTTTCATTTGCTACGCCAAAATCAGTTATATGCCAAGGAATCCAAATGTGATTTCCTCAAGGAGAAAATTTACTACTTTGGGCATGTTATTTCGGCTGCAGGGTTACACATGGATCAATCCAAGGTGGATGCTATTTGGAGGTGGACCTCTCCCAAAAATGTGGAAGAGCTCCAGATTTTTTTAGGCTTTGCAGGTTTTTATCGTCGATTCGTTAAAAACTATGCCCATGTTGCTGTTCCCATGACAGATCAGCTGAAAGCCAAGGGCAAGACCTTTCAATGGGGATTAGAACAAGAGCAAAGTTTTGACAAACTTAAGGACACATTAGCCACAGCTCCTATTTTGGCTATTGTGGATCCCTTAAAGCCATTCATTTTGGAAACGGATGCTAGTAATCGTGCGATTGGAGCAGTCCTTCTGCAGGAGGGAAGGCCAATTGCATTTGAAAGCAAGAAGCTGGATTCAGCACAGCAGAATTACTCTGCTTACGAACGAGAGCTCTATGCAATAGTGTCTGCTTTAAAGACATGGCAACATTATTTGTATGGTGCATAGTTCGAGATTGTGTTTGACCATGAAAGTATCAAGTGGTTTACACAACAAAGTGATTTGAAGGGTCGCAAGGCCAGGTGGGTTGAGATTCTTCAAGATTATGATGCCAAGCGACGATATCGCAAAGGATGGTACAATGTAGTGGCTCATGCTCTCAGCCGAATGCCAGAGATCAACTCTCTGCTTTTCACGGAATTGCGGGGTGAGTTTTTGGAATCTCTCAAAGGTAAGTGCGAGCATGATACTGTATACTCCAAGGTGTGGAGCTATGTTAGAAAGAGGGATCCTTCTCACTCCAATGTTGATAGTGATTTTGTTTCCTCCACACCCAGTTCTCCTCTTTCGAGTGATGAACTGTAGACATGGAAGAATTTTTCCATAGATGATGGGTACCTAATCCACAAGGGGAGAGTGTGTGTACCGACGGAGGCGGACATTCCGCGCCAAATTCTTTATGAATGTCATGATAGTCCAAGTGCAGGGCACCCGGGAATTAAGAAAACTTATGCACTCGTAAAACGACAGTTTTACTAGCCAGGTTTGCATGGGTATGTTCAAGACTATGTCTTGCATTGCCAAAAATGTCAAGTTAATAAAGCAGAGCGCCTGAAAGCAGGAGGACTCTTACATCCTTTAGAGGTTCCCAATGGTAAATGGGAAAGTATCTCCATGGATTTTATTGTGGGTTTAACAACCACTATTCGAGGACATAACTCAGTATGGGTGGTCGTAGACCGGTTGACTAAACTTTGTCGGTTTATTCCAACCAAGTCAACCATTAAGACTCTAGAATTAGCTAAGTTATTTGTGGACAATCTTTACAGGTTGTATGGATTGCCAAGTAACATCGTGAGTGATCGTGATCCCAAGTTTAACAGTCATTTTTGGAGGGCTGTTTTTAAACGATTGGGTACAAAACTTAATTTAAGTACGTCTGATCACCCTGAAATAGATGGTTAGATTGAACGAGTCAACCAAGTGCTAGAGGATATGCTACGAGCATATGTTAGCAAGAAACAATCAGATTGGGAAGATTATCTTCCTATTGTTGAGTTTGCATATAATAGTGCTAAGCATGTTACAACTGGTTTTAGTCCATTCATGCTTATGTATGGTTTTCAACCTAGATCACCAGTGACGGTGGGGTTGGCAACTGAGAAGCTCCAACAGGTCAAGGAGTTTCTCCAAGATCATATGGAAATGCTGAGACTTGCTCGTCAAAATGTTCGACAAGCACAGGATCGGTATAAGAAGTATGCTGATGAGAAACGTCGGCAAGTTACCTTGCCATTCAAGATACTCAAGCGAGTTGGTGGTAGGGCCTACAAACTTCAGTTACCTGCGCACTCTCGTGTCCATCCGGTATTTCATGTAAGTCGTTTACGCAAACGCTTGCATGGGGACGACAATGTTATCGGCAACCATATATTGGTTGATTTCACTGAACCTCCCATTCAACCGCATGAACCTGAACGCATTTTAGATTTTCATGAACTACGTACTCGTCAACATGTACGTAGTCAAGCTTTAGTCAAGTGGAAAGATCGACGTGAGGAAGGTGCCACTTGGGAAAACATTAGTGTTCTTAAGAAGAAATTCCCCACTTTTGTTTTCGAGGACGAAAACCCTTCTCCAAGGGGGGAGTATGTCAGGCCAAGGGCCAAACCAATGGGGTCACAGACTCAGCCAGGGGCCGGCTACCAGTGGGAACGGGTTCAGGTAGGCTGGAAGCCTATAAAAGGGAGGTTGGGCGGATGGACGGGGTCTGGCAGTCCATTGGTTTGAGAAAAAAACTAGCCCTTATGTATGAAAATTTTCACTTTTTTAATTAAAAAACCCTTTATGTAAGTACATTTTTTAATAAATGTACCTAATTATAAATCCATTATCTTGGTCGCACGTGCTATCTTACATATTTTCTAGTGGATGCCACGGGAATAGCTCTTGTTGTTGTGTTTCAGCCTTGCATGTGTCTCTACCACCATAGAACACAGACCAATGGGGGGCATCCTCAAGCGATAGGGGGGGTGCACTTCCATCTACCCGAGTGCTTTTAGAGAGCTCCAAAGCCCTTCACTCCCCACATGATCCAATGAAATGCACCCCCAGCGAGAGATTTCCCTTTTGTACTTGACGAAAAGACAAGGTAGTTTGTCCTTCAACCATCAATCATGGTTGGAGCCATTCTAGAGACCACGATCATCCCAGTCGTCTTGCACACACGTGAAAGGGAGGCATGTTAATTCAAGAATTCATTAAAAATTACATGTGCTCTAAAAAATGAACAATTAGTAGATTAGGTGTTAGCTAGATTTTCAAGAGTGCATTTTGGTTGTGAGCTTTTATTTTCGTGCACAATTGAAACTATTTTTTAGAGCTTTTTGCCACTAACTTTTCTTTCATCAAAGATACACATTGATATATGACCTCGTCACAACAAGAATCATTTACTAAAAGTGGATGGTAAACCATATGGGTGACATACAAGTGAAGATGTTGAAGTGGATAGAGTAAGGTAAACTGCATAATACCATAGTGTAAGAAACCAATCAAGAATCACTACAATATTGAAGAACATTAGATAGAAGGAATACACACGAGAGACAACCTAGAACAAAACTTGTCATACTCTTGTAATAGCCCCTAGGAAATAAGGTAATAATTACTATATCCAAAAACATTACATAGATTGCATTCTCAAAAGAGATAACATTAAAAATTGCATCCGATTCATCAATAAAAATGATATACCTTATGTGGATGACCCAACAAAAAGGCAAGGTCTATGGTTGTTAGTCCAAGGCTGATATATGACAATGTGTTCCTTGGTTTCTTGCTTGGATTGAAGGTAAAAAATGTGCATGTTTATGTAATACTTGTGTTTGTAGGCAAGAAACACCTTTTGAGTAGATTCTCTCTTTTGAAAATCATGATATGTGCAATTAGGCTCTTCTTTGATGTGCACATCATATGAGCTCTTCAAGAGTAGTCAAAAAATGTCATGCAGCCTTTGTGTTAATAGAACCTCCTCTATAAGGATCACAACCATGTCGTTGTTAATTGTCTTCAATGTTGGATCATATCTCACCAAATGCATCTAACTCATAATTTTTCGCTTAAGATTGAATATATATCTCATCCATACCTCCCTAAAAAAATGCTATGGATTAGCATATTATAGTTTATGACTAGCTGTCATTTATGGCTAGAGGAAAGAAAAGTAGATGTTCATCCATATAGATGAGCAAATCTTATTGTGGCCAACTGTTGAGGAATGACTATAATATTGATGACCATATCTTCATGTATGGTTGAGGGATAGAAACATAGAGGACCATCTAGATAACCACAACTTACCATATTTTTGACCAGTCACAAATGACAAGGTTTCATAGTGTAGAGAAACTCTGTATGCTTCCTTTGGATGTAGCTCAAATTAGGGAGGGATTATGTCAAGATGACATAGTCCTTGGAGGGTATCATGGCTACATTTCCCATGACGCATTTCCCCCCTTCACTTCCTAGGAGTGGAAGGCATTTCATGTGACATGAGGATAAGATTTTTTCTCACATATGGGTTTTCACGAGACGTAGAAGCTACACCACCCACCATGGGAGCATGCGTGATCACACCCTACTATAGTACCTGATGTACTACAAATCCCACCACATCATTTTCTGCACCTACCTATTTTTCACTTCAACTATTTGTGAAGTTTTTTCCAAGGGCTAGATATGGACTACCACCCGACCTTTTGACACAAGGTGGAGGTGATGGTGCCACAAAGCATTTTGCAAGGGCTCAAACTCAGGGGGGTCACTTACTAATTATGTGACTATCAGGTGAGTGCAGCAGAAGGTGTTATTTGTTTTGATTCTTTTTCAAATTTTTATATACAAAATGGTACCATAAAATGAAATTGGGAAATTTTTTATAGATTGAGTATGAAAACGGCCTATTTTATTTGTAAAAAAACTATAGATGAAGAATTTTCAAAATAGTCCTTGAATGCACGCGATATACACAATTTATACATAGTGATCCCCCCCCCCCCCCCCCCCCCCCCCCCCCCCCCCCCTCCCACACACACACACACTTCAATAACTAGCTAGTGCAATGAAGATGGAAGCTTCAAGCACTAAGCAAAACACTTATAAAACACAACATCAATCTCCTTACGGTCTCAGATCCAAGACCTCACACACCTTCGAAGATGGTGAGAGCTAGCGGGGTATGAGAGTAGATTGAGAATAAGGAGTAGTCTTACAAGAAATATGTACATCTCCTCCCATAATCACTCATACTAGCATAGCTTAGCTTAGTAGTTAGCATGGTAGAGGAGATGAGCATGCATTGAAGCTTGGATCTTGGTTTGATTTGCATCACAAATCCAAGAGTTGTTGGTGTAGGCCTCCCTTCTCACAAGCTTGGAGTAGGTGGTAAGATTTCCATTAAAGCTTGAGAAGGAGAGAGAGAGTCTTCCTGCTTCACACATGAGCTAGTGTGAGTGTGTAAGTGATAATGCCTTGAGAAATTCAGCCCCCTCTCTCTCTTGGTCGACCCCTCATGCTATTTCCTCTTGATGGCTCACCATTGGACCCCTCTAGGCTTAGCCAATGAAAACTAAGTAGCATAAGTGATAGCCTTCTGACATGTGTCCCCCTTTTCCCTTTTGTCAGATATTTAGGTAATTAATTGATGTAACTAATCTCTCATTGTATCCCTTTGTCTTCTGTGCCAACAGGAATCAGGCAAGCCATTGGCCTGTTGAATGCTCATTGGATCCCTTGGGAGACTATCCAGTAGTCTTCTGGAGAGCTTAATTCTTATTGGTTCTTTTATTAAGTGTTTTTAAATTAATTAAACAGATCTACTCTAGCCTAATTCTCATTGGCCCACCTCCATGGCCAACCAATAGGATTTGAGTATACCTTGTGGACATCTCGGCTAGGGAGCTGACATGTGTCCCTCATTCTCTTTGTGTAAAGGAGGTTTGTGAGTGTGTGTCTCTGTTTCTCTCTCATCCCCTACTTGAAAGGCTCACCCCCTCCTTTGTAGGATTCATGAAGCCTTTTGATACACACACAAAGCATCCAATTTTTTACTAAGCTTTGACCATTGGACACAACCTTTGAATTTTGGAACCTTAGCATTTTGGAAGTCTTAATGCTCTGAACCTTAGGGTCTTTAAAGCCCATTGTTGCACGTTGCTCTTTTCAGATGACCCTCCCCTTTGGGTCCCTATTTTCCCTCCTTTGGATCCCTATTGTGGCCGGTCTGCCAACTTAACCAATATTCTATCTTTTTCTTTCCTGGCACTTCCCCATATTAAATGATCAATTTGACATGGGAAAATCATTTAAGAGAATTAGATATTAGTTATTATGACATGTGGCACTGAGGCCTTAGCTAAAATTAGTTGAGAGATCATAGAGACTAGATTCCTATCTATACATCTCCATCCATGAGTGTTACCAGATCTTCCATGGTGGTCCATTGAGGGTCCCCAAATTTGAACCCCATAGAAAATAGTCTCAAGAATCCACTAGAGTGTCAAAAATCTAGAGCTTGGTTTGAGGTTCTTGAACCCAAAATACAATGTAGAATAAGGTTTGAAAGATTTTAGTTGTTTCACACCTACCCCATTCACTCAACAACCTTCATTCGTTCAATGTGTGACAGATGTTATTTTCATGGAAAGAGAGAGAGAGAGAGAGAGAGAGAGAGAGAGAGAGAGAGAGAGAGTATCTAGTAAAATAAATGGAGGTGAATGCGTATGAGTAGTGTACATACACACATCTACTAGAACAAATGTAATATTGAGCAAACAAACATGACATAAGAGAAACAATATTGCAACTTGATGTGTACATTCAACACATGAACTTGAGAGAGAGCTAGAACAAATGTAATATTGAGCAGAAAAACATGAAAAAAGAGAAACAATATTGCAACTTGATGTGTACATTCAACACATGAAATTGAGAGAGAGAGAGAGAGAGAGAGAGAGAGAGAGAGAGAGAGAGAGATTATGTGATATGCATGTCACACACACTATCACTTGGAATCTAGTTTGGTTTTGGGCCTAGTTGAGTTGGCTTGGTAGGCTACTTTGACACTTTAGTATAATAAGAGAGTGCTTAAGCTTAGATACCCTAAAGCATAGACATGCATGCATGTCACATTTAATTGTTTGGTAAGTGAAGGAATGCGTAATCCAATGTATACTTTTCTCATGCCACAATGATATTTTAAGATATCGCTAGTGTAATGTGAGCATTAAAAAGCTAAAAAAAAAGTTGCAATTGCAAAGCTCGAAAACGAAAGCTTGCAAATATAAAATCCCCGATTTTTAATAAGAAAAATGAAATAAATGACTAAAGAAATATTTAAATAAAGTACAATGAGTAAAAAAAAAGAGCAAAACTTAAAGTAAAAGCATACTTCTTTCGTTTTCTTGTAGGAGTAGATTAGGTTTAGGGTAATCGATGTAGAAGATGGTGTTTTGCTTGTAAATCAATGTAGGAGTAGATTAGGTTTAGGGAAATCGATGTAGAGTATGATTTTTGCTTGTAAATCAATGTAGGAGTAGATTAGGTTTACTTAAAACTTGCTTGCTTGAAACTTGACAAAATAATTGATGTCGTAGAAAAATATTAAAGAAAAGTAATGGTGTGTAAATTAGAGACTAATAGAGTAGATAGATAAAAATAAAGAGAAAATTAAAAATTAAAATAGAAATATAAGAGATAGATAGATAGATAGAGAGAGAGAGAGAGAGAGAGAGAGTTTATGTAGAAAAAAAGAAATTAATGAGAAAGAGGCATTAGAGAGAGAGAGAGAGAGAAAAAATAAGGTATAAATAGACATATATTAGAGATGGACAGATAGATTTTATTATCGTTCTCAGAGGTCAAATAGAAACTTTGAGACCAAAGCTACATGTGATGTTGTATGGGTATGGCTGATGAGCGACTCTGGATGCTGCTAAATTATGGTGATGAGAGTCGCAATGGAGAGACCACATTGTGGTTGGGAGAGGAAAGTGTGTGGTCTAAGTCATGGCTAAAAATGTGAGTGAAGCAAGTTCGGATGTGACCAAAACATGACCACTCTAGTAGTGTCTGGTACTCAGACTCTTAAACTTCAAATGAGCATAATGTGCACAATTGATTTGACTCTTCTCCATTCCCCCAATGCCCTATCTTGCATCAAAGGGAGTGAGAGATAAGACGAATGGCTGCAATAGTGCGTATTACTGACGAGGGGAAATGCTCAACCATGTAAGGTTGAGTACCGTTTCCTCTTTCAGCAAAGAGCTTGGTTTTGTAGTTGGGGGCAACATGGGTGGCGTAATGTATGAAGCGTTACCCACCAAATTTCTCTCGAGATGTAATACATTGGCATTGTAGAATAGATACATTCACTTGGGAGTCAATCGAGGCATCATGTAGCAAGTGTAATGCATCCCACCCATCTCCCAAACCCCTTCTTTATGTCTTTCATCCATCCCGTGCTCAAGAGCTTACTTTTATGTGTCTTTTGAACCTTTTTGATTACTTCCTATGCAATTATAGGAATTTCATGTGAGGGGTTTTGATGCATCTTTATCATGTACTCTAGAACCCTTTACACACCCATGACGTCAATTGGAAGAGAACCCGACTCAAGAAGTAGGAGCATATATGGTGTTTGTGTCTTAACTTGGATAAAGTTTGTAAGAAAACACTTTTTGACATTCTCAAACTCTTTCCAAGTAGACTTTGAGATGCTACCACCCCACACTTCAACTCCATAAAGAAGAACTGGTGTCAGCAACGCTTGATGTTTCTCGCATTACACATGCTCTCAAATGCATATTAGGCTCTCTTTCTTGTGCTTCCAAACAACACATAGCACATCCATGCCACTTGTGATTGGCCAAAACCTCAAGGCCAAGGTACTTAAGGCTCTCAACAACTTCAAGTGTCTCATTGTTGTATACAATGCATGGCTTCTCCTGGTGGTTGGTTTTCACAAGAATAAACTTTGTCTTAGATTCATTCACAACCAGCCCACTATGAAAGAAAAATCTCTCAAGGACAACCATAAGCTTTTGTGCATCCTCTAAAGTGTGTCTTAGAAGCACTACATCATCCATATATAACAAAAGCATGATTACCACATTGCGAATAGTGATCTATTCAATGCCTTCTTCTTGCATAAAGTAAAGTACCATTTCTTCCAATTGATCTATGCATAGACCAAAGAGAGTTGGTGACAAAAGACATCCTTGTTTAATCCCAATTGTGCTCGCAGAAATTTTTGAAATCCCTCTTCCCATGTGCAATTGACACATCACCTTCTCATAAATTTGAGAAACCGCAAGCATAAACTGAATTGGCACTTGGAGTTCTTTCATCATTCTCCATAAATTATTATGTGGAATTGTATCAGATACTTTCTTAAAGTCCACAAATCAACAATACAATTGCTTGCCTATCAATTCCTTTTCCTCCATGAGACACGAAGAGCAACAAGATGATCAATGGTGTTATGACATCGACAAAAACCCGCTTGTCAATTTGCACGCTTGCGATTCTCTTTAGCCCAATCATTGAATTTTATTTCCATTATGCACCCAAACAAATTTTCCATGAGAGACCCAATCATTATAGTCCGATAGCTATTCACATTCTTTACATACCCTCATTTATGCAAAGGTTTAACCCAATTAGTACTCCAATCATAAGGCATACCATGTTGAAGTGCAAGGTTGAACATATCACACATTGTAAAATCTCCTGTCTATTTAATCATTTCTGGCTTGATACCTTGAAGATACCCCGCTTTGAAAGTGACAAATTTTTTGCCATTGATTTCACTCCATAGAGATACACCATTGGCAATGAGAATACCCATGCTATTAGACATGTGTAAAAGTAACTTTCCATAGAGATTTGGCTCTTTCTCATCCATTGAAGTATGACATATAAGTGAACTTCCTCCAACTCCCTTGAAACATATGGCATATCAACTTGTTGAGTATCATGTTGCAATGCTTTTGTGCAAGATTCATATCCCCATTGACAATAACATCACCTTTTCCTTTAAAATAAGCAATATCCTCCTCTGAATTTAAAAATGGTTTATTTCTATCCGTGCAAGCACAAAAGGAGGAATCATAATGAGGAATGTTACAACCGGCTTCAAAATTGGGTGCTCTTTTTGGTGTCATAATTTTCTGCCATACATAACGTTTGTGCTTGTCATCTTTTACAATTGATGCAAAATCTTCGAATTGTTTCTTAACCATACATGCTAACCCTCCTTGCCATCTCCATCTACTCGATATTATTTGACCACATGAATATACATTGTAGTCCTTCAGTCCGTTATTCATTTGTGTATCATGCTCCCAAGTTCCAACAATAAGTACAACATCGGCTTTGCTTATTATTTCATCAATGTCAACCCTCGCATTCCATGGGTATCCATTGCATTTTCAAAATCATACTTTCAATTGTAACTCGGCCTCATAGGTCACACATTCCTATTTGCTCAAGGGACTTGCACCCTCCTTGGGCACATTTTCTCAAGGAGAGATCTCCTTGTTTTTCTTATTCCTCTCCTCACATGCCTTGTGATGAATATTTTGTTTCTTAATAGTGCAATCTTCATATACAAAACATTTTGTATCGCTCAAATCCATCCAACTATTATCAAGGATAATCTTATGTTTGGCCTCATCTGGCATGGTACATACAATTGGCCGTTCTCTTGAGGAAGGAGCTCCTTGCTTACCCACTCTATGTGCTCCATAAACCATAACTCTTGACATGCCAAAGTGGGTTTTAAAGAAATCTTTGATAACATTGGCAATAGAAGTAGGTGTCTCCATTTTGGCTTTAGGAATTCTACGAATAAAAAAGTTCTTGAAATGTAGCTCTCCTTCCTTTAACTCCTCTATATCCACATTATCAACATTATTTGTTTGAGCCATAGCTTGCAGGAGGGAGAAATTAGGAACCACATTGCTACCATATACATCAGTCCAAGACTTGTTTGTGCATATATTTTTCATATCACATACATCCCAACTCATGGTGTCAATTTTTTCCACTTTCACTACATGCCCATGCTCTACATTGCCCATTGAGCTCCTTCAAAGCATTCAAGTCCACAAGAGAGAGTTTAAGAGAGAGAGAGAGAGAGAGAGAGAGAGAGAGAGAGAGAAAGAAGAAGAAGAATAGGAAGAAGAAGAAGAGAAAGAGGGAAAGGTAGAGGTAGAGATAGAGAGGGAGAGGGAGAGGGAGAGGGAAAGAGGAAGAGATAGGGAGAAAGAGAGGGAGATCGAGGGAGAGAAACAAAAAGGAGTGAGAAAGAGAGGGAGAAAGAGGTAAGGGAGGGATGGAACAAGAGGAAGATAAATAGAGATAGAAAGAGAGGGAGATATGGATTACGTATAGGGATGAAAAAACTCCAAACATTTCTAACACTTACCAATGCATCTCTTGTAGATGTGAGACAAGAGATTGCCTGGTGGGGAATATCTAGGGCACTCTTCCTTTGGATAGTTCACGTCCCACGTAGGCTATCATCCAAGGTGGACATTGCTTCTAGTGAACCTTGCTCTTGAGGCAATACCTCATAACTCAAGGTTTAGATTTATCGGTGGATAGTTTTTTGTGAGCTTAAATGTAACCTTGTATCCATTAATTGCACGCATGACACTGATACGGATTTGGAGGTGCTAATACATCTACCTAGGTTCCTCCACCGATGGTAGATACGGATCTCTAACGTGCATTTTCCTTACCGGATGAGTACCTGCCTTCAAGGAAGGAAGTGTTTGGATGCTACACTCCACAATAGCTCGCAGCCTATGGTCTTTCTTAGTAGACCACACCATTGGGGAGCGAGGGAGTGAATCCATACGTCTAGAGCATCATGCCAACAACACCTCCGTCTACCCTCCCCTTTTACCAACCCACACCCCTTTTACCAACACCTAGAGACCATCCTCTCTTGCATCACAAGGCCGAACAATAGTCCATTTGAATCGTGCGTCATTCAAGCTTTGTCGATAGTCTTCCACCAATGTAGGATGGCGTTTGCCTTAGTGTAGCAAGCGTAGGCGGAGTGGAGGGGGCTCTTGTTGGGATGGGATGCTTGTTTTGGTTGTGGAGGGGGGGCGGACTCACGTGTTTCTGATCATGCCACTCGAATTGCTGAGAGAGAGGATACAAATGCACCTGCGTCAAAACGCATGGACAATACTTTAGGGTAAACTATGGTGGCGAGGTTGACTTTGGGATTGAACACGGTAGAGATTTTTGGCTTCATCTAAAAATTCTTATACACTAGAAATATAAGAATTGCTTTATGAAATTCAAGAACCAAGTACTTGATCATGCATGCTACGTTGAGGAAGCATTACGCACTCGATTTCCAAATTCTCCTGATCAAGTTTTCTCATCACAATGGCAAAAGGGGTGTATCAAAACATTTAAAAGAAATAACCAAGCAAGTATAGGGCATGCAATGATCAACCAGGTCACAAATCCAGAGAGAAACTATCGTGGTGAGAATATGACAGATGTAGACTAGGAGTGGGCAATGCAAGAAAATACTAAGCAAGTTGCAATAAGCCCAGGCTACAATCAACAACGCAAAGCTCGAGCTAGGAAAACTCCCACACACTATGGTTTGGGTGGCAAGGTGGCCTTGAAAGATAAACACGTAAGTTATTTTGTACTATGCAAGTTTGGATAACAAAGTGTTGTAGCTTGTTAAACCTTTTTGGTTGGCATTAATTTAGAAAAATGTCACTTTGACCCGTCCTACTAAAGAGAAGGTAAAGTATCGAGAGAGACATGGTTTGATGCTTAGCAATGGTTGTTGGAAAACCATCATATATCTCACGAGAGAAATTTGACTTGGCAATCAAAATGCTACAAGAAATAAGTGTAAAAGATAATAAATATTATATTGAAAGTTAATTTGGGTTTTTGATTTATTTAAATTGTCTTTGGTTGGTGTAGATCCAGTATATGTAGCTGAAAATTAGGAGGACGAGGATTATGATAGATAGAGATTTGTTTTGTAATTCTCTTTTACAAGTGTAGATACGACACACAAAAACTTTGATATTTTGTATATGAAACTTGTTTGTCCATTTGGCTTTATTTGTAATATTTCCAAAGTATTGTTATGTTCCTTTTCAATTTATAAAGGTAAAGTATGAGTTGTAATTTGAGTTTTTTTTCCAAAAAACAATTGATTTTTTTTTCCACCTAGTTTTGGGTGCCCCAATGAGCATCTTTTATTTTGAAAAGCCGTATGTTGTTAATAAAGAAGGTAATGTTTGTAGTAATGAGTGTGGTAATGCTCATGGTGTCAAGAAGTGCAAGTGCAACTAGGAAAGCATCGGACCTCTAACTGTGAAAGTTTGCAGCAAAATCAAGCAAGTGGTAGAAGATTTGAGGCTAAAAAAACACACTAAAAAGGAACAAAACTCTAGCCATGAAATATTCTCTTTGAAAAAGAACCAAGATCAACTCAAAACTCTTGTGTGTGTGATGATTTGGTGTAGCCTCACTGCCAATTACACAATTGTAGTGCTCTTTCGCCCTGATAAAAACCCTATACACAAACGATTCAATTCTCTGTCGATCGTAGACATTTCATGGAAGCTTCAAAACTTCATTATACATTCCGAAGTAGTTATTTAAAGAGGGGAAACTCTAATTGGTGGCCTCACAGCCTCCAATAATACAGGGTTGGATCATCACGGGACTGCACTAGCATACCTTAGGTGCAAGCTTTGTATCCCTTCACAGAGGAGCTTATAGCTCTAATCTTGTACTTATTAAATGTTCCCTCGCTCCTCATAGTCATGGAACCATGAGTGATGTGGCATTTTGAGCCATTTTGACCAATTTTGGATCATTTTTAGCCCAAAATTGCACTTTTTGCGCGTAAAAAGCCCAAAACGAGATGGGAAAAATCCCTAAAATTGTGAAAAAATCCCATTGGGCTTAAATTTAATCTTGAATCTCATTTTACCACCTGGAAAGCACTCTAGATGCATCTCTTTCGCCCGCGCATGAAACCTGCTATTTTTGGCCGAGATCGCTCGCATTGAACTTTCTAGGCAAAACGAGCGTTCCACTTTGATACACTCGACATTTGTACATTTTTGAATCAAAAGAAGAATGTATTAATGTGATAAAACATGCATCAATGCCATGTTCAGGTCCTCGCTGTCCCGGAAAGTTATATACAGAGCGGCAATAGTGGCATCTATTTCTGCATGTATCACACTATGTACATCATAGCATTTGGTCCCACATAATAAAAGCATTGAGAGTGAGGTAGATATTGTAGTTTCACATTATGCACGTGCCAAGGTAGGACATCCATCCTCTCTAAACCTGCACATCCTCTGGCATGTGCCACACATAGCTTTTGCAGGTTCAGTCTTCATTTAAGTCAACATACATATTGATCTCATCATCACTTCCAAGGAAGTCCAATGCATCATTATCTCTTTCTTCATCTTCATCCATAACATGTTCATTAGAGCATTCGTTTTGACTTTCTTGTGAAACAAAGGGATCTGTATCACCTCTTCTTTTGAGCAATTTAATTATTTTCCCTACAATGGGAATCTTTATTTCTGTACCATCCAACTCGTGCAAGGTATAAGTTGCATTTCCATGTACATGCTTAACCACATGAGGGCCAAACCATCTCTTTGAAAGCTTTCTTATCACTGAATGCTGGTTATCATGACAAGTGTCATACACCAACACCCAATCACCTTCCTCAATAGCTCTAGGTCTGAGCCTGTGCCTTTTATCAAATATGTCCTTACTCTTGAGCCTTGCATCTTTTAATAGTGCTACTGCCATATCAATATCTTGAGGCCTTCTTTCTAATTGTTGTATGCGCAAAACAAGAAGGTCTTCCCTACTCATTCCATCTTACCAAGGCAATACATTCCATGTGGGAATTACATCCTCAATTGGCATTATAGGTTTTTGACCATACATCAACTCAAAAGGCATATAACCAGTAACTGAGCTATGCATTGTACGATCAGCCCATAAAGCATAAGAAAAAAATCTAGGCCACTCTCCCATTTTACCTTTGCAAGCCTTAGCCAAATCTTTAATGATCGATAGGAGGATGCCCACGTTCCGATTTACCATTGTCTTCGGGATTATATGCAATAGTGAAAGCGAGTTTAATGCCCAATCTAGAGAAAAAATCTTTTGTTTTTTCAACATCCAACTCACCCCTATCGGCTGTTATTTTCCCAACATAGCCATAACCGCTAATTACATCATCCAAGAGGAACTTACATATCCCTTCTGTGCTTTTTGTTCTTAGAGCACGACCTTCAACTTGATTAGTTAAGTCTTCTGGTGCAAGTACTATGTATCTCATTGCCATAAACCCAATGGCATTGTAACCAAATCTACTACCCACTTATAATGCATGGCTAGTGGGTAAGTAGGGTGCAATCCATCATGATGACGTACATTTGAATACATTAGACAGGCTCCACAAGACTCCACAAAGTGAGATACATCTTTATACATACCTTTCCACCAATACCTCTCTTTCATTTTAGTAAAGGTGGCCCATACACCTCTATGTCCAGCATAAAGACTCTCATGAAACTTTTTCATAAGCTCATCTTGAGCGTGCTTATCATTCATGACTCTCAACGGCATTCCATTTCTTTGTTGTGGATGCTTCCACATGTATCCTCTTTCAAAAAGTATCCATAGGCTTTTCTGCGTATTCTTTTGAACTCTTGATCAATCCACCCTTCTTGCCTTGTCAAAGCGCTCAGATAACATCGAATGAGCAGCCAATCTCCTTGATATAGGTCCTCTATAAATGACTCGTGCATTCAGAACTGGATTATCTTTCCTTGCAATATGCTTAAATTTTGGGTTTAAGGGCTTTATGTAGGAAATTCATCTTAACATAGCAATGTCAGGAGTTATGCAGCTTGTGATCATTCCAACAAGAGGTAGACAATCAGTCTCCACTATTACATTTTCACCTATCAAATACTCTTTATCGCATTTCAATGTTGTGAGTGCTCCCCATAACTCTCTTTTTACCTGTGGATAGCTGCATTGATGAGCACTTAGGACCTTTGCACCAAATCTCACCACATATCTCTTTCCATCATCATCATCTTGTCCAATCGCTCATCCAATTCGTGTGGGCTAGTATCCACTATCACAATCACATGTCTTCCACAATCGTAGTTTACTTTTCTCAAAATTGGCGACAGAAGCAACAACTTCTTTAATTTCCTCATGGCATGTGTATGCATTTCTTCCCATTGAAACTTTTGGTTCTTTGTCAAAAGTTGATACAAAGGCTCTGCTACATGTGCATAATGTGGAATCCAAATAACATAAAACACGCATGCACCCAAGAACCTTCTCAACCTTAGTGACATTTATACATTTGTCTTTCATTCTCTGAATTATATCAATCTTTGTAGGACAAGGCCTTCTACGATATGGCGCACACATATGTCCTACAATAAGAACTTCATTCACACCAAACACCGACTTTTGGCCAGACAAGGTAAGGTTCACCTCTTCCAATCTTCACAAGATCTTATCACAATCATTGATATGGTTTGCCACATACTTGCGGCACCTCCTGAAGTCCAGAGCCATATCTATATCACTTACATCATATCCTTTGATTGGCACATCATCGAGGAAAGGCATCGTAGTTTGAGGTATGAAGTCACGTAGGACCTTGTTCATACCATTCATAATATGTGCAGCTGAATTAGTTTCTCCCTGAGGTAAGGTGCACATCCTTACCAGGCCCAAAGGTGTCCTCATGGTAGTCAGGTCCTTGCTTTCCATTGCTAGCTGGAAGTGATCATACCCTGAGTACAAATCTCCCGTAGAATATATTGCCCTTCCTGCAAATGCCTCGACAAATTCATCTACAATTGGCCCTGTACCCACATTTCTAATTGTAACCTTGTTGATGTGTTGCATATCTTAGATCAAGTGTGAAGAACCATTTTTTTAAAAACTGTGAACCACCTGTTTGAACTTGGAGCACAAGAAGGCTTCAAAATACCCATCTTGATTTTTTGATTAAGCAACTCAATGAGTTTTCGCAAATGAGCCTTTGGAACTGGAATAGGCTCAAGTTCCAAGGTACATGAGGGATTGTGAAGATCACCATAGGAGCAAAAATGGATGGATTAAAACACCCTATCTCATGAGGCTCAAATGCAAAAGCTTTTCCGTGTTTGGCTAGCATGTCTTCAAAGCATATCTTTTCAGTTTTTGTCAAACTCTCCTCGCAACCAACCTTTAACTCCTTCAAAGAATCCTCTGTGAACTTGTGTCCAATCTTGCTTGGGTCACGAAGGCTAGGTTTCAAAGCAGCTTGTTCATCTTATTTGTGCAATCTTTTGGTATAGGTAATGCCACTGATTTCACTTTCTTTGCCACAGACTTAGTATCCACTCGTACATCAACACCTTGACCATTTTTGAAATCTTCAATGACTTTGTACATTTATTTTGAGCAAACTTTCACAACCTCATTTCCCATACGCAAATTGCAATCCAGTAGACTCCAAGTCTTGCATAGTATCCACAAACAAACACTCATCAAACACACCTGCAAAGCATTCATCATATTCTAGCAAAACATTCATCTTCAAACCTCTTTGTACACTATTTACATGTTGTCATTCACATCGTTTTAAGTCCTCGTACTTTGTAAAAGCAATAGATTCGTAGTCTGTTAATCCTAAGAAACCTATAGAAAATGTTTCCTTTGCATATACATCATGCGATAACTTTTCTCTTCCTGTACCACTGCAATCCCGCTCTACAATGGTACATGGCCAAAACCCCTCATATCCCTGTAGTCCTTGAATTCTTTGTTTGTCTTTGGCAAGGGATTCTCTCTAAGACTTTCACGGCTCCTTTCATGGTCCACCCAAACAATAAGAAATTGTACTGCAGGCTTCCTATCCTGCTCCTTATCCTAGCATAAGCTGACCCATCATCCATTACCTTGCTTTCCATGCGAGTAGCAGTGATGTATGGCTGCCCAAGGATAAGAGGGTATGTATACATCTCCTGTACAAAGAAATTGTGATAATCTTTCACATCCCCTATAGTCACCTTTACATTTGGACAAGCTTCGTACAACTCTCCTGATGAGTTGTTTGCTACATGGATCATACACCCATGATTTATATCAATTCGTCATTTTTATTTTTGATATAGAATCTTTGACATAAGATTAATTTCTGACTCACGATCTATGAGCGCAATGTATGGCTCTTCTAAGTCTCCCACTTTCACTAGGGTCTCTGTAGTCGCTCTTGCCCAATGACTCTTAGAGAAATAACTCTTGTGAGTGGTCTCAAATTCATTTTCATCATCCAATAAGTGAACCTATTTTACTTCTCCCCTAGACTTGTAGCATCCAACAACAATTTCATCACCTTGTTTTCCATAGACCTATACTCCCTGTGCATTTAAAGTCTCTTCTTCACCCTCTACATGGATATATTTAGTAAGACACTTCCGCTTCCTCTTGATGATATCAATTATCTCTTCATGGAACTCCCTGTTTGCTTTCCCAAGGACCTCACCCAACGTAAATTCCACCTTACCGCTCAAAATCCTCTCTTCCAAAACCTTTTTAAGATTTGTTGCCACCTCTATGTCAGATTGGAGCTTGTAGGCCGGCGGACCCTTTGCTTTAGCTTTGGTTGCATCCTTCTTCTTTTGTTTAGAGGCTTCTTGCATAGGCACTTTGGGGACATACATCTATTCACGGGGAAGGTGACCTAGGAGGCACTGTGTCATTTTTTCCCCCACTCCTCATCGCCCGTTTTGAAGGCCCTTCATCCCCATTCTCACACCTACGTTTCTCTTTGACAATGGCCTCATTGGCTTGACATTTGGAAATGTGTGCATGCATTGACAAAGAGTCTACAGGGTCGTTCCAACCTGTTTCTAGCTGAATGTAGTCTCCAAATTCATGTAAAACCTCTTTAGTTAGTTTACCTTTCACACCACACTCTATTTCCCATGGCCATAGTTCTCCAATCCCATTAGTTGCTTCTAATTCTCCAGCTTTGACTCCTTTTTTATATATAGGCTCCACCTTCAACCCATAGGCGGTTGCCTCAACCAATAAGATGGCATGGCTAGTAGCCATGTTCTCCACTAGCTTCTTCATCCCACATTTGCCAAAGTTTGTACCCGAGAGCTTACTTGTTTCACTTAAGTGAATCCCTCCTTCCATGGTCGGTACTATCACACCATATACATCTATTTACAAAACCTTCTCTTCTTTGAGGTCGTTGCACTGTAGATTGACCTGATGGTTGCCCCTTCTCTTCTAGCCTTGTAAGCTTTAACTTCAATTCTTGCATTCCCTTAACAATATCATCGAGGATGGATTCGTCACTCTTTGGAACCACAATCACAGGCTTCATGGGACTCTTGGGAACACTTGGAGCTTGAGTAGGGTTGACTATCATCTTGTCTCTTCGTCATTGTCGCTTAGCTAGCAGTGAAATTGAATGTTCGACCTCATTCCAATCAGTCTTTAAGCCCTATTCCACATCCTTATCCTCAAGCAGTAACTCTAACTCACATCCTTATCCTCAAGCAGTAACTCTAACTTCTCTGGAATCTCTTTGCCTGCAGCTTGCAAAAAGAGCTTTGTCTTCTCTAAGTTTAGGGTAGCCTTCTCACTCCTTGAAAGTTGATCATAGTGGCATTAAAATTTTCTTAGCAGTTCGGTAGGCGAAAGTCCCTCTTTTGGCCGAACTACCCACTCTAGAAAAGTCCTCTTTGTAACCTTTGAGAGTCTTCCATGAAATAATCTTCTTTCAAGGCTAATTTGAATGCTTCCCAAGTTGCCCCATGCTCATTTCTAATTCCCCTTACATGCTCTCTAATCTCGGGAACCACAACAAGTTCAAAACTTTGCACCATCTCTGCTTCGGGCACTTGATGAAGCTCCATCTCCTTTACATATCCACAGAGATAATTTCTTACATCTTTACCTTTAAATTGGTCCATTTTCTTAACCACAGATTGAAGCGCTTTAGTTGAGGAAAGCTCCCTCCTCTTCGTAGCTTACTGTTGCTAAACACCGCAAAAGCTTGAAATATTTGAATTGTGACTAGATCAAACCAAATCCCCTGTTTCTCTTGTTTCTCCATAGCTTTAAATATTTGTCTTGATACCTTCAATGAAGTTTTTTAACCCTCACCATATCCTACTTCACGTCGGGTTCACCAAACTTGTGTCAAGAAGTGCGCAGTGCGACTAGGAAAGCGTCCGACCTCTGACTGTGAGAGTTCGCAGCAAAATCAAGCAAGTCATAGACAATTTGAGGCTAAATAAACACACTAAAAAATAACAAAACTCCAGCCATGAAAGATTCTCTTTGGAAAAGTGATGATTTGGTTTAGCCTCATTGTCAATTACACAATTGCAGTGCTCTTTCGCCCTGATAAAAACCCTATAAAAACGCTTCAATTCTCCATCGTAGCCATTTCATGGAAGCTTCAAAACTTCATTACACATTCCCAAGTAGTTACTTGAAGAGGAAAAAACCCTAATTGGTGGCCTCACAACCTCGAATACAGGGTTGGAACAGCCCGGGACTGGACTAGCATACCTTAGGTGCAGGCTTTGTGTCCCTTCTCAGAGGAGCTTATAGTGTTGATCTTGTAATTCTAAAATGTTCCGTCACTCCTCATAATCACGGCATCGGGAGTGATGTGGAATTTTGAGCCATTTTGGACCAATTTTGGGTCATTTTGACTATTTTATGACCATTTTTAAATCCTTTTTAGCCCAAAAATGCTCTTTTTTTTCTCATAAAAAGCCCAAACAAGCTGAGAAAAATCCGTAAAATTGTGGAAAAGTCCCATTGGGCTTAAATTTAATATTGAATCTCATTTTACCACTTGGAAAGCACTCTGGATGTATCTCTTCGGCCCGCGCATGAAACTTGCTATTTTTGGATGAGATCGTTGGCCGAGATCGACCGCATTGAACTTTCTAGGCAAAAGGAGCGTTCCACTTTGATACACTCGACATTTGTATAGTTCTAAAGAAAAATAAGTTTTTAATGTGATAAAAAATGCATCAATGCCACGTTTAGGTCCTCGTTCCCCCTGAAAGTCAGAAATGACATGCCATATGGGGTGGCCTCTACACCACACATAGCCTGAACATCCCCAAGCATCATTTCAAGGTAGGAGTAATCCTAAAGGTAGAGAGGGGCACCAGCTAGCATAAGTGTGCCTAGGACGCAGACATACATGGCCTAGGGTAGCAAAAGTGAAATGCCCTCTAGGTAACCAACATGAAATGGTGATACAGCAAACGTCTACATGTAGATAATTCCTAGTCAACAGTTAGGAGTGTGTGTACGAGGGAGGTATGTAACAAGGTCGGAATGGAGCTTACCAAGTGATTTGAGAGGCCACACATGCTGGAGCACAAGAAGATTGATATACAAGAGACGAAACATCCCAGGTCGTGGTGCAGGATCAAGCAGGCAGCAACATACTCTAGATAGCAGAGAATGTTGGACTTGTGGTGAAAGAGGTCACATGTCACGTGTCATGTCCCAAACATTACAAAGAATCTTGTTTCTGTTGGACAAATGGTTGAGCAGGGTTTGCAGGTTCGCTTCAATCCAAATGGCTGTTATGTAGAAGATTTCCAGAATGGTTGTAAGCCGATCACAGAGGGAAAATGTGTGGGTAGAATGTTTACGCTGAATGTAGACATGCCTGAGGTAAAAGCTGCATTATTTGCACATGGCACAGGTGTTGTGGCTGATGTTGACATTTGGCACAAATGCATTGGCCATGTCAATGAGCAGAGATTGCACAACATGCAATCAAAACACATTGTAAAAGGTTTGCCCAAATTCAAGGTGGATGGTATGCATAAAGTGTGTGCAGCATGCCAGTTTGGAAAATTGTCAAAGGGCTCATTTCCACATGAGCGCAATGTATGTAAAAAGCCACTTGAGGTGGTGCACACAGATGTTTGGGGTCCAACCGATACTGCAAGTATACATGGTTGTAGGTATTGTGTCTCTTTCATTGATGACCATACAAGGAAAGTATGGGTCTACTTCATGCGTAACAAAAGTGAAGTGTTTGGTCACTTTCAAGACTTTAAAGTCATGATTGAGAAGGAGACAGATATGAAAATCAAGACATTGAGGTCAGATGGAGGGGGAGAGTACTTCTCCAATGATTTTTCAGATTTTCTGCGAATGCATGGTATACGCAGGCAGTTTACATGCAGATATACTCCACAACAGAATGGGGTCGCAAAAAGGAAAAACAGGCACATTGCAGAGGTTGCACGTGCATTGATGAATGAGAAGAACATGCTTCATCATTTCTGGGCTAAAGCCGTAAATACAGCTGTGTACATTATGAACAAGACACCTACAGCTGCGGTGCATGATGTAACACCTGAGGAAAAGTTTACAGGTGCAAAGCCTGATTTGGCACACTTGAAAGTGTTTGGCTGCATAGCTTACGTGCATGTACCAGATGAGTCGCGTAGGAAATTGGATCCTAAAGCAGAGAAATGTATTCTTGTGGGATATTCCCTTGAACAAAAGGGGTACAAGTGCTACAATCCTACTACACGAGAATTACGAGTGATCAGAGATGTAGTCTTTGATGAGATGAGCAACTGGTACAGTAATGCACATGGCACTATTGGGGCTGATGTAAAAGATGATGTGGTTGTACAAAATGTGAGGCCACAATCACAGGTTTTGAGTGGACCACAAGAGTCCTCTTCTCGTGGCTCTGTTGAGAAACCATGGAATGGTAGACTACGTACACAGGTTACTCCACCAACAGGTACAGGGAATGTATCACGAAAAGGAAAGGAAAAGGTTGATGAACCTCCCTTTATGGCTGATGCATCATCAGGTTTTTCACATGTAGACATGGATTCAGATGTTTCTGAACAAAGTCTTGATGAGGAATTTGGAATTCCGGCTGTCAGGACACCTGGTGTAAGGAAAGTACAAGAAGATGCTAGAGGGCAAAGGAGTGACCCAGGACCGCACAGATCTAATAGAGTCAGAAATCCAGTTCAGAAATTGACTTATGATGGGTATCTAGCACATCACCAAGCCTACATGGCTAAGGTGATACAGGATGTGGAGCCCACATGTTTTGAGGATGCAGTTGGAAATGTGCATTGGGATGATGCAATGAATGAAGAGATGGCTGCATTGGAAGAAAACGACACATGGGAGCTGGTGCCATTGCCAAGTGGCAAGAAAGCTATTGGATTTAAATGGGTGTATAAAACCAAGCATAAGGCTGATGGTAACATTGAGCGTCACAAGGCAAGGCTGGTCGCAAAGGGTTATGCACAGACGTATGGCACAGATTATGAGGAGACCTTTGCTCCAGTGGCAAAGATGACGACTGTGAGAGCTGTCATAGCAGTGACTGCATCTGGAGGATGGATTATGCATCAAATGGATGTAAAGAATGCCTTCTTGAATGGTGAGTTGCAAGAGGAAGTGTATATGGATCAGCCACCTGGTTATGTCGATCCAGGTTACCTAGATTATGTATGCAGACTTCTCAAAGCTTTGTATGGTTTGAAGCAGGGCTCTAGAGCATGGTATGATAGGATTGCCAAGTATCTTGTTAGTATTGGTTTTAGGAGAGCTCATGCTGATCATTCACTCTATGTACGTGAGAGTGATGTGGGGATTGTGGTCATTACCATATATGTAGATGACCTTATTATTGTTGGTGACAATGTTATGGAGATTGACCATGTGAAGGGTCTTCTCAAACAGGAGTTTGAAATGAAATATTTAGGCGAGTTGCGCTACTTTCTTGGCATTGAGGTGATCAGGACTCCAGAGGGTGTATGGCTATCACAGAGACAGTATGCTTTGGACATGTTGTCAAAGTATGGTATGGCTGATTGTAAGCCAATTTCTATTCCCTTGGATGTGAATGCAAAGCTGAGTGCAGAGAAGGGTGATGTTGTTGAGGATGTCAACATGTACAGGAAGATTGTGGGTAGTCTAATCTACTTGACTATCACGAGGCCAGACTTGAGCTACACAGTAGGCTTGGAGAGTCAGTTCATGAAGCTTCCGAGGAAGCCACATTTGGATGGAGTACGACGCACACTTAGGTATGTGCAAGGTACTCTTGACTACGCATTGTTCTATGCAACAGATGCACCATTAGCATTGTATTGGTATACAGATGCAGATTGGGTAGGTAGCATTGTTGATAGGAGATCTACGAGTGGCTTCATGTTCTCTTTTGGGAGTGCTGCTGTTACTTGGAGCAGCAAAAAGCAGCCTACGGTTGCTTTATCGAGCACAGAGGCCGAGTACAGAGGTGCAACAGTTGCGGCGTGCGAGGTAGCTTGGCTACGCACATTACTTAAGGACTTGGGAGTGCAGGTGGACCAGCAAATTTTCATCCATTGTGACAACCTCAGCAGCATGCAGTTGGCTAGGAGCCCAGTGTTCCATGCCAGGACCAAACACATAGAGGTCCATTACCACTACATTCGAGAGCGAGTGTTAGCAGGTGACATCGACTTGGTCTACGTCAGCATAGAGGAGCAGATAGCGGATATCTTTACCAAGGCCCTCGGAGCTGAGAAGCTTCGATGTTTCCGGACTATGCTTGGACTCTGCGACATGCAGAGCTCGAGGGGGAGTGTTGAGATGTCGAGCTCTACACCTTGAGCTGGCATCCACTACGGGTCTTGGCCGCTTACGGCATTTACTCACTGGCGCGTTAGGTGACCGACACGGAGGATCTCTGCCAGTGATTCTATAGCTGGACTACACATATAGTGACAGCCTAGTACGCTTCTAGCAAGTTCACACTTAGTGACCGCATGTACATATGTGCTACTTTTCAGCTTTAGCACTTAGTCATTTTGTACTCTCTTTTCTGTGGAGAAGAAGAAGAAGCTTTCCATCTCTATGTGCTTTGTGCTTGTCTTGTGTAGCTCTCTTGCATCCTCATTCTTTACAGAGAGAACTAAGCAAGCTACAACAAGGAGAGCATGAAGACATCAATGTACATAAAAAAAGTTTTGAATCTTGTTGGAGAAGGATTATATAGGCACTCGAAGATAATTTAATGCCCCTTAATTTCTTGAAGAAAAACAAGTTTATGGTTTGCTTGCATCAAAGCATTAGAGACAAACTCTAGGACCTACAATGAGGCAATAAAAGTCTCCAAGGAGCAATAGATAAAGAAGGTGAGAAGACATGAGATGAAAAATAGGGAAAGAGAATCAAATGTACACCAAAGGGATGGTTATGTACCAATGAATAATGTGGATGAGCCTTTGTCTTTGGATATGCACGTTCAAAGGGAAATCCATGTTGAAGCTCCAAGAGTGGACAATAGAGGACATGAAGCCCTTCACCACGACAAAGCTCCAAGAGTGGACAAGAGTGGACAATTGAGGACATGAATATAGCTACACAAGACATCCAAAAACAAGTAAGGCAACTCAAGGAGAGTGGCGTCAAAGGAATAGAGGTGAGAATGTAATGTGTTACAATTGTGGGGGAAGAGGGCATATATCGGGCATATATCACCTAATTGCAATCAACCAAGGAGAGAGCGAGGAGGTATATATCCTATCATATGAAGCCAACTAGGTAATGAAGGCAATTTCAATGGAAATTTGTAACCACTCCAAGGCTAAGGACATGCGCAACAACAAGGAAAAAGTCAAGCTCAAGCACCTCCACAATTTAATGTAGAGATTTTGGAGGCCGTAAAGGCAAAGCACCTATCGAAGAGACTAAAAGTAGTAAGCAAGCAAAGATAAGAGCAACAAGAAGGAAGATAGGCATGGATGATTTTTACCTTGGGAAGGTTAGTCAGCTTGCAACCTCTTAGAAGACTTGAATAATAAGAGGAACAAACATCATATGGGCAATTGTTTCATTTAAGCTCAAGTATGGGAAACACTGACATAAACTAGTGAATGTTAGAAGGGTGAGTCTAAAATGCAAAATGAACATGTAGTGTAGCTTCATACAGTCATTAATTGTTTACTTGTGGTTGATGTTTGGATACATGGAAGAAGGGTGGACAAGGCTTACATGGATACAGGAAACAATGCAAACTCACAAGCAAATCTTTGTTTAGCATGAAGATGGAAAATAGTAGTAGAGTGAGATGCTTCGGAATCATTCATGGATTGGATCTTAATGTTTTGTGTCAAACGGCTGTCAAGGAAATTCATGTGACGCCTACAAAGCTTGGGGCATATCCTGTTATATTGGGTAGACCTTGGTGGATTTCTTTGAGGTCACGGTAGGACTGGTACGGGGGATGTGTTGACGTCATTGCAGAAAGGCCTTAACACAAGATGATTATATATGATATAAGAACATGTAAGGTGAGGGAAATTGATGATGAAACATATATGCATCAAGGTTTATTTCCATCCACCTATGACATGTGTGTTATTTATTCCAGTGTGTCCTCTATATGTGTGATAGTTATTTTGGTGCATCCTCTACATGTACTTATGATGAGATTTACAATCAAATTCTTCTTGACCTTGATGTAGATTATTGTGGGGTACATGTATATGATATAAATTATGATTTAAAAAAATTCTATGAAATCAAATTATGACCACAAAATTGATCATCAATCGAATGTACCAAAATCTAAATTAAAGAATCTGCTTGCAGGTGACTTGACTAGTCAAGAGAGAGAGGCACTATTTGACAAATATCCCAAATTGTTTGACAAAGATTATGGTCAAATATTAGGAAACAATCTTTCTCTTCACAAAATAAAACTCAAAGAAGGTGCAAATCTTTTTTCTCAAAAGCTAAGGAGACTTGGCATCATTCAACAAGACAAGTATTAGAGATGGAGGTGAGTAAGCTTTTGCAAGCTGGTTTTATTTACCTTGTTGATGATGTAGAGTGGGTTTCCCTTGTGGTTATAGTTTTGAAAAAGTGTAATAAATGAAGGATTTTTGTGGACTATAATCCATTGAATGCGGCAGCATGGAGGCATCAATTTCCACTTCCCTATCACGATGAGATTGTGGGCACTATTGCACGTCATGAGAGATATTTGGTATGTGATGTATTTAGTGGGTATATTCAAATTGGAGTTGCCTATTTATATAAAAATAAGAGCAACATTTTGACCCCATGTGGAGTGTTTTGCTATAGGGTAATGCCCTTTGGTTTGATGAATTCCAATAGTAACTTTTAGAGTTGGATGGACAAAGTGTTGGGGCCTTACCTTGGAAAGCTTGTGAAAGTTTTCATTAGGAAGAGAATGGGTCTAGGAGGGCCTCTTTATTTGGCAATTCAAGGGAGTCAAATCTCTAGTATTAAGAAAGAAATTAAAGGTCAACTTTTGAATTCAAACAAGAAGAAAGACAAGTTTATTTGAATTCAACTTCCCCCCCAAAATAAAATTTAGAATCTAGCCGAAAAAACTATAGAATGTAATGTATCTATAGAAAGAGTGCGATGTTTGGATTACAAATCTATATTCTCTGCTCAAATTAGATATCACATAAAGGAGTTATGGAAGGCCAAAAATCATAAAGTTGTCCGGCCGCCTTTTTTTTTTTTTTCTGGGCGGGGGGGGGGGGGGGGGGGGGTTGGGGGGGCAACTGCATCCTTTGACCACTCTTGCACCTTTCTTACCCACCCACCATTATTGCACACATGGCATGCATCTATTGTCAAACTAATCACCTCCATTATCTATGGAAAATATAGAGGCTCTCCTAGACCCCATGCTCTTCCTAATGTTATGGATGATTTTTGTGTTTACACTGATCATTTGCAAAAGATTGATATGATATTTAAAAGGATCTACATTGATAAGGGTCAACTCAATCCTTTGAATATAAAATTACAAGAGCTAGAGTGATACTTCTTAGCCATGATGTAAGTGTGAATGGGATAGCTCAAGATCTTACAAAAGTAGAATGTTTGCTTATGATGGATAGTGCTAAAAGTACAAAAGAGTTGATGAGTTTTGTGCAAAAGCTAAGGTACTTGCGAAGGTAAACGAGAAAGATCCTTTTCTTTGGAATGAACATGAGCAGACAGCTTTTGAGGACGTTGGAGGGGGGAATTGGGAACACAACTAGTACACACACACACACACTGGCTCCTTAGGGTATTCACAACACCTCAGCAAGAATAAACCTACACTCGGTTGCACATCGTCCATATCACAAACTCACACTTGCCAAGATCAACAACCCACACACATTTTAGAACTCATTTCAACCCATAGACCATTTCCACAAACAACACCTCTCTCTTTCACTCTCTCTCTCTCTCTCTCTCTCTCTCTCTCTCTCTCTCTCTCTCTCTCTCTCTCTCTCTCTCTCTCTCTCTCTCTCTCTCTCTCTCTCTCTCTGTGTGCACCACATAAAAATTGGCCAAGGGGGCACACCTACTCACACATGCCGTACCCACCCCACAAAATCAGAAGAAGTAGAGAAGGGTACAAGGTAAATGATTGTCAAGAAATGGCTATGGAAGATTCCTCACACTCAAAAACACCACACATATGCTCTCTTACAATTGAGAATAGACCCACTTTGGTGGCCGGGTAAAAAAATTGATCTCTCTCTCCTTTGGGCTCTACAAGCACTCATCTTTGCCAAGAAGCCTCACTTGATGTGTGCCAACTATCTCCACACATGCAGGCGAGTTGTGCATAATCTACATAATTTTGTTGTTTTTGTGCATAGAAGTGTCAAGACTTAAAAGAGGGAGTAAGTGATTTAAAAATATGAAGAAAAACCAAACTTTGATCAACTAGGGGTCATAAGAGAAGGGAATTTTTCAGCTGTGAAGAAGAAAGCATGTGCTGCTACAACTTGCGATGAAGTGTGGTGATTTTTATGTAGGGGTACCCCTCTTGCTTTGTGAGAGCCTGTCATGGTGACTTGAAAGTGTGTATCTCCTCAATGGGCTGATGAAAGTGGGTACTTATCTCTCTATATTGACCTCGCTTTATCAAGGATTTAATATTTACATGATCACATGAAATTTCTTGTGATCACATTGTTTATAATCACATTCACATAATCACAAGTAACATGGTCACAAAAAGGCGGATAAGTGGTGCCGTGGAAACCCACCGAAACCCCACCGAGGTATGTGTTTTTTTGGACGAGCTTACTAGGAAACTATGTGAACTCTAAACTGAGCCCATTTTGAAATGAAAAAATCCCAATGGGCTTACCAAATTGGATGATTTATATAGGGTAGGGGGAAGTCACTCGACTATTGAACGTGATCCCTCAATGCGTGTTCACATGTTTGTGATCATGTTAATGAAATCATTGCTCTTCATCTTGTCTTGAGGTACGGTAGTTATGTCGTGTGTAGCTCCTTAGGGTGTAGCTAGCCGAGGGTAGACTATGTGCTATAATGTCTTGCTTGTACATATGCAATAGGAAAAGGTTTTCCCCAAGTTTTCAATCACTTTAAGTTTTTCCTAATCTTAGTGAGGTTTGGAGTTGTATATGCTTTTGATCAAACTATGTGTATAATATATCAAAGTGTCTATGGAGTCCCTACAAGGGTATGGGGGACGAGTGAGAACGAGTGAAGCCTATAGCTTTTATGAGAAAAAGTGAAGAAATTTTACTCATGTTTTATCTTATCTTTTCTTTGATTTTAGTGATTTCTTCACTTTCGTAAGTGCAGTTGATCATAATGAACGGTGTACAAGTAAGATACTTGGGGGTAGTCAAGTTTGAATGTGTGTGAGGTCAACAAAATCTATGAGTGGAGATCAGCCCATATCATCTTGAGAGAGATATTCTCTTTATCCTTTTTTTTTTTGTTGGTTAGAGGTGTTTTAAAGTCCAGCACCCTAGACCTTCACAAATTTTTTATCTTCCTCACACAATGTGCACAATAGGTCCTACTTTTTCATGGTTAATCTTCTTTAATTGAAATTCAATGGATTAAGCATCCAAATTTTATTTATCAACTACAACCAAGGTTTTTCCACGTACTTATGGACTTTTACACTAAATAAGGCATGTTGATGGAGGGTGGAGACCCTAAACTTGTGAAGTGGGAGCATGTGACTAATGCAGAGTGGTACAATGTATTTTGAAAATCAGATGATAGAAAGAAATAGTACGTAAAGTGTAGCTATGTACAAAGGAAGTTGTTCTCTTTCATCATAAACGCTATCAAAAGCTACCGACAAGTATGGAAATTACTTTTTCTTTTGCAAAGGGAGCTGTTAAGTGATTCACTCCTACAACAGGGGGAAATCATGGTTAGATTTTCAAAATGTAGCAATCAACTTAGTCTCTACTAGGGAAAGGCAAAAAAAAAAAGACTATATACCAAGTACTTTGTACTACTTCATTATCCATGTAAGAAGATTTTGGTAGGTGTATTGAACATAAGGTGGTACTATGTGATCCATTTTTTTTTTCCCTAAACCACTAAAAAGAAAAAATATGGTATTCCCTAACCATTCTTTCACTTAGGAGTGTAAGGTGGCACAAGTATGGTACTTAATTGGATAGGGTTTGTTGTCTAACACTTTCAAGGCATTCATAGGAAGTGCTACTTTGATGTCCACTTTAAAAAGTGGAAGATAACTAATTAATAGCTAGCATCTCCAAGCCTAGAAAAACCTATTGAAGTGGGTTATGATGAGTCGGACCGTAGTGCTACAAGCATGGACATGGTTGTGAAAGGAAACCCATTCTTTCACATTAGCACTCATATATCACAGTACTCTGGCAAAGGGTCGGGAAAGTTTTAGTTTATTTGGAAAACATAAAGTGTGTAGACAGTGGGAATAGACCCCAATCAAAAGTCATGCCAACAGTGAGAATGGTAATATCGAGCCCAATTACTACGATAGCTTTATATGAGATAGTTAGTAAGAGGACCATTCTGGCACCTATAAATAGGGACCATTATACATTATGGCCCGTTACTCATTTGGAAAGATCTATTGTCAATTGATGTACTATTGAGTCTAGTGTCACTTCTAGAGCTAGTCGTGATCTTATACTCTCTTGGCATTAAGATCAAAGAATTCTTTGGCTCATATTGTTCTACTTACTATCAATTGTACTCATTTGAATATACATTCCATTTCTAGTTCCAATATCAGTCTTGCATTTCCATTTCAGTTCAATCTTTGTCTTTTTGTGATCTGGTATTTGAAGTTTTCTTGCATAATCTAGTTTAACTAAATCCAATAATCTAGCCTACAATAGCTTTCAAAAGTGACTAGTTCATTTCATTTTGGCAATAACGGAGGTGATATGAATAGCTCTTGAAAGTGAATTGTCTCCTTGTTGGGTTTTGGAGTTAGCTAAATTCAGTCTTGCCACCCAGAAGTGACAGATGTGGTTGAAGGCCGACAACAAGATTCATTGAGGACCCAGATCATGTCAGCACAATTCTAGAGGGGTCAAGGCAAGGCTCTGATACTGACACTAATCCTGGAAATGAAATTGATGCAAAATTGGACCAACCAAAATGCAGAGGAAGTGGAGGATTCTTTGCATTCTCACTAGTTCAAGCAGAGGCATTGGGAGAGAACAACAAAGTTCTCTTGCTCTAGTGGATGTAATAAAAAAGATAAGGGCAAGAATTAGAAGCATGTTGAAGATAGTGATGACAATAAGAACAATTATAGACCAATACACATGAAGTTAGCACAAAACCCATACAAAGATACTAATTGAGACTGACATTGATAATTGGGACACTGATATCGATCATCATAGAAAGAGATAAATGAAAGAGTGCTAATCAGTTTCAAAAGAGAAATCCAGGCCTCAAGAATGAATGATCGATTGAAGATTTGATTTTTAGTATTCAAGAGGGGTAAGAAGGATGACCCACATATCCATATTCAAGTAATCGAACAATTTGTTGTGATTAAAGATATTGATGAAGATGAGTGGGGAGAGTACTTTCCCTAGATATTGAAGGATACAATTAGGAAATCGAGATTTAGTGTAGATCCAAGGATCCCAAGCTAGATGATTTTGGTTAGTGTAAACACTTTAAAGCATATGGTCATGTTTGGAATGATTGTGGAGTTAGAATTTACCATTTCAAGAAAGGTAAAGACATGTCCATGATTGCATTAATTAATCGACAAGTGTGAAGTTAGATGGAACAACTAGTTTCAAGAAGAATAAATCCAGTACAAGAGTTGGAATTGGCAAAAGTAGATATTAAAGAGGCAATGGTTGAGAAATGGGTAGAGCTAATTTTGGCAAGAGAGATTTTAGATTCTACTTTTGCGGGAAGTATGACCATTTTAAAGCTCAATGCCTTGAAAATGGAAAATCAGAAGGAGTTGAGCAAAAGCCACCTAGACCAGTACTAGAGAGCAGTCACCATAAGAAAAGGAATGGTGATTGAGGAAATCCTAGATCAACATAAAAAGAAGGTGAAGCAAGCTGGTGAAACAAACAAATGGGAGTAGCAAAGAGCTACATGGAAGGAAAAAGGCAAGGCAAAAGTAGTTGACAAATGGCAAGAGTAGAGTGATCTGGTGACAAATATTATAGAGGATCTATCAAAGAAGATGCCAAAGCAGATAAAATGCTCAAAATCCCAGACAATTCAAAAGTTTCCACCTCATTCTTAAAGGGATGAAGAAGATAAATTTTTCAAAGAATCTGGTGAGGAGAAGACAACAAATGGATTGATGATTCTATGTTAGCTGCCAAAGAAGATGCCAGAGCAGATTCAATGTTGAAAAGCTAAGCCAATTCAAAAATTTTCACCTCATTGTTAAGGGACTCAAGAAGAGAAATATTTCAGAGAATCTGGTGACGAAAAGAGAACAAGTTGATTGGATGATTCTATTTTAGCTGCGGTTGAGAGTCTAGCAGAGGAGATGAGGCAAGTAAAAATAGACTTGGCCAAGCTGGAAATACTTACCTAGGTAAGGAGAGGACAAGAGAGAAATTGGATAATAGGGGCAGCCATCCACTAGAAGAAAGAAACCAATTCAGTGGCATTGTGAAGATAGCTAATTGGAAGACATATCTTCGAGTTCAGATAAGAGTTTTGGTAACAAGCAAGATGAAATATATATTAAGATATGTGAAAGGATCCTAAATCTTAAAGTGGAACTGGATGATATTCGAAGAACCTCACCAAAAGTTGTAAAGCTTATCAAGAAGAAGAAGTAGATACAAAAGACATTGCAGTATATTTAGCAACCATTAGAGATGAAAAGGTTCCTATCATTCAAGTGGATTACAAAATCAGGACAAAATAAAAACCATTATCAAGGGTCATATTGGATGGTGGGGAAGGAGTCAACATTCTTGGAGAGACATGGGAGAATGGAGAAACATGTTCGGTTTGGAAAGCCTTCGTTGACATGCATGCCAAATGTGATGTACTTTAAAAAGCACAAGAAGTTCTTTAGGAGCTTACTATCTAGCATATTGTCTCTGAAAGGATGTGCTAATAGATAGGGTGCTTGGCAATGTTTTGTTCAATATGTATAGCTAGAAAAGGGTGGCCACCCAAAAAAAGGCTCATGGGTGTTGGGCTACTTATGGCATCGCATTGGGTAAATAATAAGGGGTAATGTAAAAGAAAATGAAGAAAAAGGAAGGCTCAAGGTGCAGACAATGTGGGGGGGGGGGGGGGGGGGGGGGGGAAGCATGCAAAATTGTTTTTGCATTGGCGGGATCTATGGGGCTTGGCATACTATAACCATGAAGAAAAATATGCTTAGTACACCATTGTGAAACTTTTGATACCACTTGAACCCAGTTTTGTGCAGTTTGGGGATTCAAGCCTTCCACATCATCAAGGAATTTTCTCCATGTGCTCTACAATGGTGGCATTGAGTTTGCTTTGGGGAGTGGTTCACTATTTTTAAACAAGGGGATTTATTGCATGTTAGAGAGAGAAAAAAGGGCAACGAGGAAGAGGAAAATGTCTTTTTTAATATATAAGAAACGAAAGAGATATGATGGGAGAGAAGGTGAAGAGAAAAAGGAGTTTTCATGAAGGAGAAGAGAAGGAAGAGTCTTGCTTCCTCTCTCTCAAACTCTGTGGTCAATGAAAAATTAAAGAAGAAGATCAATAGGGCTAGAAGCGGGGGAAAAGAGGAAGTCTATGGTGGTGATAGACGTTTTTCGGCTATTGTAAATTGTCATAGTGAGCTACCTCACCCTACCAAATTCACCCAAACACTATGGCTATCCCTACCATTTCACTGTATATAGCCGTGTGTGAGTTAGGGGACTTTTCTCGTATTTTCTTAAAAACCCTCAATTAGCTAGTCACTGGGCTAGTTGAGCCAAAAAAATAAAAAAATAATTAAAAAAAGGTATATTATGGCCTCTTTGTGTGTAAATATTTCATTATATATATGGCCTAAATATAGGGATTTTTTATAATTATTTTGATATTTTATTTAAATATTTATACCTAGGTGTGTGTTTTATTAAACTTGTGTATGCCTTCTTTCATCCTCTTGCACCATAAGTGTATTTTTTGCCAATGTGTACATACTCTAACCTCATATTTTTCTTTTATACAAATCACCCTCACCCTCGTGAAAACAAAAAAATTGATTTCTACTTTCTTAGTCATGTTTATTATATTATTTTCATTTACTTGCATACCTTTTCCTCTTTCACCCAAAATAATACAAAGAGGGACCATATCATATGACTCCAATATCTTTCCATATTCACAATTCCTCCATATTTATTTATTTATTTTTTACTCAATATTCTAACACCATGTGCTCATTGAGCTAAAATCCATGAATAGTCCATACACTACTCCCACCATGTATATATTGCTTTATTCACCAATAATCCTCCTCCGTGCATGTGTAAAGGGCAATTTGGATGTTTTGTATTATGATATGACAAAGGAGGGGCTCACTCTTGGATGCATTGTACAAATTCAACAAAGAAGGGGGCCACTAAAAGACTTTTGCAGGCATAAAAAACAAGCTTTTTGGTGAGATGTTTGGCACCCATCTCCACTGAGCGGTGGTCAAAAGAGAAAATGTGGAACAAAAGCTAAATAATAACCTCAAAAATTTTGGTGATTTTTGGAGCAACCACCGTTGAGCTATGATTTTTTTAGTGGACCTCAGTCTCCCCACTTTTCTCGCAAAGTAACCTATAGTCTTCTCTCACCTCCTTTCCCACTTCCGCACACATACACTCATTCCTCTCCATCCCTCACTCAAACCTGCAACTTTCATGGCTTACTTCATCTTCTTCACCATTTCCATCTCTCCTTACTCCATAGCTCAAAAGATTATCATCTCTACACACATATAGCTCAATTTCTCTCTCTAGAATCAAATTCATATTACCATAACCTCTTCATCCTTTCATAAAAGAGAAAAAATCAGCAAAATAACCAATCTCAAGCCCTGCAAAATGGAGAAAAAGCCACGTGAATACAATATATATTATAAAATGGAGCAAAATTGTTCAAATATAATACTTATGGCTTTAAGAGGTTGTAAATGTAGCCTAGACTAGACTGTTTAAATTTTGCCATGATTCCACAATCTTGAGTAAAACGCTTTTTTTCGATCCGTTCCACCCTAAAATGTCGACCTTTACACCATGCTGCTATGTATAACTTATACTACAAAGAACAAAGATTATGATGGCCGTTCAAACATCTAGAAAGTCACCAGTCATAAATTGCAAACTTACCTTGATCGCGCAACCCCGAGAGTACTCCCACTCTTCCTCAGTCACTTCTTCAACGCACTGTTGTGCGCTTTTTAATTGGTTGTGCAACCATCTTAAGCTCATGAATGTTGGTAGGCTCTCTAGAACCGTAGGATAGTGCATCGGTGGTCGTCTTCCCTGTCCCCACTCGATTCGTGTCCTTTGTCGCTCTTGCTTTGCATCCTCATATTGTGAAATCCACTTTTGCATCATTGGATTGTGAAGCATGCAAAATCGGTTGATTTTAGCCTCTAGATCTTCCATCATCTTCTTCTCAACACCGAGATTGCACATGACAATCCCAGATATGCGCTCATCATCTATGGTTCACCATAGCATGTCCCGGGCTTTATCAAATCTGTCTAGCCACTCTCCAATGTACACTAGGACTCTCATACCAGCCATACTTCTACCATGCTACCCTCCGGATATGCCTTCTGACGCACATATCCCTTGAGCGTTTTCATGAAACGTTCTAAAAAGAACATCCATCTGGAATGTATTGTGCCATCTATTTCCACCTCATCAACTATGTGAACAAGAAGATGTACCTAAATGGTTAGCATGGTAGTAGGAAATTGTTTCTCAAACATGCACACAACCTCCGCAGAGTTTAGTTTGGTGAATGGTATGGAGTCTAGTTGATCTCCTTTTGTGAGATCGATTGCACCAACTTCGCAAGTTTGTAGATTGTGTTACGGACGTCAAGAGACAAACATCCCTCAATGGCCACCGGTAAAATAAACTGCAAAACACGTGCAACAATGATATTAAAGTCCACACACAAATTTGTTACACAATTCCCACTATGATATATTCCACTATGAAGATACCTGACACATTTTATGCAAGTTTTGTGACTTCAAACCGGTAAGCTTTCCTTCTTTAGTAAAACACGTTTGGAGCGAGTGCATTACACCAGTGGGGGTCCGCAAAGATGGAATGGTCTCTTTTACTGTGCGTTCTTGGACGCCTGTGAAAATCCATGGTGATTTAGGGAGTTTTATCGATCCATCGAACGCTGTTTGCGACCAATATTGCTCCATACAATCCACATTTCTAAGGTCAACCCTGGCTCCCAAAGTATCTTTCTTGCCGTTCAGATGGTCCCATAGTAGATTATCCACATTCTTGAATATGTGCATTGGATCGAGCAAGTGATTGATCATGCATCAGGTCCAGTATGGTAACTTGTACCATAGAGATAGTCTATTCATCCCTGGGGGCAAACCGTCATCACGCATCTCCTTCTTCTCTAACCATGCTTGTGCAGACATCCTCGGTGACTCTCTTCCCAAAAATTCACCACGTAACACATGATTCTCTGGAAGATACGCTTGATGACCTTTGTAGATTTGCTTCTTCAATGAGGGCGCCCTACGTGCATTCAGTCTAGGTCCACATGTGACACATGCTCTGTATCCGCTTGTTTGAATCCCTGCATGTATACACATAATAATAGATAAGCTTGAGAAAAACCAAGATTTACAGTGTTTGAGTGAGAATTGTAAATCACGTGAGCATTCTGTTAGTCCGATAGTCATGCATGGTCCACATTAGAATTCCTCTGATCAAAGCATTCCGTCGACTTGTGTGTCGGCTCATATCCACCACTTCTATGCCAATCCACAATTGTTGTAGCTCTTCCAATAGTGGACGAAGATACCCATCCATATTCTTCACTTTATATCGCCCCAGCACAATCAAGCTTAGCCATAGGTGCCCCTTCTTCGTACTCGACCACGGGGGAATGTTACAGTTGACGATGACAACGGGCCATACACTGTAAGATGTTGATCTTTGACCAAATGGATTTATGCCATCCATAGACAGGCCTAAGTGCAAATTTTGAGCTTCCCTGGAAAAATTCGACCATGTTTCATCTATATGTTTCCAGGCTGCGCAATCTGTAGGAATCTGTAGCACACCATCCAAAGATTTATTCTCCTCATGCCATGATGCTAGGGCGGCCATGTACTTACATTCAAGGAATGCGAGGAAGCAGAGGAAAATGTCGCAAAATGTTTTGCGGATTTTTTGTTCCGTGGAGATCTACTCGATATTTCTCGGAATCACATTTCGGACACTTCTCCATGTCTATGGATTCCCCTCTGAAAAGAATGCAGTCGTTAGGACAAGCGTGGATCGAATTGTAATCCATCCCCAAGTTTCACAAAATCTTTCTTGCTTCCTCTTGGGAAACTGGCATCACATTATCAATTGGCAGTATGTGCTCTTTGAGCAATCTACACAACGAAAAAAATATGGTACAATTGTGTAAAAATCTATCAGATCATTATACATCTAGAGTTTTTTATTAAAGTAAACTAATTGTAATAGATCACCTGAAAAGCGCTATGATGCTAGTGTCACTCCATCCAAACTTTGCCTGCATGTTGAGAAGAACCAAGATCGCCTTCAATCTAGACACGCGTGCTCCATTATATAATGGCGTATCGGCTTCACTTTTCATATCATCATAGATAAGCCTTTCTGAATCCATGATCGTCTTGATCATCTCATGGATCTCGGGCTCAAACATTACCTCGTGGGAAATGTGGTCTACATGATCATCCCCCGAGCTGTCAGAGGCTACATCTTGTGGCCTCACATATGCTGCTTGACCAAAGCGCCTACGAACACGTCTATTGGGTTGCAAGATTGCTGCCTATTGGCTAGCATCAGAGTCCGACGAGTTATAATTGGCAACAACTCGATCTATAATAGATGGATCGATCTCGCCAGTTTCAACTCCTCGTCGGCTAGATCTTTAAGGTCTCTTGAATTAGTTTCCTACGACGTTAAATTAAACTCTCTTCTTCTCAGGTGTGTGTGTGTGGGTGTGTGTGCACTCCAGTAAAAGGAGGAAAATGGTATAAGCTTTCTATCACCCAAGTGTGATAGATTGGTTATGCCATTTCCCTCTTGAATAACAGGTCTTGAGTTCAACTCCTCATCGACTAGATCTTTAAGGTCTCTTGGGATAGTTTCCTACGACGTTAAGACTCTCTTCTTCTTCTTCTTCTTCTTCTTCTCTCTCTCTCTCTTTTCCTCTCTCAATGTGTGTGTATGCATTCTTTGTTTATGCATGTGTGTGTGTTTTTTGTTTATGCATGTGCTCTCTCTCTCTCTCTCTCCCTCAAAAAAAAAAAAAAATGTGTGTGTGTGTGTGTGTGTGTGTGAGAGAGAGAGAGAGAGAGAGGGAGAGAGAATAGAGGGGAACGGAACATGAGAGTGAGTAGAGGGAGGAGCATACCTGGCTCTCCTTCCTCTCCTCGTGTGTGTGTGTGTGTGTGTGTGTGGAGAAGAACGAGAGAGAGAGGGAGAGTGCGGGTTACCTTTTCTTGCTTGAGCACGCCGAAAACTCAAATCTGAGATCTGAGTTTTCAGACCCTCTCGGTTATATTTTTACCAATGTTGGCATCGCTATGAGTATTGCTAAGTTACTTATAACTTAGCGACGCCGTGGGTTTTCACATTTGAACGTCGCACTGCAAGCGTCGCTAATATTAAGTACCTCTTGTAGTGTCAGAAATCACTAGAGAGCAAAGGTCTAGTTGGTTAATCATCGGTAATTAGCACTAACCCTTTTTAATTAGCAGAACTATGTTAATCTATTTATATTTTCTTAATTAATTCAATTTATTAAGAAGATTAAACCTATTTATACTCTAAAACTCTCTCCTAATTCTAAATTCTCTGCTGCTTATTGTGATTAAGTTTAGGGATACTAATCTAATTAATCATTATATTATATTAGGATTGAAATTACTCATTTTAACCATAAATTAATGATAGTTATACTAATTAAACTTAGATTAATATGAGATAAATATCATAGCTGTGTTAGACTGTCAATATGCTAAGAAAATTATCTTTTGATGTTTTGAATACTTTTTGTAATTATTTAAGTAGAATTGTATTGTTTTGAAGAGAAAAGTAAAGGGGAAGATGATCAAATTAATCCAAAAAACTTTGAGATAATTATCAGAGGTAAAATACATCTTAAATAACCCATGATAATTATCGTAATTGCAGATAATTAGTCTAACTAATTATCTCAGTAGAAAAACATTGTTTTTAAGCAAAAATAAAAGGGGAAAATTAGCAAACTAATCCAAAAAGCTTTGACATAACTATAGGAGAGAAAATAGATCTTAAGAAACCCGTGATAATTATTTTAATCTAAAATATTAGTTTAACTGATTATCTCAGGTGAAATACACTATTTTTAAGAAAAAATAAAAGGGGGAAAAAAGAAAAGTAATACATAAATCTTTCAGATAAATATCAAAGGTAAAATATATCTTCAAAAATCCGTGATAATTATTTTAATCTGAGATAGTTAGTCTAACTAATTATCTTAGTAAAAATACAGTGTTTTTAAGAGAAGATAAAAGGGGATTTTAGCAAATTAATCCAAAAACCTTTGAGATAATTATCAGAGATAAAAATTATCATAAGAAACCCGCAAAAATTATATTAACTACAAATAATTATTTTAACTAATTATCTCAGTAAAAAAACATTAATTTTAATGGAAAATAAAAGAGAAAAAATAACAAACTAATTCAAAAAGCTTTGAGATAATTATCAAAGGTAAAATATATCTTAAGAAACCCATGATAATTATTTTAATCTCAGATAATTAGTTTAACTAATTATCTCAGCATAAATACACTATCTTGAAGGGAGCAAAAAATGGTAAAACATATTAAAAAAACCCGTGATAATTTATCTTAATCTTAGACAATTAGTTAAACTAATTATCTTAGCAAAAATACACTGTTTTTAAGGGAAGATAAAAGTGGAAAAATAGCAAACTAATCCAAAAAGCTTTGAAATAATTATCAAACATAAAACTCATGAAAATTATCTTAACTACAAATAATTAGTTTAACTTGCAGAACAACACTGTTTTTATGGGAAAATAAAAAGGGAAAAACAACAAACTAATCCAAAAAGTTATGAGATAATTCTCAAAGATAAAACTCATCTTAAGAAACGCATAATAATTATTTTAACTATAGATAATTAATTTAACTAATTATCTCAACCAAAAAACATTATTTTTAAGGAAAAATAAAAGGAAGAAAATAGAAAATAAATCCAAAAATATTTGAGATAATTATCAAAGATAAAACACATCTTAAGAAACCGGTGATAATTATCTTAAATACAGATAATTAGTTTACTGAACTATCTTAGTAGAAAAACACTGTTTTTAAGGAAAAATTAAATGGGGAAAATAGAAAATCAAATTGAAAATCTTTGAGATAATTATCAGAATTAAAATATATCTTAAGGAACCCATGATAATTATAGGAACCATAGATAGCTAGTTTAGATAATTATTTTAACTAATAGTAGACAATTTTGTGTATACATTGGAAAAAGGAGATTAGTAAATGAATTTATATAATTACCCGATAATTACCTGAGATGAGAAATAACTTTTGAAGGTTGGAAAAATTACCTTATTCCAAATAATTAATATAACAAATTATCGTCGTCCAATATTGTCTAAATTAGACCATAATTTTAAAGAGAAATTTATAAATCAATTTTATGATTTAGCCAAAAAACTATTAGAGATATAGCATCTCAAACTCCATCTAGGGTAAATATCCTACTAGAAGATACGTAACTCATAATTTACTAAGGCCAAAATAGGGTATTTTGGAATATAAATTAAAGAAGAAATTTAGAAAAATAGCTCCAATAATTATGTGATAGTTATGGGAGAATACTAATAGTACCAAGAAGCTACAGGAGAAATATCTCATCCAAATATTTAACAAGGATACCATTTACTCCGAAAATCCTTATTTTTGGATAAAAGGAATAAAAGAGATTATTCATTTAATTCTCTAATCGATTAAGTCCTTTTATAAAGGCTGCTAATATGGCTCCAAAAAGAACCAGAGAAATTCCTCTTTCCGATAAAGAGGATACAATCAACAAAAGAAATATAGCAACTCATGACCATGAGGCTGGGCCTAGTCATAGGCTACGAAGGAAAGTCGGTAGGCGCCAGCACAACAGCAAATGGCTGACGAGTCTCATAGGTGGATTTCCATTTTTCTCACTTGGGTCTTTAATTAGATTAAATTTCATTTATAAATTAACATTGCATACGTAAGCACTAGGAAGGATTAACTGGCTGCAAACAGAAGGTGACTTCCAAGAAACCAACGAGCAATGGTTTAAATAGGAAAGAAATGATTGGGCTACGACCGATTGACCTAGGAACGAAATGTTTGATCATCCTTAAGACAGCTTGTCTCAAGACACCTCTAATTCCTTGGAATATTTTACTCCACGTAATGAGTAATGATGGTGATTCTGCCATGGATGAGTCGGTTTCCTCATTGCGCGTGGAGTCTTTACCCCGTGCTTGTGGATATTACTTAGGATATCGAGTTTATCCTAGAGGAACTGCCCGGTTGTATGGACAACCGGTTGGCGTATGGGCTCCCGGACTATGGGTGATGGCTTTTTCCACCCCGGTTTTATAAATAAGAAATGGGTGCTGTTTTTTCACCCCTGTATAGATGGTCTTGAGACAAGCCAATACTGGTCAGAGTTACTCTAAAATGATAGTACCTTGTCTTAAGTCTAAAGATGTCTGTTTGTTAAAAGAATGTTTTCAATACTATTTTCAAGGGCTGGTTTAATGAAATTCAGTTTTGAAAGTTAAAAGAAATCATTGTTTGAATTGTGACAAGAATGTGGTAGTAATTAAATAACAAAGCAACATGTGTGAGTGCAGGGTGGTAAGTGGGGATTGACTAAGATTGTAAATCATGGACGGGTGGGTCTGATTAGTGAGGTTACTATCCATTCCTGCGAACTGAAAGTGTCTAGAAACTCCTCCACTTGGAAGAGGAGTCCACCAGCGGCTGAGCCCTCACATATGTTAGGGGGAAAAAAGCGTTGGCTAAGGAAACCTTAATCCGAATGATGGTAGTTATAGGGCCGGAATATTATTTTTATATTCAACAAGTTGTCCCATTTCCACTGTAAGAAAGGACTAGGTCTCCTTGTAGGGATGTAAACCTAAACCATTATTAATGGTAAGGGTGAATTCCTTGGATTCTTCTTGTTTAGGGACTCAGATTCTATTAGGCCTAGAGACCTGTCAAGGATCCCATCCCGCTTTTTGGTGTCGGCAAGTTTGGGGACTTCACAAGTGGTATCAGAGCATGGTTTAATAAGGTCCTGACCCTAGGATGTAAAGTTGACAAAATAGGCAGAATAAGTTATTTTGGATTCTTAATTATAATATATTTTGAGATGGGAATTTCCCTATCAATACAGGAAAATGTCCGCCAAGCTTACCGGAAGTTTATGATCTTCAAAATCATGTTCGAGGCTGCTTGCACCTCCAGTAAATTCTTATTTCGCAAGAGCATCATGCAATTATTAGATGAAATGTTTTCCCCTCCTCCTACATGGGGAATCAGCTGGTCACTGTTTGGCGGAATTTTCATGATTGATGCGGTACAGATAGAAGGTTTGGCACTCAATTTGAAGAGACTCAAATGGGCAGAAACACTTCGGACATCGAAGTTCTCTTTTTCAGTGGGACTAAAGATCAAGATCAGACTATTACTATAGATGGGGTGAAGTGTCACATAATCAATGGGTATTTGATCAGGTAGCTAAAGTAATATACCAGGGTAGGATCAGACCCACGAGGGTAGGTCCTAAGTTTAGAGGCCCAAAAGATGTTATATTTTTTAATCCCCTGTCAGACCCACTAGTGGTTAAGAAGATTTTGGTATAGAGAGTTACATCTTGTATATAGTATGAGTCCATCTTGTACATAGTATGAGTCAGTGATTGTATTAACTCTTGTATATACCATGGTTTTATGATAATGACATGCTTTGTGTAATTTAAATAGGATGGTTATAGTAATTGTTGGATTTCTGTTTTCATTCAAAGTTTTGAAAGTATATCGATTAGAAAAATTGCATGACAACACAAAATTACTTGTTGTCACTAAAAGATCTTCATTAATTAAAAACCCAGGGTAATGCAAAAAGCCTTTACACTCCCCCCATGAGAAGAAACTACTTCTAAAATAGGTTCAACTCCCAACTTTCAAGGGAGAGGGAACCAACTTAGAACGTGATGCCGAAGCCTGGCTCGACGCCATGGATGATTATTTCTTGGCAGCAGGAACTGCTTCAAAAAATCAGGCAATGCTAGGAATGTTTCGACTCACTCGAGATGCTAAGCTCTAGTGGAAACAATACTGTAGAGATAATCCTTCCATTAGTCCATCCTAGGAAAGAATGAAACAAGCAGTGAAAGAAAGATATCTTCCTCTGGCTCATCAAGCTATTAAAATGAATGAATTTTTTTCCCTCTGACAGTTAGGGCTTACTTTGGAAGAATACTACACCAAATATGTGTCTTTACGGCGTTATGCACCACCAATGATAATGGAACAACAGATTTCTCGTTTCTGCCAGGGCCTAAACAAACCTTTAAGTACCCATTTAGAAGCTATGAGTCCCACATCTATTCAAGACGCGCTTCTTAGATCTAAACCGCTTGCGGGTGAAGGAAACACCCCTGCAAGGAACTATTATAACTACAATAACTTTAGAGGAAGAACAAGGAAAAATTTTAATCAAGGAAATCAACGAAGGGCAGTGACAACTGTAAATACTATAGAACATACTTTTCCAAATATCAGATGTTATGGATGCAATCGAATGGGGCACTACAAGAGCCGATGCCCCGAGGAGAAAAATGCCCGAGTTGTTGCTGGAACCACTCCTCAGACTCAGATAGGCCAAGGAAATAATCAAAGAGGTGGAAGAAATAGAGGATGAGGCAGAGGAAGATGTAGAGGAGCCATAGCTTATGCTGCAGTAGGAGAGCCAACCTTGATGGATGAAGAAGATGAAAGAGCTACTCTTTTTGCTGCCATTGATAACCCTGGAGCTCGGCAACAGTATGTAGTCATCCAAACCACTGCAAACAGAGAAGGTGAAAAATTTGAACTACTTATAGATTGTGGCAACACACATTCTCTTCTCTCCCCTAAATGCTTAAGGAAACTCAAATTAAACTATTATCCCACAAAGAAATTAATGGTAGCACTAGCAAAAGGGAGAGAGGTTCTATCTCAATTTACAACCGGGGAAGTTGAGTTTGAACTGGGAGGAACCCTTACTTTATCTTACTTTTGGATTGTACTAGTCGGAATCTATGACGGTATTCTAGGAATGGATTGGTCAATAAAAAATCAAGCCCATATTCACTGTCCTCAAGGGAACCTATCCTACAAAAATCACTTAGGTGAAGAAACATTGGTACAAGGATCAAATGGGAAGCCTAAGGCTCATTTAGTTAAAGCTAGTAAACTTTTGAAAGGGTTACGCATGGGGCAACAAATTTTTGTAGTAAAACTCAATAAGGCAGATGACTCAAAGGAAAACACCACTCCAGAATGGCTTAAGGAATTTTCGGATATATTTCCGGAAGATCTCACAAATTTACCTCTCCCAAGGGACATAGACCACGAAATACCAACCTTTCCAGGTAGTGAACCAATTTCAAAAAGACCCTACAAAATGTCCCTCCCTGAAGCTATTGAATTAAAAGAACAGCTTGGTCAACTTATTGAACAAGGATTCATAAGACCAAGCATTTCACCATGGGGAGCGCCTGTTCTATTCCAAAAGAAGAAGGATGGATCATTACATCTCTTCATCGATGATAGGAGGCTTAACTAGGTATAAGTAAAGAATAAGTATCCTATTCCTCACATCGACGAATTACTTGATAGATTACATAGAGCCAAGGTATTCATAAAAAATGATCGCAGATCAAGTTATCATCAAATCCGGATTAAGGAAGCAGATATTTATAAAACTGCATTCAACACCCGGTATGGGCATTATGAGTTCATCGTGATGCCTTTTGGTCTTACGAATGCTCCGGCTACTTTTAACCGTCTCATGCAAGATATATTCAAAGAATATCTGGATGATTTTTTGTTGGTATTTTTCGACGATATCTTGGTATATTCCAAAGATGAAAAAGAGCATGAAGGCCATGTACGTAAAGTACTTCATCTTCTACGCCAACATCAATTGTATGCCAAGATGAGTAAATGTGCATTCTTCAGTCCCAAAGTTAGCTATATTGGATTGATAATAAACTCTGAAGAAATCTTTGTAGACCCCGCAAACATTAAGGACATAATAGATTGGCCACAACCCAAGAGGGTCAGTGAGATTCAAGGATTCTTGGGCATTACAGTATGGTATAAAATCTTCGTCAAAGATTATGCAGTCATCGCCGCACCCTTGACGCAGCTACTTAAAAAGACATCCAAACTTACATGGGAAAAAGAACAGAAGGACTGTTTTCTCAAACTAAAACAAAATCTCACATCAGCCCCTGTACTCAAACTCCTTAACTTCGCTCAAGAGTTTGACGTAGTAACCGATGCCAGCAGCCTTGCTATAGGAGGAGTCTTAAATCAAGAAGGCAGACGAGTCGCCTTTACTTCTCAAAAATTAAGAATCCACGGACTGAATTATCCAACTCATGATCTAGAACTCCTAGCCGTCATCCATGCTCTTAAGCTCTGGAGGCACTATCTTCTAGGAGGAAAGTTTCAATTAATCACTGATCATCAAAGTCTATAATGGATTTTTTCACAAGCAACATGTCACAGGAACGGAATAATAGAGATAGATAGCAAAAGATAGAGAAAGAGATCTTTGTATTGATGGACTTTTGCAGAGTTTTGATACAACAGAGGAGCAATGGAATATATGGGCGCACTCCGTTGTACGGAGCTCGAAGCTCCCGACCACCCCCGAGCTTCAGTCCGCTTGCATGCAGTGTCTCACTCGCACTCGTACTCGAGATCTATGAATGATCCCGAAATGCACTACGATCATACTTTTATCCTTCTTTTTCTTGGAAAGCCTGCGACTTCTCAAACTAGACGCTTTTTTTTTAAAGGCGTTAAGTCAACTCGATTTTCACACCAAGTATACCTGCGAGAATAAGATAAGAACGTGATCGCTAAGCGATCTGTAAAGGTTAGATTTTTATCATGACACTTTGCACATATCCGGTTTCACACACTGATTTCTGCATCGCCTACAAAATAGTCAAAAGAACATACTCGTGCAACCAATTCAACATGATAATCAAAGTAAAAAAACATAATTATATACCTTCATAATCTCAATTGCAATACTCTACCATGATGAAACAATCCACTTCTTGGTTGATAGCAGGGAGAACTGTATGATGTTGTATGTCTGTCTATCCCTTTGTATACTACATTGCTGTTGCCTTCTCTTTATTTTCATTATAACTTTTACAAACGAACTCAGAACAGAGCAATCTAGGTACTCAAAACGACGGGAATAGGTCTGGTCTACAAGATAGCGTAGACAGAATTGCAAAAAACATCTTTCTTTGGTTGAAAACACACCTTTTAGGTCGCGACTCATAAAACCTCTATTTTTGGGTCTCCACTACATTTTCAACTTATTTTAAGCCTACCCATACATTTTAAGCTAAAACACATAAATATAAAACACTGATATTAATAAAAATCTCAACTTTACTGTTCATAGAGAGACTATCTGTTATTTATTAATCTTCATCAAATACGTCTTTAGTGTATTATTTAAAAAAGAGAATATATGTTCTCTCTTAATATCTCAAACTCATTCATATAAGCTCTATTTAATAAACTATTCAACAATCTTTCAAGTCATGCTAAATGAAATATATGTCCTACTACATTCTTTTTGACTTTAAGCTTCAAAAATTAGTCCTATTACATTCTCCCCTTATCAAAATTAACTCTGTCCTCGGAGTTGGAAGGAGAGAAATTCTCTTTGCAAAACACTAACATCAATCCATGATGCATTTTCTAGAGGATAGTTCTGCTACTGAACCAAAAATTTCACAATGTCTCTATTTCTCAAATGTTTAACACGCCTATCGCACTAAGTCTAGTTCTACAGTCAATGTTCCGTCATCTTTCAACTTAGAGTTGTCTTGAAAATCATGATGCACATTGGAAACATACTTTTTCAATAAAGTCACATGAAATACAAGATGCACTTTAACATGAGAAGGCAATTCCAATTTGTAAGCTAATGAACCAATGCGCTTCAAAATTTTAAACGGCCCAGCAAATCGTGGAGACAATCTTCTATTCTTTTCAAGAATCAAATGAGACTTCTCAGGAATAACCTTTAAGAAAACCATATCACCAGTTTCATACTCCACAACACGATGTTTCTTGTCATAATACAATTTATGTCTCTTTTGAGCTTCTTTAATATTCCCCCTGATTTTGGTCAACTCGCTATCCATTTTCTCAAGCATCTCACGTGATAGTTCTACCTTATTCCTCGAATTAAGAACATTAATAGGTGTGGGACAATTGTAGACGTACATTGCCTCAAATGGAGTCATCCTAATAGATGAATGATATGAACTGTTATATGAAAATTCAACGAAAGGCAGATACTCATTCCAATTAGATTGGTTTTCATTGACATACATTCGTAACATATCTTCTAAAATACAATTCACTCTCTCCGTTTTCCCATCAATTTGAGGATGAAAAGCAATAGACATGAGTAACTGGGTACCTATAGAGTCAAAAGTCGCTCTCCAGAAATGAGAAGTGAACTTAGAATCTCTGTCAGACACTATACTCTTGGGCATGCCATGCAAACGAAATATCTCTTTCACAAACACGCTTGAAATGGTCAAGACAGTATCATTTATTTTTACAGGAAAGAAGTGAGCTTGTTTTGTGAGTCTATCTACCACCACAAAGATCGAATCATACCCTCCACGAGTAGTAGGAAGTCTAATGATAAAGTCCATGGATATAGACTCCCACTTCTGTAAAGGAGTGTCTAAGGATTGAAGGTCACCAGGCATCCTCTTATGTTCAATCTTAACTTGTTGACATTGAAAGCACTCAGGTACATAATTCTTAACATCCAATTTCATACACGGCCAAAAGAATGAACTGTTAATCTTTTCATATGTCTTATTCAATCCAGGATGACCAGAAAAAGATGAATTATGAAACTCATGCAGAATTTGACTCTTAAAAGCAGAATTTGCAGGAATACACAAGCGGTCATAATAATACAGATTTCTCTTATACTCAAGAATTTCAAAATAGGTATATAAAAGGAATCATTTTCAACTTCAGCATGCATATCATCAATCAAATTAGACCACACAACAGTCAATAAATTACACATGGGCCTACGACTCAATGCATCTACAACTTTATTTTCTTTTCCACACAGATACTTCAAATCAAAGTCATACTCAGCCAGCAAATCAATCCATTTTCTTTGTCTGTTATTTAACAATGGTTGAGTAAAAATATAATTCAAGCTTTGATGATTAGTACGCAATTCAAATTTTATAACAAGCAAGAGATGACGCCAATGCTTCAATGCATGAACAACAGCAAGCAATTCTAGATCATGTGTTGCATAGTTCAATTCATGTCGTCTTAATTTCCTAGACTCATATGCAACCACTCTTCCTTCTTGTGTCAAAACACAACCAAATTGTTCACCACTACCGTCATAGGACACAACAAATGGTTTGCCCATCTCAGGAACTTTTAAAACAAAATTTTACGCTATTTTAGCCTTCAAGGTCTCAAAAGCAATCTCACAGCTAGAAGTCCACACAAAACCCTTGTCTTTCTTGGTCAATTCGGTCAAAGGACTTGCTATCTTAGAGAAATCTTTAATGTGTGCTCTCTCATATTGTGCTAGACCCATAAAGCTTCTCACATCCCTTAATGACTTAGGTGCTGGCCACTCCACAATAGTTTTAACTTTATCAAGATCAATGTGAATCCCCTCTTTAGAAATCACTCTTCCCAAATACACAATCTGATCCTTTTTAAAAGAACACTTACTTGCTTTGGCATACAATTTATGTTCACACAAAACTTCAAATGTTTTCTTTAAATGCAATGCATGATCTTCTTCATTCTTAGAATACACAAAAAGTTCATCCAATAATTTACCAGAATGAAGTCAACAAGATATAGGTGAAAAATATTATTCATTAAGTACATGAAAGTTACTGGTGCATTAGTCAAACCAATAGCAAGAACTCTAAATTCATAATGCCCATAACATTGTTGGGAAACAAGCAAACCGGAACACCTCTATAGCGATGTCACCCAAGAGTGTTGAAAGAGCACTACAACAACACCAAAAGCTTTGGAAAACCCCTTTGAAACACCACAAGTCCAACAAGAGTAGTCCCCTTGGGAATTTACTAGCCGTCGCCCACCCAAGAGACTATGTCACATAGGAGCAAAACCCTGCCAAAGCATGGATTTACAGCACACGCCGACCAATGCATACGAAGACAAGGGCCTCACCTTTCACCATCAAACATCACAAACCCATAAATTCAACATCAACTTCACAACTCATAGAAACAAGCCCTCCCAATCTGCCTACATGCAATTTTCCACCAGGCTGCCATAGTCGTAACCCTGCAGAGAACTAGTCGTAACCTGAAGAGCACAACTCCAATTGGGTCACTTTAAATCTTGGGATAAATCTTGAAAAATGACTGGCAATAAAGCTGAAAATGACCAAAATTGATTCCATACGCCGCCATGAGCAAAATTGACACGAATAGAAAGCTGTCCCAGCACGACTACACGTAGAGAAGGCTAGTCGGGGCAAAAAGCTGCATCCAAGAGCACCAAGGAGACACAACAAGATAAAACCTGCAAATTTCTGATGTTTGGCTTAACTTTTTTAAGTTTTTACATGAGTTTAAGTTATATACAAGTCTCACTTCAAAAAAGTCACTCACGGGCACTTACAACAGCCCGGCAGTTGTCACTAGACTAGCGACTTGCAGCGCATGTACATGTGCTTGATAAAGCAATCTAAAAACCCCACAAAAAGAAAGCCCACACACACTTTTGACATTGGGTGTCATGTCCGTATATACAAATTTACAAAGAACGGGGTGTTAGAAATGCGCCCAACAACGTGTACGAAAAGTAGTCTTTGGAATGTCCTCGGCCTTAATGCGGATTTGATGGTAGCCAGAACGAAGGTCAATCTTCGAAAATATTGTGGCACCACTCAATTGGCTAAGCAATTCATCTATGTGAGGAAGAGGATATTTGTTCTTAATGGTCTGTTTGTTTAATCCCCTATAGTCAATGCATAACCTAATTGTACCATCCTTTTTCTTTTGGAATAACACAGGACTACCCCAAGGAGATACACTAGGTTTAATGAAACCCTTTTTCAAAATATCATCAAGTTGCATCTTAATCTCTTTAAGCTCATCAATATTGAACCTGTATGGAGCCCTTGAATAAGGTGTTGCTCCTGGATATAGATCTATGGCATGGTCTACCGCCCTAGGCGGAGGCATACCAAGAAGATTGTCCGGAAATACATCCTTAAGTTCGTGTAAGAGATCCTCTAAAAATTCTGGATTTATCTCTTTCTGTTTATGCTCAGATTCTTCTTTAATCTCATTAGCACACACCAGAAACGTTTCACACCCTTGTCTAAGTCACCTTATCAATTCCATGGCCAAAACTAGATTTAGAATCTCTTTCTTTCCACGAAGAGTGTGACTTATCATCATCAAATGATTAAAGATATATTTTTCTTTCTTAACAATCAATCAAAACATGATTTTCAATTATCTAATTGATACCAATGATAACATCATGCATATCAATGTGAATAATATAGAAATCATCTTTATGCTTCCGACTCTTCAAAGAAAAAAAAAATCAAATTTTCTACTAACTCTTCCGTGAAACTATTATTAACACTGGTTAAGTCCACAAATCTTTTAACTTCTCGATTTAATTTCAAGTTTAATTTCTCAATCAATTTAGACGATAAGAAGCAATGAATACTATCCAAATCAATTAAGAAATTCAAATTTAAATCTCAACTTTTACGCATAAATTCGATCACAGAAGATTTCAAAGGACGTATCAAAGACATAAAACATCACAAAGAAGGGGTAGATGACTTACCTTTATTGTACTCATCGCCAAAAGTCTCCAATTGAGCCATCTTGGTACGTATTGTCTTATCGGTCACCTTGCTCGAGCATTCGAAATTCTGGTGGTCGTGTCCTTGATATTGAAAGTATAATCCAAATGGTTGAGTTCTATAATCCACGCTTCTAAATCTTCGCATATCTTTCTTATGCCATCAAACTCTTTAAGCTTAGCCTTTGTTAAGAATGATTTGCTTGTCGCTTCTCCCATATCGTCATCGTTTCTTTTTCGAGTTGACGACCTCTACCTCCACCACCACCGTTCCCACCATCACCATTATCACCACCGCCAGGTGCCCCAGCACCGCCACGATGATTATTGTTTCCTAGTGGAGTAGCATGGTTTCCACCCTCATGTTTGCCATCAAGGTCGACATAGATATCGGCCTCTCGTGCTGCTTTGCCCCGTAGAGCCTCAGCACGCTGTCGATTTTCTTGTTCCAAATCTTCTCGTAGTCGCCAAATCAGGTCTTCTTGCTCCTTCATACTCCTCTCATATCCTTCCATATCCAGAATCAACCGCTTTCTCTGATATCAATTGTCATAGGAATGGAATAATAGAGATAGATAGAGAAAGAGATGTTTGTATTGATGGATTTTTGAAGAGTTTTGATACAACAGAGAAGCAATGGAATATATGGGCGCACTCCGTTGTACGGAGCTCGAACCTCCCGAACACCCCCGAGCTTCAGTCTGCTTGCATGCAGTGTCTCACTCGCACTCGCACTCGCACTCACACTCGCACTCGCAGAAGAAGAGATCTATGAATGATCCCGAAACGCACCACGGTCGTACTTTTATCCTTCTTTTTCTCGAAAAGCCTGCGACTTCTCAAAATAGACGCTTTTTTTTTTTAGGCGTTCAGTCAACTCGATTTTCACACCAAGTATACCTGCGAGAATAAGATAAGAACGTGATCGCTAAGCGATCCGTAAAGGTTAGATTTTTATCATGACATTTTGCACAGATCCGGTTTCACACACTTGTTTCTGCATCGCCTATAAAATAGTCAAAAGAACATACTCGTGCAACCAATTCAACATGATAATCAAAGTAAAGAAACATAATTATATACCTTCATAATCTCAATTGCAATACTCTACCATGAAGAAACATTCCACTTCTTGGTTGATAGCAGGGAGAACTGTATGATGTTGTATGTCTGTCCGTCCCTTTGTATACTACACTGCTGCTGTCTTCTATTTGTTTTCATTATAACTTTTACAAACGAACTCAGAACAGAGCAATCTAGGTACTCAAAACGACGGGAATAGGTTTGGTCTACAAGACAGCGTAGACAGAGTTGCAAAAAAACGTCTTTCTCTGGCTAAAAACGTAACTTTTAGGTCGCGACTCATAAAACCTCTATTTTTGGGTCTCCACTACTTTTTCAACTTATTTTAAGCCTACCCATGCATTTTAAGCTAAAACACATAAATATAAAACACTGATATTAATAAAAATATCAATTTTACTGTTCATAGACAGACTATCTGTTATTCATTAATCTTCATCAAATACGTCTTTAGTGTATTATTTAAAAAAGAGAATATATGTTCTCTCTTAATATCTCAAACTCATTCATATAAGCTCTATTTAATATACTATTCAACAATCTTTCAAATCGTGCTAAACGAAAGATATGTCCTACTACATTCCTTTCGACTTTAAGAACTTCAAAAATTAGTCCTATTACACAACACTCAACATGAGGCAACGAAGATGGATAGAACTCTTACAGGAATATGATTTTGAAATAAAATATAAACCAGGAAAGGAGAATGTGGTTGCTGATGCCCTTAGCCGTAAGATTTTTCTTGGGGCCATTTCCATAGTCGACAATCCAATCCTAAACAAGGTTAAGGAAGCCTCCCTGGAAGATGAAGATGATCAAAAACTCCTACAGGTTATCAATCAACAAGACCTAAAAGAGAAAGAGAGACAGAATCAAGGATTATTCACTTGAAGATGGGCTTCTCTATTATAAGTACCGGCTTTACATTCCTAAGAATCGAGCATTAAAGGAGTTAATCCTTTATGAAGGACACAATGCTCCAGTCGTCGGCCATCTTGGCTATGCAAAGACCCTTAATTCCATAACGAAAAGCTATTTTTGGCCAGGAATGAAAGGGGATATACGAGTAATGATGCCAGGAAAACTTCAACCTCTTGACATTCCTCAAATGAAGCAAGAACTCATAAGCATGGACTTTGTAACAGGCCTTCTTACCGTTCAAGGGGGTTATGAGTCCATTATGGTGGTAGTGGACATGCTGACCAAAGTGTCTCATTTGATGCCTATGAAAACAACTTACACTCCATCAAACATAAGCCGTTTATTTATCAAAGAGATCTTTATATTACATGGGTTTCCTAAGAGAAAAGTCAATGTGACAGGGATGCAAAATATACTTCAAAATTTTGGAAAGCTTTGTTTGAATCCTTAGGTACCCAGCTATGTTTCAGTACAGCCTATCACCCTCAGACGCAAGGCCAGAAAAAAAGAGTGAATCAAGTTATTGAAGACATCCTTAGAGCCTACTGTAGTAGAGAACGTGGAATTCGCCTATAATTCCTCATTCCACAAAAGCATTGGGATGTCACCCCTAAACTTTTCTGACCCTACTACAAGAGTAGAAGCTTCAAAACAAATGTTGGAAGAGATGGACGCCCAAACCAAAGCCATACGACAGGACATTCAAGAATCTAAGGACCACCCAAAACATTGTGCTGATAAAAAATGGTCCGATCGGTTTTTTAAACAAGGGGATAAAGTATTCCTTAGGGTACGACCAAAGAGAAGCAATTTATCCTTGGAAAAATTAAAAAAACTAAGCCCCAGATATTGTGGACCTTATGAAGTGATAAAAGTAATCACTGATCAGGCTTACAAATTAAAGCTACTTGAACACTTCAAGGTCCATAATGTATTCCATAGCAGTCTTCTAAAACCCTATATTCCAAATCCCAATCACACTCTAGATGACGAACAGATTGTGATACAGAAGTAGGGAATTCTTGAACTCCAACCAGGTTGTATTCTCGATACTAAGAAAAGAAGTCTGCAAAACAGAGTAATCAGAGAACATTCAGTAAAATGGAAGGACTACCGCACTAAAGACGCCACATCAGAGGACGAAGTATCACTTCTCAAAGATTTTCCCAAATTCGGTTAAGATGAGGACATCTCAATTCCTTAAGTTGGGGTGATTGTAAGGTTTCCAATTTATGAAACCTTATAAGTTGTACAAATCCAGATCAAAGTAACTTGGTTATTAATTAAAGACTGTAGAATGACCTAGCTATGGAAAATATTGGTATTTTTGGAACCGTAACTAGAGCTTTACTATGGTTTGAAATAGAGCTTTTTAGAGCCGAATTCCAATAAACTTTAAAAAAGTTACATGCTCTGAAAGGTTACACTATGAATTTAATTAGTTAAGTAAAATTGAAAGGTTTTAGTAATTATTACTGCTAAAGACTTTTTATCCTAAAGTTCTAGAAATTGCAAATATTCCAAGTTTAATCATTAAAAGTCAGAAAAAATAGCAGAAATCGATTCTGGAAGTTGGGGGGGTTGTGATGAACCCTAGCAACAGGTGGCGCTAGATGGAAGCTGGGGGCTTGCTTGAGCTGCTAGGACCTGCCAGAAACAGCCCAGGGACCCTAAAAAGCTATAAATAGACCCCCCTTCTTCACAAAAAATTAGACTCAGAGCCTTGGCAAATTCTCTCTCATCTAGAATGACCTCTACTCAAAAATCACTAGAGAGCAAAGCTGTAGTTGGTTAATCAACGGTAATTAGTACTAACCCTTTCTAATTAGCAGAACTATGTTAATCTATTTATATTTTCTTAATTAATTCAATTAATTAAGAAGATTAAACCTATTTATACTCTGAAATTCTCTCATAATTCTAAATTCTCTACTAATTATTGATATTAAGCTTAGGGATACTAATCTAATTAATTATTGTATTATTTTAAGATTGAAATTACTCATTTTAATCATAAATTAATGATAATTATACTAATTAAACTTAGATTAAGATGAGATAATTATCATAGCTGTGTTAGACTATCAATATGCTAGGAAAATTATCTTTTAATTTTATGAATAATTTTTGTAAATATTTAAGAAGAATTATACTATTTTAAAGAGAAAAGTAAAGGGGAAGATAATCAAATTAATCCAAAAAGCTTTGAGATAATTATCAGAGGTAAAACACATCTTAAGAAACCCGTGATAATTATCCTAATCTCAAATAATTAGTTTAACTAGTTATCTAAAAAAAACATTGTTTTTAAGGGAAAATAAAAGGGAGAAAATAGCAAACTAATCCGAAAAGCTTTGAGATAATTATCAGAGGTAAAATAGATCTTAAGAAACCCGTGATAAGTATTTTAATCTCAAATAATTAGTTAACTAATTATCTCAAAAAAATACACTATTTTTAAGAAAAAATTATCAAACTAATCCAAAAAGCTTTGAGATAATTATCAGAGGTAAAACATGTCTTAAAAATATCCGTGATAATTATCTTAATCTCAAACAATTAGTTCTCTCAACAAAAATAAAAATATCAAACTAGTCCAACAAGCTTTGAGATAATTATCAAACATAAAACTCATTTTAAGAAACCCGTGATGATTATCTTAAATATAGATAACTAGTTTAACTAATTATCTTAGCAGAACAACACTGTTTTTAAGAGAAAATAAAAGGGAGCAAATAGCAAACTAATCCAAAACATTTTGTGATAATTACTGGAGGTGAAATGCATGTTAAAAAATGCATGATAATTATCTTTACTACATAATTATTTTAACTAGTCATCTCAACGAAAAACACTATTTTTAAGGTAAAATAAAAGGAGGAGAATAGCAAATTAGTCCAAAAGACTTTGAGATATTTATCAGAGGTAAAATACATCTTAAAAAACCCGTGATAATTATCTTAACTACACATCTTAGTAGAAAAACACTATTTTTAATGGAAAATTGAAAAGAAAAAATAGCAAATTAAATTAAAAAGCTTTGAGATAATTATCAAAAGTAAAGCACATCTTAAGAAACCCGTGATAATTATCTTAATCATAGATAGTTAGTTTAGCTAATTATTTTTTCTAATAGTAACCAATTTTGTATATAAATTGGAGAAAAGAAATTAGTAAATGATTTTATATAATTACCCAATAATTACAAGAGATCACAAATAACTTTTGAAGGTTGGAAAATTTATCTTAGCCTAAATAATTAACATAACAAATTACCGTCGCTAATATTGTCTAAATTAGATGATAAATCTAAAAGGGAAATTTATAAATCAATTTTATGATTCAGTCAAAAAATTAATAGAGATAAAACATCTCAAACTCCATCTAGGGTAAATATCCCCCTAGCAGATAGGTAACTCATAATTTACTAAGGCCAAAATAGGGTATTTTGGGACAAAAATTAAAGGAGAAATTTAGAAAAATAGCTCCAATAATTATACGATAATTACGTGAGAATACTAATAGTACCAGAAAGCTACAAGAGAGACATCTCATCCAAATATTTAACAAGGATAACATTTACTCAGAAAATCCTTATTTTTGGATAAAAGGAATAAAAGAGATTGTTCATTTAATTCTCTAATTGATTAAGTCCTTTTATAAAGGCTGCCAATATGGCTCCAAAAAGAACTAGAGGAAGTCCTCTTTCCGATGAAGAGGATACAATCAACAAAATAAATAGAGCAACTCATGACCATGAGGCTGGGCCTAGTCACATAGGCCTACGGAGGAAAGTTTGCAAGCGCCAGGGCAGCAACAAATGGTTGACCAGTCACAGGTGGATTTCCATTTTGGTCATTCTTTAATTAGATTTAAGTTCATTTATAAATTAACATTGCATACATAAGGACTAGGAAGGATTAACTGGCCGTAAACGGAAGGTGACTTCCAAGAAACCAATGAGCAATGGTTGTAAATAGGAAAGAAATGATTGGGCTATGCCTGATTGACCTAGAAAAGAAATGTTTGATCATCCTTAAGACAGTTTGTCTCAAGACACCTCTGATTCCTTGGAATATTTTACTCCAGGTAATGAGTTATGATGGCGATTCTGCCATGTATGAGTCGATTTCCTCAGTGCGCGTGGAGTCTTTACCCCGTGCTTGTTTGTGCTTGTGGATATTACTCAGGATATCGAGTTTATCCTAGAGGAACCGCCCAGTTGTATGGGCAACCGTCTGGCGTATGGGCGCCCGGACTATGAGTGATGTATTTTTTCCACCCCAATTTTTATAAATAAGGGATGGGTGCCATTTTTTCACCACTGTATAGGTGGTCTTGAGACAAGCCAGTACTGGTCAGAGTTACTCCAGAATGACAGTACCTTGTCTTAAGTCTAAAGATGTCTGTTTGCTAAAAGAATGTTTTTAATACTGTTTTCAAGGGATGTTTTAATGAAATTCAGTTATGAAAGTTAAAAGAAATCATTGTTTTAATTGTGAAAAAACTGTGGTATTAATTAGATAACAAATCAACGTGTGTGAGTGCGGGGTGGTAAGTGGGGATGGACTAAGGTTGTCAATCATGGACGGGTGGACCTGATTAGTCCATCCATTCCCATGCACTGAAAGCGTCTAGAAACTTCTCCATTTGGAAGAAGAGTCCATCAACGTCTCTGCCCTCACATATGTTTTGGGGAAAAAAGCGTTGGCTAAGGAAACTCTAATACAAATGATGGAAGTTATAGGGCCGGAATAGTTTTTTATTTATTCAACAAGTTGTCCCATTTCCACTGCGAGACATGACTAGGTCTCCTTCTAGGGCTATAAACCTAAACCATTATTAATGGTAAGGGTGAATTCCTTGGATTCTTCTTGTTTAGGGATTCATATTTTATTAGGCCTAGAGACCTGTCAAGGATCCCATAGGCAAGTTTCGGGACCTCACAATGCATATCCTTTAGCACAAGATTGCACTTTGTAATTTGCTTATCCTCTTGGATAACGAAAAGTACTGAGGTGTTTTTCCCCATGGTTTATAGACAGTCTTCCTAGATGACTGGTAAACGGGGATCATAATGTTGTAAAATATTGTTGAGGATTCAACAATGACATTCATAACCATCTTGGTTAACTTGAAATATCCACAAGCACCCAGACCAAGTCATGACCTCTATTGGTGATTGGTAGATCTAAACATAACCTCATAGAGATAATGCACATAGAGTGAAAAATGCTTCATAGCACTAATGTGATGAATATGCATGCCATTCCAAATTATCCTTTGCTAAAAACTAGGGCCCATAACACCTAGTGTGCATGCATTTAGAAAAAAATATATCCAAACCTGTATATCCATGATCATCCTTGCCTTTTCATTAACAACTCATAGCCTTGATATATGCATAGACAACCATCCGTTAATGTTTTTTAGCAGCACTAGTACATTTAACAAGTCATTCTGAGTATTTGGCAATTTTCTTTCACTAAAATTGTTCTTGATACAATGTGCTAAAAACGGTATTATAAATGGATTTGACACTACCGAGGGACTTTGTCGCGACACATAATTGGAATAGCAGGTGTCAATGTTAGTCCCAGAGACTCATATTCTCCACTTGTGGAATATGTCTCAAGTAAGGATGTCTGAAAAAAGAACATCCTTCAAGTACAAGATGTACTTGGGTGTGGAGGTAACTGTAACCACGCATACAATGTGTGTGAGAGAGACCCTCATTATCCATGCTCCACATTGGCTAGGCCGAACTACTGGAGTTCCTAGACCATGTTGTATCCCATGTGACCACATGTGCCAAATCAAACCCTACAAGTGGGTCTATAACTGCGGAATGCAAAAATCTATTGTGGATACTACATCCCAAATTTCTTGGATCTTACGTGACCTTGTCATCTCTCTTGAGAGCAAAAATGGATGAAAACGTAGAAGTTTATTCATCCAACTTGAAAAAGTGAAGCAAAGCATATGCAAAAAATTGAAATAAACCAAATCATATGCATACGTGGAGGTTGAGCAGAGTGGTCACTTACCCATAGTCAAAGGCACTTACCCAAATTTTATGCCTACAAAGGCCTGGGAGCTCTAATTGAAAATTAGTAATGTGCAAGTAGTATTTCACATGTAACCTTGGGTGTTGCCTTTGCAATCCAAACCCCTCGATTAAAATCGACATTGTCAAACCACGTCGTTAGACTTTGTAGGAAAACTGCTTAACTAGCAGCCAACAATATCTGATTCACTGTGGAACTTGAAATTATCCACTAGCCTTGGCAGCTTATGGAAATTTTTTCCTTAAAAGTGAAAGTGCGATGGTTCCAAGAATTGACCATCAACACTTAATAAGTGATTTACTAATGACGAGCTGGGTCTTTTCCCAAAATTGTACTCATAGAACCAGGGCATGAGGTGTAGTTTTGGTTGCCACAAAAAAACCCAAAAATAGCCCAAAAACTCAAAAAATGAGCATCTCGCAAGTTTTTTCAAAAACATTTGTGGCTATAAAATATTAAAATTTATACATCATGCTTTATTTAACAATGAAAGATCTTGAAAACAATGGAGAATTGATGAGTTTACAATCACATGTTTAACTCAAAAAAACTACATTCCCATAATCACCTCAATTTTTGATCAATTAATAAAACATAAACTTTGTGATTTCACTGTTGTGATGAAAAATGCAAATAAAACACATGCTTATAATTTACAAACGCCAAATTTTGCATATAATTTTTCAAAAAGTTAAGTAACAAGATTATATCTACTTTTGCAACAAAGCTTCATAAACAAAACTAAAAACTAAAATTATGAAGCAAGTTTGAAAGCATGTTTATTCTTTGTCTCATTCACAATTTGTTTTTCTTTCCCTTCTAAAAGAAAATATAAGATATTGTGCGAGGTATTTTATCTGACATCAACAAGATAACCTACCACTTTGAAAATGATTTCCTCATTGTTGAGACCTTTATCATCAACAACATAAAGAACTAAGACGTTCAATAATTGTTTGATTGTGCCCAAAAACACCTGCTCAAATTGACCAAGCATGACCTTCAAGCTTCTTGTGTCGTGCATGATCCCAAAGAAATTGAACATCATGAGTTGATGCATTTTTTTATTTATGAGAGGTAGCAAGAATACCTCTAGGGGGAACAATGACTCTTTGTAAAGGAACCATCGGTAAAGTCTCATCAATACCTTGAGCTTGTTCTAGAAATTGATGAGCAGCTAACAAATGTCATCGAGGAGCACCACTTTCAAAATCGAAAGGAGTTGGAAGCAATTGTCTTCTAGAATCTGCTTCAGCGATTGACATACGCATTCTAAGTGCTTGAAAGTGAGGACAGATGGGAACAAGTTTACTACGTGAGGGAGTGAGTGAACTTGTATGACCTAAACCAATTAGAGAAGATGAAGATTGATTAGCAAGATTAGATGGTTGAACTCTTCTTTGCTTCTTTAAAACATGAGCATCACTAGAAGGAGAAGGCTTTACAAAGAAGAACCTACAAACCTCGACAAAAGAACCATAAATTCTTACTATCAAGCATTATAAATCCAAAATATATACTTAAAAACAACAAGAAGGATATAGAATTTGCAAAAAATCAAACAAAGAAGATTAAAAAATCCTCATATGTCAAGGGTTTCTTAAGTATAAAATTAAGAATTTATGTGTATTTAAAGCAAAAAAATCAAAGTATGTCTTTAGTTATGGCACAATATATCCTTATATGTTAGCAAAATGATACCAAAAACAAGTGTATTATGCTAGGTACATCTCCGTTGCTCTAGTGTCTCAACAACAATAGGTGCTACAATAGTACTCACACTATCTCTTTGCGGAGTGGCTAGAGCAACACTCAACTGTTCAATCTTCAAGCCAACCACATAACCTCACAAATTTCTTACAACAAGTACTTGTTTGGCCAAGGAAAACCAAAGAGATTAGTTTATACCATCCAACCTACACTCATTGAAAAGTACATCAAGAATAAAAGAATCACACTTGCTTTCTTGTTGTGTCCTTATGCATATAACAATAAATCCGTACCATGTGTACAAAGATCTACACAACCAATGGAAACTTTCTCTGCAAAAGATTAACAAAACATAGCTCTCTTTGTATCTACAATCCATCGTTCATGTGTAATTCTAACCTCCATACCAATACATGTTTTCTGTAAGATACACAGGAAGTTTTTTTGTATGGCTAAAAAATATCTTCTACTATGATGCTCAAAACAAAATTCTGAGGGCATAAACAGCTCCGAAAGGGGTGTAAAACCCTAGGACACCTGATGGATAATTTATTGGAATGCTGAATATGCTTATCCAAGTTTTGGACCCAAAAATTGCCTTTAAACTTCGCGCGCGCGTGTGCAAAAATGCAAAAAGGATTTGCACACAACCATGCAAAGTACACACGTTGTGTCAAAGTGCTCAAATCTGACCTCGAATTTACGGCCAAAGTCTACAATGTCAAAGTGCTCAAATCCGACCTCGAATGAGCAGTTTACGGCCAAAACAGGCTCCAAAAACCCCAAAAACAGAGTTGCGGTTGTTCCTCCTCTCTTCTCCACATTTTTTCTGGTCTTCTCTCAGGTTTTTCAGTTCCCACACTTAGCTTTATTACTTGGGCACCCTTGGTCTTCTAGTTGACCTCAAACGGACCCCGAATAGGCCAAAAACTGGCCTCGCAGTGCATAGCTGTCACTTTTTTGCATCATCCACACACCTAGCACTCAGATGTTTTCAATAATGCATCCCGCCACCATGTGAAGTGGCCCCAAAATATGGTCCTCATGACCTTTCTGCATTATTATCACAAGAAAACACCCACGTTGTGTCCGTACTTATCCACGTGCAAATATTGACCCCATTCGACCTCCTGACCCCACTAAATGCCATCTAACGCACCTGCTTACCTCATGTCATCGACCTGTGGATAGCTTCCTCGATAAGTTTTACGCACTACCAACTCCTCATTTTTATAGAGAAAACACACTTGTATTGGTGATAGTGAAAATCAATGCACTATGTAATGATGTCCTACCTGTACACATGTGGGCCCCACGTAACCACCTGGCTCTGGAAATTGGGCAATCCTTTATTCGATGCACCATGCATGTGTATGTACATATGCGCAATCCCTTGCTCCAAAAAACTCCTGACATAATTTGTCCATCCCCTAGCCTGCTAGATCATTCATGATCAGCAGCAACAAAAAGAGATATGAGACTCGCCGCATCACAGGCCTACTCATCCCTCATAGACATTACTTGCTTATGTAGAATCCCATCCAGGTTAGCCAACTGATATGTACCATTCGGAAAACACTCCACTACCTTGAAAGGGCCTTCCCACTTAATCTAAAACTTCTTTGGGAAGGTGTTGTCCAGGTTATTGTTGTAGCGCAAAACCAAGTCATGATTCTTGACACCCTTACTTTTGACCTTTTCATTTATCTTTGCCAAAGCCTTATCCTGCATCTACCCATAATGTTCCAATGCACTCATCCTATCCAACTGAACTTCTTGTAATTGTTAGACCCTCTCTTTGAATGCATCACTAGGTGGCCCAAGCAACTTCTCTAGCATCTTTACTGTAGGCAACTCTACTTCCACAGGCAATAGTGCTTCCTTTCCATACACCAAATGAAATGGAGTAAACCTTGTACGTGTCTTCACCGAAGTACGGTAAGCCCATAATGCACTAGGCAATTCCAAATCCCAATTCTTTCCTTAATGCTCTGTCACTTTCGAAATAATTTGTACCAACTCACCATTGAATCTTTCATTTAAGCCATTACTGCGGGTAATAAGGAGTGGTATGCTGGTGCCTAATATTCATCTTCGTGCATAAGAAGTCTAGCAGTTTAGCTCTAAATCCTGGCTCCTTATCTGAAAGTAGCTCTAGTGGTACCCCAAACTTGCAACATATTTCATCGTACACAAGTTTTGCCACATCCTTTGCAGTGATCTGTTTTACTGCTATAGCCTGCGCCCATCTAAAGAGATAGTCCCTTCTTGTGATAGGTAACGGGCCTATTGCATCAATCCCCCACTTTTCAAACACATCAAACGCCATAATGGTTTTTTGTAGCTCTTGCTTCAACACTCTCTTCCCAAATGCTTGACACCTATTGCAAGACCTACACCAACGGTGAACATCCTTGTGCAGACTAGGCCATACATACCCTTCTTGCAAGATCTTATGCAAGGTGATCTTTAGAGCAAAATGGCTGCCACATGCGCCTTCATGATTCTCTTCCAACACCATTAGGAGAAATATGAACCTTGCATGGGCCTTGTAAGGAATCCTAATTTTTAGGGATTAAGGTTAATGTTATGTGGGGTTTAGGGGGCAAGGGCATTGAAGAAGGTAGTTTTGAGTAGGCTTTTCTAGCCTTTTTTTAAGACAAATGTAGGATGTTGACCTAAGGGGTTACTTTCTCTCACTAGCTTTTTTTAAAGTGAAGGAAGCATAGGGGTGTGTCCACATCAGCAAAAACGTGGGTCACTAAGAGTCAAAATTTGACTTTAAAAAAAATAAATCATTTTACTTGTTTTTTACTTAAAACTCCCTCCCAACATATATACATATTCAAAAATTGATTTTTGACCCATTTTTTAACCCACAAGCTTAGAAAGTCCATGTTTTCAAAAATCTTTTCCCCCAAAAAGTAAAAAACATTTTGTTCTCTCTCTCCTCCCTCCTCCCTCCTCTCTCCCTCTCCTTCTCCCTCCTGCGCCTAACCTTCCTCTCCTTCCCAATCTTCTCCCTCCCCCCCCTCCCTCCTTCTCTCCTCCCATCTTCCTCAACCTCCTACCCTTCCTCCTCTATCTTTTCATCATTTTCTTCCTCATGCAACAGCTTCCATGGTGCTCACGGACATCACAAATGGTTTGCTTCCACCACCATGTACTCCGCACACCAAAAGCATATATATTCGCTTACCCACGGCATTTGCACCGAATACCGCTAGTGAGGGTGATAAAAGGTCATGACAGGAACGTCGCACCGCTTGTGAGACCAATGTTGACATTTGGGTGGATGGCCATTTGTACCCTTACGATCCTATAAGACGCTTCCATCCACCGTTTAATAGCCTTTCCAAATTTCTTCAATTTATTGGGAGGGGAGAAGCAGACTTGTTAGGCTACTGCAAGTGGTTGTGTATGGGTGCAAGTTCTTCTTTGCATATGTGGATGCACGAATGTCAGGCTCTTCACCTCAAGACGATGGCATTACAAGAGAGTGTTGCCTCTTCGGAGAGGGTGGTTAAAACTCTTGAACAACAAATACAAGAAAAGGATTCCCACATCGAGAATCTTACCAACACCATCACATACTCAAAAGAAACACCCCTTGGTGCAAGGGAACGTAAATGCACGTATTCATCCATTGAAACTCTTGCACATTTGGGAGGAGCACCCAAATGACGAGTTATAGCCACAAGGTGATTTGGTCTTTACTTGCATGATGCATTCTTACTTCACACTATTTTCTAACATTTATGTTTATTTGTTGCTAGAAACTTCATCCAGGAGGCATGTGATGGAACAAGCCAAGATAATCGAATACCTTCTCACTAGTTGTCTCAATACCCAAGATGTGATTTCTATCTTACAATCACCTGGAGGTAAGCACATTAAGGATACAGTCACCAAGGACCTTATGCGTAAATTAAGAAATGTGGTTAGTGATGATGAGGTGCAAAAATCTTGTGATGAGGCTGGAATCAGCACCAAAGCCTATCAGGCTATTTTCCAACTCCTAAAGAATGCCCTCAAAGAACATGGCATTGTGGAAAACCTATTTCCCGTTACTCACAAGGTCACGCTCGCAAAGAAGGTCACAAATGAAGATGTGTTCTCCCGCATTGGGACATACCTACACATTGAGGACACAATGACAACTTCCCTTTATGCTTCGTGTGCAACAAAGACAAGGGAAAAAGGTAAGAAACAATCCATAAGACCTTCGGAGAAGGGCTTTCCTTACACAATGTGGAACAATATTTTCGTGGATCTTAGAAGGCTTCAAGAAGCCATGCTTAGATTTTACGAGCTACCTGAAGAAGGTGACACACTTTACTTTTTTCTTTGGTATTGTTCTTATCATTGACTCTGAAGTTTAAGGTCTTGGCACTATTGATTTTGTAGTGCTTGGCATGCTTTTGTGGTGAAACTCGATGAGTGTCAAATAGTGAAAGGTCGAAGATTAGAGAGGCTAAGTGTCACTCTAATGAACGAGGCCCTTTTGCAAACCAAGCAAAGGGATGTAGTCGAGCCATCTCCCACCCCATCTTTTAGCGTGCAATCAGAGAAAGACATTTGGTGGTTGGGTGCTATTGAGGTGCCCAAAGAGACCAATGGAGTACTTTCATGGATTTTTGAGAGAACTCCATGGATCACATAAGTAATACACTCCCAAATTGCAGGTCAGAAGTTGCAGATTGAGGGTTTTCGTAGTTATGATGTGGAGTGGCACTTAGGTGGGGATTTGAAGACCATAAAGTGTTTTCTTGGCTGCAAACAAGGGGTTTCTTCTCTCATGTCTTGTCCATTTTGCACTCGAGGGTACAAACCTAATGGACAAAAATCACATAAGAGCACTGCAAAGGTCGATTCCATGCTTCCATGGCAAGGGCATGGAGAACAAGGGTTATATTTTCATGATGTCGGAGATGAAGGTAGAGAATGGGAAGTGTCTATTCTGAGATATCCCATGCTCAATGCCCCAAACCGTGATCAAAAGGACCACGCTTGGAATCCATTCTTTCCATTTCCTCTATCGAAGCTCCACATTGACTATGCTTTCACAATGAAACCGTTGGAAAAGTCCCAAGAAGCGATCAAGAGAGTGGAGGTACTCTTGAATACCATTGGCTGCACGGTGGAAATGTGTCTATCATTGCTGCAAAGAACACAGGGGAGGCCCATGAAATTGCTCAACAAGTGTCAATGAGTGGACAAAAATCTAGACACTTTTTGAAGAAAGTTTCTCAAGGAAAGCCAAGTCGATATGATGCTCAAAACAGCTCCAACTAGCAGGCAGGTAACCTTTGGGAGCTTTGGAAGGAGTTATGCAAAGCTACTACTGACAATGATTCAAATGGAGAGCTTGCAAACAAGCCCAAGAAAGTTTGTGCACATTTTGATAAAATGGTCAAGCTTATGGGCCTTAACAGCACAACAGAAGAACAACGCCAATCATTTCAAGAAGCCTTGGTAGATTTTACCAAGGTCTTCACCCTTTCTTGGGGTGAAAATAACATCACACATTACATGGTAAGTCATTTTACGTGGTGTATTTATTACAAGGGATTCTTTTTATTAAATAATGTGGATCGTTTACTCATGTGAATAGCATATCTTGTTTGCGCATGGTGCATTTTTTATGCAAAAGTATGGATCGCTTGAAATTTTTATCACTCAAGGCATGGAGAAGTCCCATTATCGAGCAAGGGGAGTGTACTTAAAAAATACTCAACATGGTGGTGGAATGGTGCAATCCAATTATTTGGAGGAGATGTTCAACTGGTTTTCTTGCACAACATTTTCTCGTAAGCTCACAACCGGGAGCGTGTGCAACAATCCAAGATTGCTATTGAAGTGCGGAAATGGAGTCGTCAAGAGCATAGCAACAAGTGGCAAATGTCGCAAGGTTCAACCAAGCATGCTGCATGGTGGCGATGCAGAGTGCGACAAGGATCAAAGTGGATACTGCACGAGTCACCAAACGTGAGTGCAGGGTCCAACTCTTAGCGACATGTTTATTTAAAAAAATAATAGTTTTTTTTTCAAAATTAGTGTGAACAGGGCCCTTCTTAAATGTGACCTTATAAATATTGCATGCTCTCATAAATCACTCATTTCTTAAGAACAGGCACGAGCTCTTACCAACAAATGGCGCGCACCAAACAAACCGCGAAAGAGCATCCACCTACCAACAAAAACACCCTCCAAGGATGTGAGAAGCCAGCATAGCTTAAAGGCACTAGAAAACGACCATGAACACCTCGCCATTCCAAGAACTCTTCTAGCAGTGGGTATGGTGGTAGGGCACGAGAGTCATCGAGGACTGTTGAATCTCCACCTCCTCAAGATATAACACCTAGAAAAATAATGAAGCAACGTGCCCAACGCTGGAGAGAAGAACAGGGCCAGCAAACATTAGAGTCCGATAGGGAGCAGTCGTCGCGTCACCAATCACAAGCAGGACCATCCAAGACTCGGGTGGTCCATACAGACACTGAATCAGAGAGTGAGCCACCATATGAAATACTGCGCACACACCGGGTGGCCGTTGGGGGGAAGACACTATCTCGAGGCCAGGGAACTCTCCCCACACAAGATCGGCAGCCAAGGGAAGAGGATGAATCAAAAGAGGCTACAGAACTAGCCCCTAAGCATGTAAACATGCGCAAGTCTAAGTTTTTCAAGAAGCCTAAACGCCACCCGCCAACAAATGTGCAAGTGCCCCTAAGACAACCGCAGTGGCGCCAAAAAATAGCAAGGGCATTTGCAGAAATCTGCCACTACCAGAAGACTACGGAGCTTTTGACTCGACGCGCCCACTTTTCTCGCACAGTGAAGGAGGTGCTTCAAAGCTATGGAAATCAGTATAGAATGCAAGCAATAGTGCTAGAGGCTATTCAAGAAGCTGCAGAGGCCCACATCATTTCGGTGTTGGAAGATACCAACCTATGCGCCATTCATGCAAAGCGAGTGACAATACAGCCAAAAGATATGCAGCTTGACATTGATTGCGATGAGACTTCGAGCATTAGCCGAAGTTACCCTTCTTTTTGTATTGCACACCCTTATCTTTGTAATGTTTTGACTTTCCAATGAAAATATGATCAACAGTTGTGTCTACTGTGTCTATTATCTTTGTAATGAGATGACTTTGTAATTTCAAGTTCTGTATGTAATTTCAGTTAATTTCAATAAATTTTTGCTTTTAAGTATCTTGGGGGGTAGATAAGCCTACCAGGGGCAAAAAAAAGCCTGGCCACAAGGGCGCGCAAATGGCCCATCCATTAGTTTTAGGTGGGCCATTTGCGCGCCCTTGTGGCCAGGCTTTTTTTTTTCCTCTAGTAGACTTATCTACCCCCTAGGGTGCTTAAAAAGCACAAATTTACTAAAGGCAGTTGGTTTTGCAACATTATTTTAGATGGAGCCTTGTGGCCACCCTTTTTTGGCCATTTCAAGCTTTGAATTCCCCATACGATATCAAAAAAGTTAACATATTGTGAAACCAAGCGTCTATGCAACATTAATTTGGATTTTTCAAATGGCCACCCTTTTTTGGCCATTTCAAGCTTTGAATTCCCCATACGATATCAAAAAAGTTAACATATTGTGAAACCAAGCGTCTATGCAACATTAATTTGGCTTTTTGGTGCAAGGGTGTACTAGGCAGAGCTAACGCAGGTGATAGTGTGCTGGAAACTCAAATTCAGAATTGATTTCACCTTTTCTAGTGTCCTTGAGTGTCAACATATGCTGAAATTGCCATAAAAATGGTGCATCTAAATTAATGATGCAAAACCAATTGATTTCAATAAATTTGTGCTTTGTAATTATCCTAGGGGGTAGATAAGCCTACCAGGGGCAAAAAAAATCCTGGCCGCAAGGGTGCACAAATGGCCCATCCAAAACTGATGGATGGGCCATTTGCGCGCCCTTGTGGCCAGGCTTTTTTTTGCTGCTGGTAGGCTTATATACCCCCCAGGTACTTAAAATACCTAAATTTACTGAAATTACATACAAAAATTGAAATTACAAAGTCACCAACAATTAAAACAATTTTCATATCACCAATTGAAACAATTTTCAAGATTGACAAATTACATTCAAAAGAATTTTCAAGATAGAGAGACAATTCCAAATATTTTTTATTACTTCCAAAACGGTGATTTTACATCATGTATCTGACGAGTTCATAATTTTCTTGACCATTTCCTGGGACCTATTTTGCATGTAAGGTAACTCCCCAGTCAAGAGGGACTGCGCTATGGCCTTTGGGTCAGTTGATCCAATGGAAGCATGTATCCCTATCTGGTCAAGCACTTTACCACAAAATCCAGTGCCAAACGTTGTGCATACAAGGGACTTACGCGCTAGGAACACTTGATGCGTAGTTTGAGCAATGGTGCTCAAACACAAAAACTTGCTCAAAGCTTTCAACGACCAAGTCATAAAATGGGCTTGGGGAGTAAATTCATTATGGATAATGGCCACATTGCCAGGGGGGTTGTCCTAGGTAATGCGCAAGGGAAGCTTGAGGTCCAAAGCCCGTCCGCTTGCCACCCGTCCTTGCAACAAAATCATCAAGCTCCACAACCTCCTGTCATAAACCGATGAAGGTTGAGAAAAAAGACAATGAAGGATAAAATAGTAGCATGAAAATTAGGATACACTTTACCTCCTGCTGCTTGTCGTCCTCCTCCATGTTGCCCTTTGCATCCAAGTCAATGCTCCCATGCACCACAAATATGAGCTTTGGATCATCAGATGGGAGGTTGCATAATGGCATAGGCATCCTAGCAGCCTCAACCTTGGCTTGCAGGGCTTGGAATTCTTCCTCAGCCACGTGCAACTACTCTGCTTCCAGGACCTCCGTACATACAACTGCAATAGTGTCAGCAATAGAGTCCCCAACTGGCAAGAGCTTGCTTTCTAGGGCATCTGGCGTATTGTCTAAGGGACATTTGGTGTTGTTTCATAGCACGCTCAAGAAATCATCCATGTGCAGGACAAATGCTTTCTCCAAATCATGCAGAAACACATACTCCTCCCCATCCACTACCACTAAGGAGAAGCGACTGATTTCTACCTCTAGGATAGCCACATCCGTCAGCGGTAGTGGCACTGGAGTGTCACTAAGGCCAGCCACAACTATGGGAGCCCTAGGGTACTCGAGCCGGAGTGTCTTTCCTTCTGCCTACAAGGTTCATGGGGATAACCTGCTGCTCCTTGGTGTCCTTGATAAAGGACCCAACCTAAAGGTGTGGTAAGCGGAGCTCCTCCAAATCAGGTTCCTCGCTCACGAAGAAGATAAATGTTGTGAGCCAAGAAAGGTAATCCACCCCCAACTTGCTCTTCTTGAGCGCTGACACCCCTGGGGCTTGCTCGTCCAAGTAATGGCCTGCATCGGTTGCAATTTGTTGGAATCATTGCAACCGCTTGGAGAATGGGCGATCACCTTTGTGTGTATAGCGCAAAATATCGCAAGGCACCCAGATCCCTGCATGTGGGGGGATAGATACAGAATATTTTATGATGTGCTCTTCCATGATCGCAAAAATCTCGGCAAATGCATCAATGTGAAGGGCAATTGTTGCGTCAAGGTTAGGGAGACGAGTAAAAAAGGTGTGGAGGTCCAACTTCCCTTTGTATTTGGTGTCCTCGACGAAGAGGATGAAGCGTGACACATGGGTGGATGTGGCTGCAGATGCAGAGGTTGTGGAAGCATCCATGTCTAGCCTTGGGTGTAGATAGAGAGTGGAGGAGCTCAAGAGTTGCAAAAGTGAAAATAGTAAATGAGCTAGGTGGCCCCCCTTTTATAATGGACCCTTTTTTAAAGACATTAAAAAAAGGAACTTTCACCAAAAAATGATTTCTCATCTCAATGCGAAAAATTATATTCAAAGGCATGATTTGCCGAAGCAAATCATGTTGATTATATCGGGGATCGTTTTTAAAATTGCAAGAGCTACAAAGTTATAAGATCGATAGCATAGTTCCATCCATCCCTCAGTCCTCCTCCACCTTCAATTTGTCTTCCATTCTCTTCCCAATCTGCGGACATTCATTACAACAAGCATCCAATGATCGATAAACCATGATGTATTGAAAATGTGGTGGAAGGATTTTCACCTTGTGACCTTGTAAAAGAAATTGTGCTTGTTGAAGGGCCTCAAAACCCATAATAACCAAATGTTCTCGCACATAACTGAGATTCCAATGCTTGTTCACTTGGACTGCCTTGAAAGCATCATTGGGCATCTTCACTACAATGTCAAAGCTTGGAATAGCGCCGTATACACTCTGTAAGGGAGTCCACACTCCAAGCTTGCACATCCAACTATTATAGTGAAATTGTATGTACAAGGAGGTGCGGGATTTCAAATAGCGCATTCCAATACCTGAAGCTCCAACCTTACAACGGTACCGGTCCCCGTTGTGCATGCCCTCCACAAAACCCCAGTCCTCTTCTAAAAGCCTTCCTAATTCCTCGTAATGCACATCTTTACATGCAAGCATTGTGGTAGTCTCCACAAATCCAAACTCTTTAAAAATGTGCACAAAACAATGAATAGGAAAACACCAACTCAAGCCCATAGACCTAGAAGCTTTAGAGTATTTCAAAGGTTTCGGAAATCTATTATCATCTTTTGCTTGAAAGATGCTACCGACCACGAATCTGGCACCGGCCACTCCATACTTAATAAGGAAGTTACTTTGATGGGTTCAAGCGTTCCAGACGCTTGTGTAGAAGTAGGGAGAATATAGGAGTGGGAATAGAAGAAAATCCTTCTTTGACCCAGTTTGGTTGGGCAAAGATGTGGGAACATTGTTGAACCAATATCCGCATGTATAGCATTGAATGTGCCGGAGAGACTATGTAGTGGATGCTCCTCCACCTTCGTGGATGGAAATATGACTATAAATGCATGACAAGTCTTAAGTATGAATCCATAATAACAGTACATTGTGATTTCACACCTAGCTTTGTATTCTCAAAACATGTACTTACAATGTGTTGGAAATCGAGGTGGTTGTTGCAAATGCATGGTTGACATTGAGAAAACATGTTGCACAATGGCTACGGTCCCCTTGTCTTTGCGGCTCTTGAAGCCAAGGAGATTTCCTTTCCAATGAAGATCCAAGTTTGCACGATTCCACACACGATGAGGGCCAATAGAAGATGGTTGCATGTATACCCAAGCACCTTTGGTGAACTCTTGTGGCACCCACTCATCATCTACACCTCTAGTATTGTGGCATGCAAGTGTTCTGACCTCATCCTTTGGCCGCCTTTGCGAAGTAGAGTTGGCCATGGTTGAGCAAAGAAATTTAGGGGGAGGAGCAGGACCTTGTAGCTTGTTGCTACAATGTAGGTGGGATAAAGTGATATGAGAAGGTGGTTAACCCTTGTGGTAATGGGAGGAGAAGGTGGATAACCCTTGCTTGGTGTGGCAATGGAAGGTGGTAGGGGAGGAGAGAGGAGCTTCCTTGCTGCAGCAATGGAGATGGTGTAGAGAGAGAGAGTGTTGGAGTAGAGGATGAGTGTGATGGTTACAACCAAGGAGGGGTTGGAAAATGGGTTCTAGAGAGAGAAAATAACTTTTTTCTTGAGGACTATTTTTGGGGAAGCTCTGGATAGTTGAAAAAGTTTTTTCAAATTTTTTTTAAAAAAATTGAATTTTAGGGTTTTTGGGTGCACGTTTTGACTTTTTGAGGTCAAAAAATGCTTTTTTGACCATAAAATAGATTTAGGGAGGTTTTAAGAAGATAAAATTTGAGTTTTATTTTTGTTTTAAAATTTCAAATTTTTGGGATTTTTTCAAAACCAGATCAAAAAGGAGAGAAGTTGGAGGTTCCATATGCCCCCTCCCCCCACCTTCGCACTAGGTAAGAGCCCATTTAAGAAGTGTAAGACTACTTTGTTCCCCTACATTTTTGAGGGCATAGAGTGTGTCCACCACCCTCTTCTCATTGGGTGGCCTCTATTTAACCTTAATCCCAAAGGGCCCCTAGAGGGTTCATATGTTTTCTAATGCTCTATAAAGCTCCTCCCGCCAAGGTACACATCTCAAGACGAGATCAACCCTTTCATGTACAAGACATCACCAATCAATTTTTACCTGTATGCTCTACACACAAAGCCATACTTATTAGACTTCTGAATGTCCTTCTTCCACTGTAGGTGTATATCTCACACCTATTGGTCTTGCTCCTGGGAGTGGTGGTTGTTGCCCCAAAACTGGTTGTGGTCTTTTAGCTCCCACTTGTCATGGCAAATTCCCTATTGTATATCTAGGTATCAGTGGTACTTGGGGAGGTGCTACATGTGCTTGGGGAGCATACTGTAACCGTTATTGTCGTAGCACTCTTCAATCAAATGATTCATCCATTTATTTTTGATGGTGCACCACTTTGGTTGCTTGGCCTGTGGCTTAGCAAACGGGCTAATCCTCTTCAGAACCTCCTCTATGAGTTGCTCTTGGTTTGCCACTAGCTCACTTCTTTGTGTTGTTTTGTGGACTTAGCTCCACTTTGTTGAGATGATGAATCATCATCTCTCTCTTTTCTGTCTCCATCCTTGTAGATCGCACAATTGTCTACTGCTAGAAATAAAGCCTTCATTCAGGGTGGGGCTTTTTCTTCATATGCAAATCCCTAGATAAATATCAACATGAGTCTGGATTGAGTAGGCAATTCTTCCCCTGGGCAGAATTTTACGTATTGTTTCATCTATAAGGTTGCTTTCCTAATAGATTCTCCCTCTTTCTGTTTGAACTTATGGATTTCTGAGACCGTATTGTGGGATATCCCTCATTGAGATAATTCCTCCACAAATTCATCAAATACTTCTTAGATGGTCTCAAAATCCCGTCTTTCAACAAAACCAAACCAGGTGGTGGCATCTTCCTCTAAGGTGGTCCAAATCTAGCAAATTGTGCATCAAAGTCCTTGACGTCTTCTGCTCATATCACTCTCAAGAATGTTTCCATGTGGTCTCTAGTGTCCCTTTCCCCTAAAAATTTCTTGTTGATCCATTTCTAGATTTGATAAGGTCTAACATGTTTGTGGTCTACCAGCCTCACTATAGAATCTCCTCGTCCCTCTCCTCTTACAGATTCTTGTTCATGTCTCGATCTGACGTCAAATGCTTCTTCCAACCCGTATCCTCTATAGGTTCTATCAGCATGTGGTTCCGCTACAAATCTTATTTCCGTCTTGATTCTCTTCATATAGGGGAATCGTGTTGTGGTCGGCATTGTTGTCGGTCCCTTGTACTCCTTGGTATAAGAGTAAGAATAAGTGGCATTGGTGATACTATGCGGATCACATATCATCCTATTGTGATAAAGATTTCTCCTTCGTAGAACCCTTGTTCCCTCATCATTGTGAAATGCAACCAGGATTGCAAATTTTTAGTATTTGGGTTGAGATATGAAGGAAAAAATGGCCTTTCAACCACTCTATCTTGACTAGATGGAAACCTGGTCATATCCTCCACTTCTTCAAAGGGATTTGTAGACATTATTTTGGGCCACAAGTGTCTATCAATCATGCTTTCTTTCACTTTCTCTATCCGCGCATACTCCCGTCCATACTTGTCAACATATATTATGAGACTCCCTTCACCTAATTTGTACAAAAAAAAGTATGAAGTCTTTTGCGTTGTGAGCGGGATGGAAACACACAGAACACCTCTATAATGACCCGACACACAATCTTGGGATGATAGACATACACAATGGGGCACCACTCGGCTTACACAACCCACGTGGCCGAGACAGGGAACACACCTATGGAGTGAGAGAAGAGACACTACCCATTTACCCACTCCTCACAGAGAGACACACACATACGCACACCCAAAAAAAATCAGCTCATAGGAGAATAATTTCTGATGCTAAGATACAATTGGGCTTGGGCCAACACCAATGGGGCAAATAGCTCACACAATATGGGTTAAACATGCCAGATACAATTACAAGTTGGAGCAAAAGCTTCGCTCATAGGAGAAACTTACACAGCCAAATCAGCGGAAAAAAAAAAAGGAATTTGGAAAAATGGACAGTTCCATCACATCCGGAACGTCCCAAAACCCTAGTCTACAATGTCAAAGTGCTCAAATGCGACCTCGGATGAGCAGTTTACGGCCAAAAAAGGCTCCAAAAACAGCAAAAACACAGTTGCGGTTGTTCCTCCTCTTCTATCCAATATTTTTCTGGTCTTCTCTCTTGTTTTTCAGTTCCCACACTTAGCTTTACTACTTGGGCACCCTTGGCCTTTTAGTTGACCTCAAACGGACCCCGAACAGGCCAAAAACTGGCCTCCCAGTGCATAGTTGTCACTCTGTTGCATCCATCCGCACACGTGGCACTCAACTTTTTCCAATAATACATCCCTACACTATTCAAGTGGCCCCAAAACATGGTCCTCATGATGACATTTTTGCATAATTACCACAAGAAAACACCCACGTTGTGTCCGTACTTATCCACGTGCAAGTATTGATCCCATTCGGTCTCCTGACGCCACTGGATGCCACCTGACACACCTGCTTACCTCATGTTGTCGGCCTGCGGATAGATTCCTCAAGAAGTTTTATGTGCTACCAACTCCTCATTATTATAGAGAAAACACACTGATACTAGTGATAGTGAAAATCGATGCACTATGTACATGTTGTCCTACATGTACACATGTGGGCCCCACGTAACCACCTGGCTCTCGAAAATGGGCAATTCTTTATTTTATGCACCATGCATGTGTATGTACATATGCGCAATTACTTGCTTCAAAGATCTCCTTACATAATTTGCCCATCCCCTAGCCTGTTAGATCATTCATGCTCAGCAGCAGCAAAAGGAGATATGAGACTCGCCGCTTGGATCCAACACAAAAACACTTGTCATTACTTGCATCAAAAGCTTAATCAATCTTCCACCTCCTTCCCAAGGAGAACGTGTAAAGATTCCATATATCAACCTTGCATCAAGAAAACCGTCAATCACTTTGGCATAGACCGGCATGTGCAAATATATCTCCCTCTCCATATCTGAGAGGTCTCCACTGATCATTTGTGTCATCAATTCCTGCTTCTTTGACAATTCAACCTTTGATTGCATCAGCCCTTAAATCACTTCATAAGGCCCTTCACTTTCATCTTCAACCTCATTTTCAAATGCGACTAAACCAGACTCCTAGATTTCTTTGTCCATCAAAACAAATGCAACATCAACATCCTCATCTCTACTTGTAGTACTATCACTGTCCTCATCAGTCACTATGGAATAGTCTTCATCACTAGACTCTTCTTCATCTTCATAAAGCTCTTCCAATTGTTTCCTTGTGTCCATATTATATAGCTTCTTGGCACCTGTCTTTCAATAGAGGCTAATCGTACCACATCTCCAATCTTGAAGAGCTCCCACTGCATGTAACCATGGTCTACCCAATATAATAGGATATGCTCCCAACCCCGCTGGCATCACATGCAAATCAACCACCGCCTTTGCATCATACACCTCCTCTTGTAAGCTCTTTACAACACCCAAAAATTTTACTTTTTGATGGTTTGCCAATCTGATTCGAAACCCTGACACCCCAGTCACTGTAAGACCCATCTTCTCAACGCATGAGTGTGTTATGACACATATTTGGGCTCCGCCATCAACATAACCTTGTCCCAAAAAATTTCTGTTGTGCCACACATCTACTATTGGACAAATGTCTGGTAGCTCATCCGTCGCCAACACCGTTACTGAACCTCTCTCTGACTCTTTCTCCATTGGGTTAACCATCCTCTTCCACTATCGCTTTAGCTTAGGCACCATCTCTATAAGATGCCCAAAAATAACATTTGCCTTCATGCTTGTCGGATCCTCCTTCAAGTCATAGCCTAATTGCCCATCCCCTAGTGGAAAATCTGAAACATGAAACTTGCGACGAGCCCTCCTTTTCCTCTTGGCCTTGACATCCTCGCTTTCATGGCTCTTTCCCTTCTTCTTACTAGGACCTGGGGCACTTCCTCCTTCCTTGTCCTCTGTGGTCCTCTTCCCAATAGGCATCACTAATGTATCCTCTAGCTTTGATGCCTTCTCCAAGGTGACTACACTTATCACTTTTGTCTTTCCCTTTTCCTCTTGGGTCAATCCACTGGTTCCTTCTTCTCCCTTAATTTCAATGCCATAATCATTTGACCTAGTTAGCACCTGCCTTCACAATGGATACATGTATCCCCCCATCCTTGGTGTCTTATCACATTGTGGGTTGATGTGGCCCAGCTCTCCACAATTATAACATGTGGGCGTTTGCCTCCAGAACCTACCATTACTTTGTCCAACACCATCTTTAGGTCTTTCTTTACCTCCTGGATGATTTGCAAATCTCCCTTGACCTTTATTATTTTCCACTTGACCTAGCATGTTTAGGCTGAGATTCTTCATTAAATCTACCACTTGCCTCATGTCTTGCCTTAGCGCATCATCTTGCACTGCTGTAGTGACCACTGCTTGCATAACCTGAGGAGTACCAGAAACCACTAGTTCATGATGAACCCCTGGCATGCGACCTTGCAAAGAATCCATAGGCTGAAATTCAGACCTCATGGGAAAAGACTCTACTCCTAGCTGGCTCATTTTTCTCACCTTCCACTCTTTGTTCCTTTCCACCTCTAGTGCATCTTCATATGTCCTAGGCTTCTTTAGCTCCACTCTCCAACATATATTCTCCCAAAGACCAGCCAAGAACCTATCCTTATTAATCATATCAGGTGAGGGTACTTGTGGTGCTAAGGCCTTGCACATTCGCTCCCGTGCCAATGAAAACTTTCGTATGTATGCATCTACTGGCTCACCTTCTTTTTGCACCAAACCCTGTACTTCTTGCTACACTTTGTCAGGATCTTTTGTCTTCACAAAATCCACCTTTAATCCATGTCTTAGATTGTCGCAACTCAATCTTAAAGGTGTATCGGCCATACGCAACTCCTCTTCCAATGCTTTCGACCAAACTCGTGCATCACTCTTCAAACAGATTTGGAGAAGACGTAACATCTGTGCAGGGTCATGAATCTGATTGCTAATACATGCAACCTCCATCTTTTCCAAAAAGTCTTCCACATCTTCATCACTTCTTCCATGAAATTCCGGATAAGAGAAAGCCATGGCTACCCAAGCTACAATGCTTTGAGAACCCCTTCAAACACACGGGCAAGAACCCAAAACTTTTGACTGACTCAATCCCCAGAAACTTCAATGAAGCTTAACTTTAGATAAAGACAAACACATGCACATCAAATGAGTTTTCATAGTTAATCATCGGAATTACAATAGGCAAAGGACATTCCAGGATCTCTCGTAATCTTCTTGGACCGAACATAAAGACTATGTGCTCCTGGAAAAAAATCTTCCTGGACACATGAAAATTTATTTGTATTCTCTGAGTTAAATGAAAAGGAGTGAATTGAGGGCCATTTTGATCATCCATCAAAGCCAACCATGTAGCTCCCAAGAAAGCACACCTGTCTTATCCTATGATTTTGCCAAAATTTCAGCAGCATAATAGCATAAATGGCTTGAAAGACCAAAAGACCATCCATCATAACTTGGAAAATTTTTGACAGAGTTTCCCCAGAAGTAGAGCAATGAGAACCCAAAATATAGACTATATATGTATGCATAAACTGCCAACAATAGAACCCGCGCATCAAGTAAAAATCACTAGTACATAGCCTATGGCGAGGTCACGAAAAGGGTGCTCCATCTACCTATATCACCGAAAGGATCTCCACATTTGAGAATCCCTCAGCTCAATAACACCTCACGCTATCGACCCTCTTACGAAGGCTAATGCAAATCGCGTATAGTCAAGTCTTAGAAATGACTATCTTCCAGATCAAGTCTAAGAAATGGTTGGGACTGCCAAATAAAACCAAGTATGGCTCCACAAAGGAGTACAATGGCAGTTTCTACAAGTAACGTACAATACCAACAGACAATGCGCTCAAACAAGAGCCAAATGATGCATACCCACGGCAACTGCAAGTGACTCCCACTGTCAGTGTAACACTCTACTCCATCTACATGTACCTGTGTGAATTACTTGTACCTGTACCTATCCCTATAGCCTGTAACCTGTAACCTGTAGTTTGCAATATGAACCTGTAATCTGCTAAAGGTACTCAAAGAAGATCCTTCATGGGGGCACCAAAAGAATGTGAGCGGGATGGAAATACATAGAAAGCCTCTATATTGACCCGAAACACACCCTTGGGATGATACACACACACACTATGGGGCACCACTCTGGGGCACCACTCAGCTTACACAACCCACCTGGCCGAGACATGGAACACACCTATGGAGTGAGAGGAGAGACACTACACATTTACCCACTCCACACAGAGAGACACACACATATGCACACCCAAAAAGCTCAGCTCAAAAGAGGAGAATTTTTTATGCTTAAATACAATTGAGCTTGGGCCAACACCAATGGGGCAAATAGCTCACACAATATCGGCAAAACATGCCAGATACAATTATAAGTTGGAGCAAAAGCTTCGCTCATAGGAGAAACTTACACAGCCAAATCAACAGAAAAACAATGAGGAATCTCGCAAAATGGACAACGCCATCGCGTCTGAAACGGACCAGAACTCTTGTCTACAATGTCAAAGTGCTCAAATCCTACCTCGGATTTGGCTATTCCTCCTCTTCTATCCACTCTTTTTCTGGTCTTCTCTCTTGTTTTTCAGTTCCCACACTTAGCTTTATTACTTGGGAACCCTTGGCCTTTTAGCTGACCTCAAATGGACCCTAAACATGCCAAAAAGTGACCTCACAGTGCATAGTTTTCACCCTGTTGCATCCATCCACACACTTGGCACTCAACTTTTTCCAATAATGCATCCCGCCACCACGTGAAGTGGCCCCAAAAGATGGTCCTCATGATGACCTTTTTGCATAATTATAACAAGAAAAAACCCATGTTGTGTCCGTACTTATCCATGTGCAAGTATTGACCCCATTCGGCCTCCTGACACCACTGGATGCCACCTGACGCACCAGCTTACCTCATGTTGGCGGCCCGCGGATAGCTTCCTCGAGAATTTTTACGCGCTACCAATGCCTCAATATTATAGAGAAAACACACTGGTACTGGTGATAGTGAAAATCGATGCACTATGTACATGTTGTCCTACCGGTACACATGTGGGCCCCACGTAACCACCTGGCTCTGGAAAATGGGCAATTCTTTATTTTATCCACCATGCATGTGTATGTACATATGCGTAATCCCTTCCTCCAAAAAACTCCTGACACCATGCTTAACTCAAAGGTGTAGGGTGCTAGACATTGGAAATATGTTATGGCCCTACCATTTGTGTACTCATAGATTCCTACCACTTCTTGGTTGGTCACTATTTTAGTCACCTTCTTGTCAAAAACGACAATGGCATTAGAAAGATCTATTCGAGGAGGTATTTCCTTCATCTTAGAAACCATTTTCACTTTTGCAACATTATCCCCTATTTATTATAGTTCTCCGGATCCTTAACAATGAGGTAATGTATTTCCTCATCATCACAAAATCTATCCCCATCATCATATACTAGAAGGTCTTCCACTCCATCCGCTAGTTTTTTCTCAATATATATTCTTATACGTCCCCTTGCATCGGCATTACGAGAGCTCCATGGGAATTTGGTCTTCTAAGTAAAGGGTTGTATACCTTGTTATCTGAGTGGGGTTCCTAGAGGTTCTACCTCCTCCCACTTGGTTCTATTGGTTAACAATGATGTTTTGGGCAGCCCCAAGGTAAATAGATCTTTCTAAAGAGGTGTTAGTACCACTACTGCCCTCTATAATTGGTGCTAGTGGATCTATTCTTGCTTGGATCACTCTCCTCAGTAGACACTAAGGTGGCGTGGTCTCCTAGTGATCTCCGATCTCTTTTGAGATTTTTACCTAACCTTAAATGCATCAATTCCATTAAACACACAACTATCAATCCAAACCTTTTACCTCAAAAGTTTTCTTGTAGTCGTTTCTTGTTCAGGCTAGTCTTTACTGCTCTCCAATTTGTTGACTATTTGTACTTCAAATTGGTATGGACTTGCTGGAACTTGTTGATGGCTATCTGTACAAAACTTTTGACTCTATAAATCTTTCTCAAATAGTGATTCTCACTTGAGTACTATTTACTGTTGATTAGTATGACCTTGCGGGTAATTTCCGTCCAAAAATTATTATTTTTTGGAGGATTGGCTCCCTATGTATTTCTTCTCACACTTATTTGACTTGATAAAGGGCATGCTATAGTTAATTGGAAAAATCTAGCAGGCTCAATCCAATCTCGTATGTTCTAAATCTTAGGTTCTCCTTGATGTATTAAGCCTCAATCCAACCTCGTTCTATGGTCTTAGCACCTGGACTTTGGTTAAATCCTCCTGAAACTCTCCGAATATTTCTCAACTCCTCAAGAGGTTTTATAAACCACAATATGTCTCAAATTTGCCCTTGACACATCATACGCGCATAGGGGTCCTTAAGTTTGCCTTGAGGTGCTAGACCCCTAGGTTAAACCGCAAGTAAACTTTGGTCTCTAAATATGCCCTTGACACATCATACGCGCATGATGTCTATCTAGCACGATGAGAAGATCTCCACTCCAGAGGTTTTCTACCATGGAAGCATCTCTGAGAAGCTTTCCAAACTCAGTTTCAATACTTTTTGCGCTAGATATGAACAATGTAGTCATACACTTTCCTCAAACCATCTTTTGGCACTTTCTAGATTCAAAAGTGCTTCCCACTTGATAAAATAGATTCTATGTGCTACTTATTGGCTACAGATCACAAGGGTATACTCATATGCACCATTTGACTGAATTCTGCTCAAAAAGACGTTATACATGTATGATGTCTTTTTGCCTTGAATGGAGTTATGTTTCTACCACAGCTGCCCCTTGATATTGAGGCGGTCCGGGGCGGGCAACAAGAAGAGCGGCCTCTAAACACCCTTCGAGGCTCCCGTGCTGCTCAATTGGGGCTGGGGCAAGCAGAATCAGAGACAACAACAACCCACAGCCAGAAACCAAACAAGAAAAGGGGCACCACCTAGTTGTAGATGCGAAGTAGGATGCACATGATATCTCCTTGTACTCAAACGCACAAAGAGAGGGGAATGCAAGATAGCCACACACACCAAACACAAACATTCACCACGCCAGAGAGAGGTAAAGAGCACAAATCAACTTGAGCAACTCAGTCTTAGCCTTAAAGACTAGATGCACACAAAGCTTGATGAGAAATAGAGAGACAACACAAAACTTGACCAGGTTGCCAATACACAAATTGTCTTAGGGTCACGGGAGCCCTCTCACCGAGAAACCTCTTACAATTTACCTTTTAGGCAAACAATTCAACAAGCCCTCAAACCACCAAGCATGAAATGGCACAAAAAAACTTCAAGGACAATATACCTTCAACCACCTGATGAGCCAACTTATCAAGTCAATTTGGAGAGAAGAGTCGTAGTTGCAGCATACAATTGCACCCGAAACTATGAACCTTATTTATGGACAAGAGTAGGCTACAAGTGTGATTGCAGAGTATAGTATCACTTCACTCCTCTAGATGGCATAACTAACTTCAACCTTGTCCATGCACCTATGTGTAGTGATGGAATAGAGCACTCACGACGCACACACTCTACACAACTAGGCTTGAAGAGTGGTGTGTTATGTGTTGAGAATGGTGTGGTGTAGTGTGATCATGTGATGATTTACAAGGGAGAGAAGGGCTCTATTTATAGGTTTTAGAAGCCCCAATTAGGATTTGGCCTAATCAAGTTTATTTGAAGGAATAAACGATTATGCATTTTTTTTAATGAGGGTGGGTCTCTCTTGTCCTTTGAGTCACATGGATGTGGGCTCAAGGGAAGAGAATTATTGAGGATGAAAGGAGAGAGGATTGAGTGAATAATTTGGGAGTGCCTACTCTAGTAGAGGGTGCATTTTACAATAAGGTTAGTGGTTAGTAGTTAGTAATTATCACTACAAAATATTTACAAAATCATTCACCAAATGGTGAGATATATGATGAGAAAAGTTAGAGAAGGGATGAGCTTGTAAAGAGAGGTTGAAGCTTTGGAGAAGTTGACATTCACCTCTTTACAACACCAAAAGAAGAAGCAGTCAGCATGGCGAAGTAGCGCGTGTCGATGAAGCTATGTTATCTTGAAACCTTGGAAAATTCATGATAAAAGCCTTAATTTGCAGAGGTTATCCTTGGATTTTTGCTGATTTTTTGAAGTTCTTTACAAAGCTGAAGAGAGTATGGTAATATGGACATATATGCAGAGAGAAAGGGGGACACATAGGGTGTAGAAATGGAGGATGAAGGCTATGGAGGTGTGAGAGATGTGGCAATGGTGAAGAGGGTGAATTAGGACATAGGAGTTGCAGGTTTGGGAGTGGGAAGGAGAGGGAGGAGTGTGTGTGAAAGAGGAAAATGATAAAGTGGAAGAGGGAGTGTGGCTGCATAGCATGGGCAAACTGGGGTCCACCAATAAAATCATAGCTCACAGCTCATAGCTCAAAAACATATGAAAAACATTGAGGTGAAATTTCAGCTCACGGGCTACAACTTTTGTTTGTATCACCTTTTCAAATTCGGGGAGCATGTGATCTTTAAAAATTCAGCAAAACCGACTATTTTTTCCACTGCACAAGGTCCTTGTGAGGTCCTTCTTTGGATGATTCTTTTGAATACCTCCAAGAGTGAGCTCCCCAGGGTGCATGCATGCATGCCACATACCCTTGACCTTATTTGGTAGGTCTACAATTGAAGATATTGTTGAGATCATGATATAAGTGAATAGTATAACTAAGAAAATCAAATATTGAGGGGTCTAAAAAAATATGTACATGTCAAATATAAATAATATAGGTGGAAAAAATATAAAGGGGTCAAAATAAATCTCTCTCATTATAATTCTACCATAAAAAGATGAATATTTTTTGTGGTCTAATTTATGAGAGTAATAGAGAATAGATGTAGGAAGGAAAAAATCACAATAGTGAAAAAATATACACATAAATAGAACTAGTTTTTTTGGATTTTTGTTGGGATGGAGTTACACCAAAAATAAGAGAAGCTTGCATGAAATTATTTTTATATGGAATAAAGAGTATGCAAAATGGTAAGAAAAAATATGGTAATGGTGCGTCAATGTACATAGCATAAATAACACACGGCTAAGTATAAATATTTAAATAAATACCAAAATAATTATGAAAAATCCTTATATTTAGGCCCTATATACAATGAAATATTTACACACAAATGGGCCATAATATACTTATATTTTTATATTTTTATTTATTTTTGGTTCAACTAGCCCAGTGACTAGCTAATTGAGGGTTTTTAACAAGATTTGGGAAAAGTCCCCTAACTCACACACGCCTATGTACATTGAAATGGTAGGGATAACCAAAATGTTTGAGTGATTTGATAGGGTGAGGTAGCTTACTATGGCAATTATGGAAAGCCGAAAAACGTCTATCAATATGTGCAACATGCATATGTGCTCACACCCAATTTTGGATATCATAGTTGTACAATTTTACTACTTTGTACCCAGGAACTTCCCAAAAAGAGAAATATGCACTCAATTCTTAACTTATTTTCCCACATGAGATGAAACTTGGTGAATGTGCTACACACAATATGCAAAATGTGAGTATGAAGTCAAAGGTTAAATTTGATTGCTAGATCACCCCTTGTACAAATGACACTTTGATACAAAATTGTACTCAAAATGTTGGTGCAAGCCCATGCAAGCAATTTACTGTATACTTTCTCTAATACATAAGTGAGTTTGTTTTTCAAACTAAGGGCCTCTACACAAAATTTGCATGTTGCATTGTGGGGTAAACTCCTAGTAGAATAGCATGTTCCCAGTCTTCCAAGTTTTCAATGTACCGATGATTTCTTGCAAGAAAGCTCTCACTTTTCGAGAAATTGAGACCTTAAAGCTTTTAAGATGGAGTATCTTAAAGAGAGTAGAAATCAATTTAGAGGTCAATTGCAATTGATGCTTATTGATGGTGAGAGTTGTTGTTTTTGCATCAAACGTGCCTACCACCTAATGGATGCATATCTATGGGTACTTTAGAGACTTTCATGAGCTTAATCATTCCCCACCTTGTCAATAAGGATTTCTCTTCATCTTTGAATATATATTTACCAATGGGATAATAGAATATGGTAGACCCTTCTTCCTCTTTCTTGGGCTTCATAGGCTTGGAATCCTTTCCCTTAAACATAGATAGAGTTTGGTGTGTACATTGATTAGAGGATGAAAAAATGACTTTAATTGCTTATGGTTGAAATTAGCAAGGCTACAATATAAACAAGCTCATATATGAGGCTCCTGTGTGGTCGTTAAAGAAGGTAATGGCTCTTGAGTGGATGATGCAGTGTGGAAAGACTCTGTGGTTGTAGAGCTGCTTGAATATATATTGTGAGTTAGGGTCATAAATGTATTGCTCAGTGGTTCTTATGCTAGCCATGAAGTGATAACTCTATTTCACCTTGAGAGAAGAGTATTCATTATTGATGTGTTAGACATGCCTTAGTTGATTGTGTCAATGATGACAAATTCTCCTTCCAATGAATTTTGGATTTATTCTACTATCGATTATAAATATAAGTATGAGTTTGTCTAAACAACTCATATGTTTTTTGAAGAACTAGATACGTTTTCATATTGTTTGGGATTTGGATATTGTGTTTGATATTTTCCAGCTTAATTGAATTTGGGGAACTCTGGTTATCCATGTATGAACTAGTCCGTACTATAAGTAATTCAACTTACTTCTATTGGAAGTTTGTCTATAGCTGAATAATATAATTTGTTTTTGAGCCATTGTACACTTCAAGTAATATTATTCTAGATAGTTTATTCAACCTTATTGTGCCATTGAAATGTCACCATTTAGAAGTCTAATCCCCACTTCATGAATACCTCAAAGAACTCGATGGTAGCTAAGGGTGTCATATTTCTTACAAATGGTCTACCCATCCTTTGCAAATGTTTTGCAAACATTTCAAACATCTTTCGTTATGATTTTCCTTCTATTCCAAATCTATAGAAACATCCTCAAATTAGTGTAGATATTAGGATTTTCAATATGAGTACCTTTTTCAATATGAGTACCTTTTTACTAGCATGAGACCGGTTTTCTTATAGTCTTCCTTGTTGCAAGTAGTTATAAATGTCTTGTCATTCAATATCTGGTTGTTCTATTGTTGTTGTCTGGAATAATTCAATGTCTGATGTTGATGAAAATCCTTCATTGCTTCTTGAAAGAAAATCAGCACCACAAATTTTTTTTGAACTCTTAGGATATATTTTAAATTCAAACTCCACTTAAACCATCATCCATCTAATAAGCCTTCCTTGGATAACTACCTTGTTGACCAAATATAACAAGGCTTGGATAATTGACATGAAAATGAAACAGTTTGCCTAAACTTTGTTGCAATGAAAATTGTTCCCGAATCCCAAGGCTTCCGTCTCTATTGTAGAATACCTCTACTCTACTTTGTTGAACCTTTTGCTTGCAAAATACACTATATAATCTAGTCTACCTTCAAGTTGTGCTAGTATGGCACCCATTGACATTCCAAATGCATCAATGTGTACATGAAAATTCATTTCCTAGTTGGAATTGTGGAGTACTATTTTTGTGCTAATTGTTGTTTTCAATGATTGGAAGTTTGCTTCACATTCTAGAGACCAAACACACTTTACACCTTGTTTAATTCGTAGAAAGGTAATGCTTTTAAAAAAAACATATGGACAAATATCCTATAGAAATTAACATATCCCCAAAGAAACTCATTTTAGACACGTTGGAAGGCGATCTGGCATGCTAGACACTTTTGATTTTGCCCTCAACCATTTTTAGAGACCACATAGTCTAATAGTTGTCGCTTCCATACCACATGATCTAATAGTTGTCGCTTCTATGCCATGAATATAGACTTAAAAGGGCTTAGTTATATTCTCTTCTCTTTGTATCTCTTAAGAAACACTCATAAAAACAATAGATTTGTTTCCTCTGTTGCGTAGATAGTAAAGTTGTCCATAAATATAGCCAAAATCAGTAAAAATTTCCATCATGCATCTTTGAAATGTTGTTGGAGCATTGCACAATCTGAAGGGCCTTTCCAAATACATTAAAATCTCACCATTCAATAATACAATTTGGCTTTGCCATCATTTGGATCTATCTTCAAGTGACTATAGGCACTATATAAATCCAAAAAAATATACATCTCCACCATGACCAGTAATTTCATCTGGTGAGTGAATGTTTAAGGAAATAGATCCTTGATTGTTTGGGCAGTTAACTTCTTATAATCCACATAGACTCTGAGCTGACCATTCTTCTTTTGTACTACCACAATAGAGAATAACCATTTATTTCTTTCTAGTTCTATGATAAATCTAGCTTTCAACAGTTAGCAATTTCATATTTTAACTTCTTTCCATAATTGGGATTCATTTTGTATCATTGCAGTCAAATTGATGGAGCATCAAGTTTGAGTGGTATTGATGTTCACATAGCTCTCAATCTATTCCTTCCAAATAAATGTGTTACAGGCAAAAACATCTTCGTATTTTTGAAAAGTTCCTTAGCTTTTTTCTTGATTGCTGGTTTTGGATGTTTGTTTTGATCTAAATGATGTTGGGTTGTACTTCGGTTCCCACCTTCCATTATTCAACTTCTTGGTCATCAAGCAGTAGCCAGTAGAATCTTCTCCTTCCTTCCTTTTGCCTAATGATATGCCCCTTTTTTTGTCCTAATACCATTGTCATACTCACTGTGTAGAGAATCTAAACTTTTTTGTATGTGATCTCCTTCTAATGATGAATGAATTTTTTTTCTCTGGTGATTGTGCACTCTCACTTCTAGATTGTGTGCTAGCATTGATTGAATATGCCATTATTAATGCTTCATTATTTGCTTCTTTTAAAGATCTACCATTCACAAATACCAGTCCCTCACCTTGGTTTGCGTTTGTGAAACTCTCATGATTTTTTTATTGTTGATTTTGAATTCTTTTCTAATACAAAAGGACAACATTCAAGTCTATCTTTCTATTGGAATGATGTTCATAGAAGCAACCATTGTCTCTAATTTCTTTTCTCCATATTTTTTGTGCAGCTCTTATAGGTCCTAGTTTTATTGAATTCTTCAATGTGGTCCTTGTAAAGTAAGTGCTTGGCATGAAAAGTCATGAATGCCTCTAGCATTCCTTAACCAAGATTTTCCTAGAAGCATGCTCTAAGATCCTTGTACATCCATGACCAAAAATTTGGTTTAAAACTTAAATGTTCTCCATTACTCCAATGGCTTGCACAATTCTCTAATTAACCCTTTTGATTTGAAACAATTGGATGTCAAGCTTCTTGAGGCAAGCTTCCCAGATCTAAGGATATGGAGGGAAAGATCAAGAGTTGCAGAACAAAGCAGCAAGAAAATCAGGCAATCACAAGCTGTTGACATGCCAACCTTTCAACAACACTTCCACAAAGATTCCATGAAGATTCCTCAAAGATTCTCTAAAGATTTCATATGAAGATGCTAATGAAGTGATGAAGATAAAGATGGATGATGCAATGTGAAGATACAAGCTCATGGACATCATGGAATATCCCGTTATTATCATTTTGAGCCATTACGACCACTTTTGTAATGTTTACAGGAACTTCATATTTTAAGTCGGCAATTGTATTTTGGCCACAAATGCTTGTGGAATGAGCAAAGCCAGCTCATGGTGTTGTAATTAAGCTCTCTAGAAGCCTAGGGAAAAATTAGGTCATTTTGGCCGGACATTAGGTTTTCTAAGGTTTAGTATATAAACCAAAACCTAAAGCTTTGTAAGGCGACTTCTAATAATATTATCTTCTATGTCGATTGGGAGACTGCGAGAGAGTGAGAGAGTGTGTGTGTGTGTGCTACAAGAGCTATGGTGGTTGGAATCGCAAACGGAGAGCAACAGTGTGTTGCCCACGAGGAGGGCTACGTGTTGAAGCTTACATCACACGCGTTCGTCTGTGTTTTGGCAGATTCACCTGCGAGCTACGCATGTTAGATTTTAGAAACAGTGACCTTTAAAATCTGACCAGACATCCTACTCGTTTTCTCCACGGAGGGTATTGGGTTAGGATTTGTGGTGAGAGACCTTAGGGATAGCGGCCTTCCAGTCAGGCCTGAAAATTGTAGGGCACCTTTACCCATCCTAGGGAAGGGATATTTTCAAGAGTTCCCGTCCCATGGGAAGGGTTGTTTGGCATTTTGATCTTCAAAATGAAGGGAAAAATTTTCCCTGCCCTTTGATCAAATCTTTACCAAAATCTAATTTTTTCGCATGTGTTTTTGAACGATTGTAACTTGTAAAGAAAATTCTAAAGTACAATGAGAAAGGGTGCACTTTTGAAACATTGCGTAGCAGTACTAAAAATCATTTTCTACAAGATACACAATGAGAAAGAGAAGTAGTAAGTTGTAAATGGAACATGCAAATACTTGGAACTTGAAATGTCCTGCAATGCAGCTGCAATGACGACATCATATATCTTGATTTTTGTTGGGATGTGCCCTTTGCTAGAATTGTAACCATGAAGAGTCGCCTCCCGAGTTACAAACCTCCCATTTTGAGATCATGAAGTTATCACTATCACTATTCTCTCTGTGAAGCTAGGGTAGACATCTCTTCAAACTTCAGCTTTCAAGTTCCCTCTTAAGTCATTCTCGTCCCCTAAGAATCACCAACGGAAGAAAATAAGATCCTCATAATATTATATAACAAGATAAACTGTAGCATCCTAATCATTACACATGGTGCCATCTTAAAAATGATGAAGTGATAAGTAGGGGTTCCTATAAATAGGCTTTGGGAGCATGCCTAACAAACCAGGAGGCTAGCACTATGTGAATCATGATTTATGAAGGAGCCTTGAGGCTTGAAGGACCTTTGCAATCGTAGACTTTGGAGTCATTTGGACTAACAACCTAGAGGTTTCCCAAGCGACTCTCGAGTGGAGCTTGCAGTTCATGGATAATGGGAGAGTGCTAGGAAATTCTGGAATCTAGAGCTTTAGTTGATCGTGAGTCTGAGCTCATGTAAGAATCAATCAATATTTGAGAACAACCTTAAAATATTTTGCATAGCAAATCAAATTGGAGAGCATCAAGAGTGCTTAATCTTTATTCACTCCGTAATTTCCTTCAATAAGGAATTATTCCGCCATGCTTTGAGTTAATCTCTAGTGTACTTACCTTCTCTCTTTTTCCAACCCACTAGCCTTGATTACATGGTATCCCTCAAACCTCCTCATCTCACTTGGAACTTGGATATAGAAGCTCTGTGTCAGCAATTGGTGGATGAGAGACACGAGTGACGAGACCCATCATTCAAGCGTAATGCCTTCGTTAGAAAACTTGCGAGCGATTGAACATTCAACTCTCAATTTCAAACTTCATATTTTGTTTCCTTTACAGTATGCCCAACGCGTTAAAATTCCCTATATTAAAAATCATACTTGAAACTCCCTATATTAAAAAGTACACCTTAACTTTTTTTAAGGTGTATGGCAATGCATGCTTGCACAACCTACAAAATCAAATTCTATACTCATTAGTGACTCTCAAAGTCCATAGAACATCCTCTGGGTACAAGTCCAAAAGTCACAATGTCAAGCATTGACATGATTAATCTCTGCAAGGCATTTTGAAAGGTTGGCCTTCCCTAGGAAGGGCTTACAAAAATATGCCCTTCCTTGGGGCAGGGCCAATCGAACAACTTGTCCTTCCTTGGGAAGGGCTATTATAAATTTTCCCGTCATGTGCAGGGCTAGGAGCAAAGGAAGGGCGGGAAGGGTTGCAATTTTCGGCCCTGCTTCCAGTGTGTGTAGGACTTCCCTTGAGTTTCGTGAAGTTTCGAGATCATTTCATGGGGTTTTGGCTTGCGGTAGCATCATAGGAGACTCTCACATTCACAGAACCAATGGCATGTAGAGTTGATATCTCTGTAGGAAGTAGTAATTAGTCGGTCGAGTAGAGTTTGACACCCTTTTTCTTTCTTCCACGCGCCTATGGGTCGAGCTTCGTCCTCAATTGACATTATATGTTAGGTGAGTTCTCGCTATGCTGACGTCCGTCGCGGCGTATCCCCACCAACATTGGCGTCGCTGCCGGGGACGAGGGCCCTAAGTAGGTGACCGAGACTAGTCGTTGAGGATAGAGGTCCCTCTGGCTTGGCAGAGTATATTCATTCTTTTAGATAAGATTGGAGAGTGGTGGACTCTTTTGGTCTTAGAGGGAGTCTATGGAGTGTGTGTCTGGCCTAGATCCTTCGTCTTAGGTAGTAGTAGATTGTGGTGTAGAGACTAGGAGTTGGAGTGGTAGATGTGGTGGTAGGATGACTTGAGAGTCCGTGTGAGGCCAGGAAGAAACCAAGACATCAAAATAACCATCTCACATGATGAGTACGAGTAGGGTAAGTAGGATATCTTGATTGCTGATCTAGAGTACTTTATGCATGTCTTATTTGTTGTTAGGCTCATTAGAGAAGTGGAAAACGCTAAGTAGGAAAGACGGTAAATTGTTTTTGGAAGCTAATTTGAACTCCAAAAGTTTTTGTGATTATTGCTGAGAGCTTTACAGAGCATACGGAGTACTACTGCCAGAAAAAAATTTGCATTTTTAGACAGTAGTCATCCTACACATAGGATGTCTCCAAGACACTTTTGGCAGGGAATTTGGGGAAACTGAGGTTACCAGTGGATTTAGAGGGTAGGTTTTACCCTAGTAACGTATTAACTTGAGTGTTTTTTCCTATTTTTGTTGACCAAAAGCCAAAAGGTGGAGTCGGAAAACGTAAACTTTCAGAAAAGGCTTAAATTGAGTAATTTTTGCATGTTTTGCAATTGTGAAGCATACTTGCACTTGCTGAGAGCATAAGGAAGCATCAGGGACACTTCAGTCTGAAAAAATAAGCAGTAGACATCCTACACGTAGGATGTCTACAGGGTGATCTGGGCATCTTTTTTTACAAATCTGAGGTTACTAGTGTGTTTAAAAGGTAGGTTCTACCCTATTTTCACATGGAAAGTGGAAATTTGACCAAATTTTGACAGATTAAAGACAAAAGACAAGAATTGCCAGACATCCTACCCAAATTGTGTCCAAGGCCTAATTTTGAGACCAAACAATAGGATGACTCCATAGGCATGTTCTAAATGTTGTATTGAGTGCATGTGAGAAATTGCATCTCATTTGGGTCAGTGCAAGTGAAGATTGAACAAACTTTAGCACTTTTGGACGGACAAAAGGCAAGAATAGCTAGTTTTGGGGTCTTTCGACATCCAAACTCAAATCTAAGCATACCAGTGGGTTGCTAAAGACTAGGGGAATCTTTGGTCCAAGTTTGTGTTCATTCCGAGCAAAAAGACATCCTACGCGTAGGATGTCTCCAGCTTGATTTAGGACTCTAAACCAACATGTGAGCACACCATTGTGATCAGCACAACAAGGAGAAGATGGGGTGAAATTTTCCAGTCATTCTGAGGAAAAATACATCCCACGCGTAGGATGTCTCAAGGCCATTTTTAGGTCAAAATGAAAATCTGAGCATACCATTGGGTTGTTGGACACAAGGAGAGTCTTAGGTTCACATTTGGGTCAATTTTGAGCAAATAGACATACTACGTGTAGGATGTCTCTTGCATGATTTTGAGACCAAAACCCTACTATGACAATACGAAAGTGTTTCATAGTATCTTATAAGCGTGCCAGTCAATTTTGGTCGAATTTGGAGCTCACTTGACTTGAAAAATCAGCTGATAGAGTATCCAGCTTCTGAAACAGATTCTTGAGCATTTGACCAGCCTAGAGGTGTCAGAAACAAAAAGTGAGGATACCTAGGGTTTCAACACACCAAGGGGAGTGTGTGGACCAAATTTTATTCAATTCTTAGCAAAAAGACATCCTACCCATAGGATATCTAGGAGATTATTTTGAAATTTTGACCATACCATTGGGTTGCTAGACCCAAGGGGAACCTTTGAACCAAATCTTGCTTCATTCTGAGCAGAAACATTTTTGGGCGTAGGATGTCTCGAGGGGTTTTTGGGCAGGAATTTGGGAATTCTGACACCACATGTCTGTACAGAGGGTAGGTTTTACCTCAGGAACATGTTGACTTGAGTGTTTGCCCATGTTTTTGATGTCTAAAAGTCAAAAGGCGAAGTCAGAAAGCGAAAAATCCATAAATTGCTTGTTTGGAGTGATTTTGACATTCAAATGAAATTTTGAGCATACCAAGGTGTTGCTAGACTCAAGGGAACCTTTGAACCAAATCTTCCTTCATTCTGAGCAGAAACAAAATTGGGCGTAGGATGTCTTCAGGCCAGTTTTAGGGTCCAACTGTAATTTTGACCATACAGGGGTGTTCACAGTGTCACAGAGATCCCAAATCTTCTTTTAAAATTGAATTTGGACTCATTTTGACCATTCTAAACTGCATTTCACTATTTTGGCCATAACTTTCACAAACGCTATTGGATTGGAAAAGATTTTATATCAAAACATAGCCTGAGAGCGACACTACAAATCTTAGAGCAAAACTTGAACTAAATGTATGACTTTGGCAACCATTTAGGTCAACATTGAAAAAAAAACATTGTTTAAGGCCTCAAAATGCATCCGGAAGTCTGGTGTGTCTAAAATCGACAGTTCAAAAGAATTGTGAGAAAACGGTCACGGTTTTGAACATAGTTTTGACTTTTCCCTAAGTGAGCCATAAGCGAGGTCATCGGCTAGAGTCAACCCAGGCTCTGGAATAGTTCGTTCAAATCGACCTATAGCGGACACGAGCGCATGTGAGATTTTCATTATCGGGAAGCTGAAATTTGAAACTAGATTTGGTCTCTAGCCGTTCTAATTGACCATTAAAGACTCTAAGTTAGCAGATTGAAATTATCTTTTGCGAAAACCATTGGTCACCTGCGGGAAGGTGTAAAAGTTAACTACGGCCTAGTGTAAAATTTGAGCGTCTATACACAAGTCTGGTAGAAGTAAGACCATACACAAGGACTCTTGATTTTGCAACAACAATCGCAAGTTTCGGAGAACTTTAACACAAGATTTTTGCTAGCAAATCACTACAACTTGTGCATAATTCTCTTGTGCTAGCTTAAGTTTAGTTCAGCTAAAAGCGAACTTGAAAGTCACTTTCGAGCCCACGGAACAAGTGTGGCCGTCAAAGGCACATCAAGAACTTTTGCATTCATTGTGAAAAAGTTTGCCAGCTCAATAGAATTTTGCAAATTGTGTGCTAAAGTGAACACAAGTTAGCTCGACTCAATAATCGCTACGAAGGGAGCAGTGATTGCAGTATAGTGGTAAGTTGCATAACTTATCACAGTGCTTCCAATAGATCGAGGCCTGCTAAAAAGTTCTAGGAAAAGCAAGCATCCAGACAAGTCACTATCAGTCTTGGCAAGCAAGGGAGCTAAGAAGTTTAAGCAGTGCAAGCAAAGCCCAGTTCAGAAAACTCAGAGATTAAGGCATCCACAAAAGCTGAAGGACCTCAAGAAAAAAATACCGACACAAGGGTGCTAATAAATTTTATTAGCATTGAGGCAAGCATTTAGAGCTATCACTGAACAGGTACAACAAGGGAGTCAAGATGAAAGCAATGGCGTCTCAAAGGAATCAGAGCAGCCGAGACAAAGCTTCAAGTACATCCACAGAAATTACAAGAGAGCAAATTTGGATCTATCTGATTGGCCACTACAAAGGACCGCCATGCTATGAGGATGTCAATCGGAATTTGTACATCAAGACAAAGAAAGATACAGAGGAAACTCGGACATCTCAACATGTGGAAGTTGAAATAGCAAAGAATGTACTACACCCACATCCAGATTTCATGGAAGTCTTTCTGGGATTAGTTTACATGAGGCACGGAAAATACATCGACAATGAGATAGAAATGTTGTACAAGGATCAACTTACAGAACTCTACGCATATCCTCCAAGTATTTTTATGTACAAAGATCAAGATGGGAAATGGCAAAATGGTACCCTCTATGTAGATGAGGACGGTCGCTACTACAAATCTACCACAAATCATGAAGTTCCTGCAGAGAGTAACCAATATTTTGCAGCTGAAATATTTCGATGAAGAGGGAAAGACTAAATATCTGAAGCTGGTAATGTTTATCATCTAGTCATGGCTTTACCTCTTGATATGCAGCTAGAAGAATTAACAACTACATCTGTCACTGCACAAATGAGTAGCACAACACAAGGCACAACATGGAAAGCCACGACACAAGTCTCGTGCGCCGCACCAGCACAAGACAAAGCACAAACACACCAAATTGCACAAACAGTGAATACGCCGGAAGTATCACCTATGAAGAAAGCACAACTTCAAAAAGAACTAGTTCGGTCTCAAGAGCTACTTAACAAAGCACAAGAAGTCATATCATCAGGCATTAAACAGATGCCAACATCATATATGGAACCCACTTGGTTGGGGGGAGTTCAAACTCAACAAAAACCCTATCTCTTCAAGAGTGGGATTAAGAAGTCCAGTTTTACAAGAAGCAGTGTCCTTTTCAAGAGCCCAAGTGGAATTTCAAGAAGCATTCGCACATGCCGAGTTGGAGGAGAGACCACCGGAAATTCACAATGCCAAGTGTAGAAGGTCAGGTCAAGATGTCATTGTGGTCAACAAATACAATAGGCACTATGAAATAGACGATGTGAAAAATATGGATGAGTTTAGCATTTTTGGGCAACCTGTAAGTCACATACTTGGACCCCGTCCAAAAGCACCATCTAGGGAAACGGAAAACAAATATTCGGTTCGATATTCACCCTCGGGGCAAACCTCACCAAAATCAACTCGGAAACATAGCACTAAGGCTATGCAAAATCCCCACGTCAAAGACCATATGCTGATGGAAGAATTAGCATTACGATTGCTAGAAAGAATGGATAGTGATTTGATCTTGTTTGCAAGCAATAATGGAAGCTATTTTGAGCTTCTCAAGGACAAGATGATAGAGGATAAAGAGATGAAGCCAGTGGATACACCTAAATCAGTCGTAATCTACAGGTTCATGCATGCAAAGAAGAGGTCATATATGTATCTAGATACCACAAGAAACCGTATTATCAACAGTATTATGGAGAGCTATCTCGTCCAAAGGGTGCACATGTTGAGATAGCGACATATTGCAACCAATGTGCCATTGGTCATTTAGTGAAGGACTGCCCTGCAACAAAGCTCTACATGGAAAAGAAGAGGCAACAAGACAGAAGCAAAGTTCACACAGTGACAACAAGGGAACGGAAGCAAGAATCCCCAACGAGATCTCCGGAAAAGAAGCATATCTTGTCGCAAAGCACAAAAGATAGGCTCAAGACACAGTTGCTTGAAGTCAAGGGTGTCAACGACATTACCATAGAGAATCACGCTTTCAAAAAATATCAATTGAATCAGCTGATTCAAGATCGCTTAAAGAACCTCAGTGAGGACAAGTCAAAGCATCCACAAGGTGATGAAGATGAAGCTCGCAGTTCAGGGTTCGAGAGCAAAAGAAGCCAAGATTCTAAAGATGGTAAGCAAACCCAAGAAGAGGTGGCAGAGGTAAGAACAAAACTTAGTGTCACCTCACGAGACAAAGACATGCAAGTTGAATCAATGGATGAAGCTGAAATTCTACAAGGGAATTCCTCTACTGTAGACTCTACAAGGATGATTGAAGAAATCAAAGAGCAAAAGAAGCTTAGCTAAAAGAAGATGTGGCTGAAGTTTTAAAACCCACAGAAGAAAGGGAAATGACCAAATCCAAAATTGACTACCAAGGACAAGCAATGCAGGATATGAATGAATATTTTCGAGAAGAGACTCTACCAAAACCCATGGAACAATGGGAACGAAAGGCCATAGCGACCATTGCATCAGAAGAAGAGAGTCAACCTCAACATCCTGCTACACAAGATTCAAAAGATTTCCAAGAACAAAAGTCACCATTGAATGACCTTCAAGTGTTAGAAGAGAGCTTTTGAAATCAAGAATCAAGGCGTCACAGTCAGAAACTAGCAATGAAGACCAACAAGCAGCTCAGGCTATATACCTTCTCCAAAGCTATGGATCAGAAGATAGTAAGCACTTGGGACATGCTACAACCAGTCAAATGACAAAGAAGTTTAACATACAAGAGGATGACAAAGCTTACAAGGCAGAAAAATCCAAGACAAGCACCAAAATCAAAGAGGACATCAGTTACTTGGCAGCCAACAAGAAGATTAAATTCTCGTTGGATGTGCATGAGAAACTGAAATTCAATTTTACAGTAGAGATAGATTGAACTGCCACGACTAATCTCATTTCTTATGGGTTGTGGTTACTTCTAGATAAGCTAGAACTGTATGAAATTCAGGTACAGGTATCCCTATCAACTGGAGTTAAGGTCACCAGTTTGCGGATTGAAGAAGCTACCCTTAAACTACGGTCAAAGATAGTTAAAGACAAATTCCTAGTAGTGGATTCTTCCAAAATAAGTAAACATTCAATTTTGTCCAAGCTATGGGCAAAAACACTTGAAGAAGAATCTGAATCTTTAATGATGGTCATCACAACTAGCTCTCAAGAAAGTTAGCCTACAACCGCTCCAAGATTATCGGCTGCTGCTGACAAAGGCAAAGCCAAATTAAGCCCACAATTATCCTACCAACAAACACATCCTCCGCAATCAAAGTCTTTAGCCAAACCCATTCAGGTTCAAGAAAAAGCTTCTACATCAACCGTCAACATGCTTCCACATCAAAGGCAGTCTCCAAAGAAAGTCTTTCAACCGAAATATCCTCCAGTGCAAGATCACCGTTGAAAAAGGTTTTCAAAGGTCTACATTAAAGCTGAAGAAATAAAGTTCAAGGACCCAATATGGGTAAATGATCGTAGCCCATTGACGAAAGGTAAACACATGGGATGGATAGCCTCCCACTACAACTTAGGCAAGCAAGGCTATTATGAGGGTCAAAAGAAACTTTGGTTACAAAAACCACAGACCTCGGCTTATGCGGTGGATAAAGGTTTCAAAAAGCGTCCCCAAAAGCAACAAAGCTCATATTTATATCGCCAAAGGAGACCAACCAACAAGGCTCGCCAAAGGTATGCAGAAAATTTCAAATCCAGCTGGCCTTCATACCAGCATAGGACTTCATCGGTTAATAATCCCAAAAATGGCACTCTTGTACATCTCAATACGACATCAAAAACATCATGGGAAGTTCCATCTACAATTATTCAAGCACAAGGATACTATCAAGGAAATCAGAGAAACAGGCTACCAAAGATGCCAAGTAAACATTCTTCAATCAGACGAATTTAGCTTGAAAATAATCGCAATTTCACGGAAGGCAAAATCAAGGACAATGTCTGAGTCAAGGCAAAGGATATCTGCAAAGACACGCCAATCACACAATGCAGATACAAATGGGTGCCAAAAGAACAACACATACCGAAGAAGATTGAAGTCATCTCTAGATCTCAAGAAATGTCAGGACATGATGGACAAAGTGTTACGGAGAATTGAGCGAGCCAATCTTCTCAACCAAGGGACCAACAACAACAAATAGCATTTTTCCCCTTGGACAAACCAACATTACATTGATCAAAATGCTACAAAGAATAATCAACTTCTACACTAAAATGATGATAATTATCTGTAAAACATACACAAAAGAAATAATATCTATGATTAGTCATGTCATGCACTAACAATCTTTCATAGTACCCAATGCACTCCCTGGATAAACAAATGCATAAAACAAGGCAATGAAATCTTCAATACAATCACACAATTGAGGACTACTTGTACCCAATCTCAAGGATTGTTGCCCCCTTATTTATCCAATTCAATATATGAAAGCTATTGTCACCCAATTAAGGATTATAGCTCTCATATTGTGCAATGACAATGTATACCAACTCAAATATATGATGGTGAAAAATGCAAAACTTCAAGGATCTACATATACCCAGTACACTAGTACATGGCATCTGACCCTTAATTTAACGACTCATCATTTACATATGCTCATCTTCTATGATTATAGCTCTCATGTTGTGTAGTGACAATGTATCTCAAATCCATGATGGTGAAAAATGCAATACCTCAAGGATCTTTATACACCTAGTACACTAGAACAGGGCATCCGACCCTTGACTATCTACTTGTAATTTACATATGCTCATCTTCTAAAACCAATTTTGGCCCTTTTATGGACCAATGGCTTCGTCGCAATGAGTATGACTCTCCAAATTATCAATTGTTTTGGTTTTGTACCTTTATGTTCAGTGAAGGATTTAAATATTTTTAGAAATGGTTATTGAATTAAGAATCACGTTCGGCCCAAAAAAAGGACCTCTGACTCTGTAAAATTAGGTCAATTCACAAGGAGATGACTATATATGGCACTCGGATACACTCCCCAGGGATTTTCCTAGTTAAAGTACCAAGGTTAGAAGAGGTTTTATTTTATATAAATACGCTCTCTGGGATGTTTTATTTTCTCATCAGGCCCGTTGGGAAACATCCTTTAGGCGGCGGGCCTGTTTTGTGAAAATATAAAATATCGGTAGGCCCGCAGGAAAAATGATGGAACTCGACAGACTAATCGATGCTATTGGTTTTTGCAGGTCATCATCAGGATCACGTTAACAATTAACGTGATCACGTCTTTTTCTTGTGCAATTACTAGTGTTATTAATGTAATCACATGATCGTGATCACATGAGTGAAAACCCTGCATGCACATAGCACTAATGCCATGTAGTCCAATTTTTCCCTTCTCATTGGGCATAATTCTTTTCTAAACACAACCTCAAAGTTATCTTGTGTATGCAGTATGATTCCCTTGTCCTTGAGTAGCACCCACAATTACATGCTTTACCTTCTAGTGTTAAACTAGTTTGTATTATCTGGTCTACATCCGAAGTCCCACATAGCTTGTGAACATCATTCCATTTATTTGAGAAGATATTTATTGTATCTTTTGTTGCAATATTTCTCATTCCCTTGAAAGATTGGTGTTTTTGTGCTTTCTGCAACTCATCCACCTCTTTTTGAGGAGAATTTGCAGTGAGTTCGGAGTGAAGCCATGCCAAAAGGACACAAGGCTTTGAATGCCAAGTGTGCTCATCTTGTTGGCATCCCTCACAAAGCCTTGGTAGAAGGTATGAGGGTTAGAGCAAGATCCTTTGGTGTGTGAACATTGTACACCATCAAAGCCATCTCTTTTTGTCCAGACCACATTACATATGTGGGAAAATATTACAAGGGAGGGAGTGAGGCAAAATTTGACAGCTTTGAGACAGAGCAAGGAATGCAAACTCTTCACCCCTCTATTGTAAGGTGCATCGGCTTTATTACCAAAGCTCCTTGGATCACAATATTCCCATACTACAATGGGGATACCGTGGGCGACATGATGTGCCGCTTACCATTCGCTCACGGATTGTTCAAATGACACATGCACAGGCTACAACACAGCTGGAGGTCATTGCCTACAACAAATCTTCTTGTACAAGAGATAGACACGGCGCGGATCAAAGCAATAATTGAGTAGATGCCAGCCATTTTTCATTTATTAATCGATGGCGTTGCGGCTGTCCACTCGTTTGGGATCCCAGGGAGGTCACCTAATAAAAATGTAACCTATCACGTGGGTTCAATAGAAGGGTATTTAAAGTTCTTGAAACTTACAAAAATATATATACACAAGGGCATTATTTTTTCAAATTTTAAAAAAAACTTACAGATTTTAAAATAAAAGGGTACATTATATTCTTAACCAAATTCACAAGTAAGGGGTCTTACAAACATGTCTTGAACGCACGTGATATGGTAGTTTTACGCATAGTGAACCCCCTGAGGTCGGGATAGTGCATAGTGACCTACACCCGTTCAACATAATGTTGGACTTTACTTGTGCCAATAAACCCCGTGTTGGCATCATTGATTGGGAAATGATGATCAGAATGCCAGCGAAGCACGCAACAATGCATCCAAGCGCACAGTCGGACTCTATAGGTTTGGAGGCATAGAGAGCAGGGGATACAGAGATGGCTAAGCGACCATGGATTTCTCCAGAACTATACGATCCATGGTGCACAGATGCATACATAAAAGCAAGAGACATTTATGCATTGGGCTATCTATTCGACATGCTGGCAAATTTTTGAAGTGCAACCAAAAAAGTTTATTTTCTAAAAGAAGTTTTTCATCACTCGGATGAAGATGTTATGAGGGATATTTGGATTAAAGTAGATTGTTGGATGAAGTTAAAAGAGCGGGAACAAAGAAGAAATGCACCTTACATGTTGATATTTTTCAAAGAATATTTAAAGATAGACCCTAACCCTGTCTAGCGTCCCCTTGTTGAACTTGCACCATCATTTTATCCGATCTAAACATTTTTATGATATACATATGTCTTGTCCACGGTATTATATTTTTTATTGAAGTGTATTATCTAGTTTGAGGTGGTTCACCTCCTTGAGTCAATTATCTTTAGTCATTTCAAGTTTGTTGTGTTGAGTGTTGGTATTTCAAATTTTCCTTGTGGTTCAATTAGTCGCATTAGTTGTGGTTTGATTTAGTGGATTCTAACGTCTTATGTAGTGGATGAGAAGTTTCTATCTTGTGCATCTGTGAGACTGTTCAATCGTGAGAATATATATTTGCCAATGATATTGAATATTTGTCTATCTGTTAATTGTAGCTCCAAGAGAAAATGATCGATGAAGAACAAGATATTGGCACCCAATCAGTGCTCGATGATCAATAACAAGCGGCTGTTAATGCATTCAGCACATGAAGTCTCTAGCACACGGTATGTGGCCAGAGCAAGCAACGCGCACTGCTTGACAACTCTCAAAATGGGCAAATCCAAACCACATGCAATGGAAAGAGATCAATAAAGAAGTGATGAAGGACATGATCAAAACAATATGGCCATGTGAGGACGTAGAGATCAAGAAAGGAAGGTGGAAGGTTTTGAAGTGCAACGATGATGCGATCAAAGAAAACGATGAGAGGATTTACTTGAAAGTTTATGGCCATCCCATGCACAATGCAGATTGTGCACTATATTTTGTGAAAATGTTATGTTCACTTTGTGCAATAGCGACCAATAGACTTTTCGTCAAAGGAGACAATTGTTGCCACTCATGATATAAGGGACAGTTGTGTCACTTTGACTCGAGATGAGCTGGCATTGATAGTGGAAGGCGCTGACCTATAGTGAAAGGGAGAGAAGGATATTTACACGACATAGTTGGTAGAGAAGATACAAAAATAACACGGCTTTTTATAGCCACCCAAGCACCCCAACCCTCATAGGTCCGGATGGAGAAAAGCATTCACCACTTAAGCCAGGACGTTCAAAATCTAACATAGCGAGTGAATCGAACACCTGTACAAGGGACACACATTAGTCACCTTGTCGTGCATCTAGATTTAGTCCCCTCACCTACTTCAGATGCATCATCATATTCCCATTGTCTAGTTTGCTACAAGAATTTTGATGGATAAAGTGGATATTATACATTGACATGTGGTCATTATTATCACTTTCTTTGTCTTATTTGTTTAATGCAAAATAGTAGACGATGTGCAATCTGTTCACAAGATATTCCACAAGGAATATATATTATGTTTGGCATGGCAAATGAGTATAAATTCAAGCAAGCCCACCAAGATACCCCTAGCACAAATAGAAATCTGTTTGATGAACAAGATGCTGCTTCAAAGCAACACAATTTAGATGGACAAACTATATATAATCGTGAAAATGAACCATTGTATGTGATCAAAACACATTTGAATACAATGGTTTTTGACACGATCTTCATTCTACTCTCAAGCTATATTGTATCTATAAAGTTGTTATCTGATTCTAAGTCTGAGTGTTGTGATTCTCCTTATAATTCAACCTCCATATCTATTGTCAGATTCTCTTCTATTTCTTCTATAGTGCATTGGGATACACCAACATTGAACTCTTCTTTGTCTTTGTTTTGACAATCATACAACCAGGTTGGCATTTCCTCCTCGTATCCAGCACTTTCGATTTGATCCAATATCTTTTCGTTGCAAAACATATACACCAATTTTTCAACTTTGTCTGCTACTAATAGTCTGTTGCGAATAGTGCTGTGAACATACTTGTATATACTCCAGTTTCTCTTTGAGCTTGAGTTTGCTGCACATTGTGCCAAAAATTTCATTGCAAGGGGACGTAAGGTACAGTATTGCTCTCCACCATTCATCATCCCACCACTTCCCTCCAGGTTGCTCTTTTGCCATTATCTGTACAAAATCATTTGCAAAAGGACCTTATTTGAATCTAAATACACTCATTTCTTTGATGCAATTAGTTGGGTCCTGGACGTTGGAGTAGAATGTGTTGACCATGTGATAGAAATTGCTTACCACCTCTATATTGGACATTAGATCTAAATTCCAATACTCCGGATCGATCATGTAAGCAACACTACTGGGTGGACTATGAGCGCTCTTCCACCTTGCATAAAAATACTTGGCCAAAATTTTTCATTGTTTTCCAGAGAATGGTAGTCACCACTTCTTCTCTACTACATACTCTTTTAGCTCTTTGGGATTTTCAAGACTCTGTTGAACTGACCACCATGTCATCCACACTTTGCCCAGGTCTGGTGCCCTTTGATCAAGATTGTCGATTGCAAACATAACGGGCATCATTACATGGTATGCATCCATTACACTCCTCCACCAAGCAGCCTTGTTTACATTGCCACGTAGACATGGAATTTTATCTTTCACTTTTTCTTTCTGCTCAAGCTGCCATTCATCAAAGGCGACACAATTCAATGTTTCAATCACAACGCATTTATTGTGAAGAAGTGATTATAAGGTATAAAAGTGCATACAAAACCAAGTTTCAGCAGGAAATTTCTACATCGCTGACATGCGCATCCTATACAAATCAAGCACTCTTTGTCATTTCAAGATAAATTGCACAACCTGATGTGTTGTATCAATTATTTTGGCGAACCATGTGGTTTCTTCGCTAGTGTACCAATCCTTCATCACCACCAAGTTTAAGTTGTGCGTATTACAACCATTGGCAAAAATGTGTGGAAAGCACTTCTTTATTAATTTACTAGCATTTTTATAATTCTTTGCGTTGTCTATGACTACTTAAATGACATGTTCAACACCAATTTCTTTAATTACATTAATCAAGACCGCAAAAATATATTTTCCACTTTTAATTGCACCAGAACTATTAATCACCTTTATAAACGTTTCTCCCCTTGGACAAATCAACATTACATTGATTGGCAGTCTTCTTTGAACATTTGACCAGCCATCACTCACAATCCTACATCCTGAAAGTGAAATATTCCCAAGTATTATTTTGCCAAAATGCTCTTTGACTTCGATGTAACATTTGTCCAAGAAATTATTTCGTATCGTGTGCTAAGAAGGAGTTGAAAATCCTAGGCCAAAACTCACCCATTTTCTTTCAAGCAGCCTTCCAATGATTGCTGTCTACCATGACCAAAGCACTTCCATTAAAGAATATTGCTTTGGCGAGTGCAGTTTGTGCTTCTTCTAGAGGCTGACTCGAAAGATTTGATGTAATGATTTTTGACGCATTTGACTAAGTCCACCTTCATTGTGACGCTTAAAAGGAACACTGCTTGGAATTTCCTCTCCCTACACGGATTTTTCTCCAAGGTTTGGCGTAACTACATGATCTGCGGAGTTAATATTTGGCTCTGAGAACTCTTGACTCGAAGCCGTAGAGCTATATATTTGTTGTCCTTGCCACCCTTTTTGGCGAGCTCTTCTCTCAAACGCTTTGCAACTGCAGGTGCCTGAGGATGTTCAAATTTCTTACAACTCTTTTTAACGCTACCTAAAAAATGATCCTTGATATGTGGTGCACCGCTTAATTTTGTTGTGTGACAAAATTTACATTGCCACTCCATATATCAGCCGCATATGTTGTGAGCATAATCCCACTCTTTGCTAGGAGTTTTTTTATTCTTTGGCTTCTTCGTACCACTTATGCCCACATTTTGCTCCATTGCTTTTAAATTAAAACTAAAGACAAAAGAACCAGATGTTTAGTTTTGAAACATTTTTCTTATTTTCAATATATATTAAAATAAAAAAACCATTCAATATGAAAGTAACCATGATGCACAATAAGAGATTTCTAATGCACGCTAGTCAATCCACATATTGATCACCTATATTGTGAGCAAACATACACATTGCAATATAGTCTATTCACATCATAATAACTACAACAATGCTATGAATCTCTCAATGAAATTATTATTGTAATGATTATTTATCTGTCCACTTTGATTTGAAAACAATAAGACACATCTAATTTCAATTGCTACAAAAAAAACAAAAGCAATAAAATATATGATTGGTAATTTCATGCACTAACAATCTATCATAATACATAATGCATTCTCTATATAAACCAATGCATGAACAAACGTAAATAAATCTTCAATATAATCACTCAATGGAGGACTACTTGTACCTAGTGAAGGATTGTAGCCCCCCATACAACCAATTCAATAAATAAAATATATTTTAACCCAATCAAGGATCATAGCTCTTATATTGTGGAGTGACAATGTAAATAAACTCAAATCTATGATGGTGAAAAATGCAAGATTTCAAGGATCTTTATATGCCCAGTACACTAGCACAAGACTTCCAACCCTTGACTATCGACATGTCATTTACATATGCTCATCTTCTAAAACCAATCACAACCCTCATTTGGACCACCGGCTTCTTTGCAACGAGCATGACTCTCCAAGTTTTCACTTGTTTTGGTTTTGTACCTTTATGTCGATAAAACAAATTTAACATTTTTAGAAGTGGTTATCAAATTAAGAATCAGGTTCGGCCCAAAAAAAGGACCCGTGACTCTGTAAATTTAGGTCAATTCACATGGAGATGACTATACCTGGCACTCAGATACACTCCCCAAGGATTTGCCTAGCTAAAGTACCACAGATAGCACACTATTTACTATATATAATTACTCGAGCCGGGCTTTTTCATTTTTCCGGCGGGCTCGCCGGGCGATTACATATACCTGGCGGGCCCGTCGGGAAATGAAAAAGCCCGACAGGCCCCGCAGGGAAAAATAAAAAACCCAGTGGGCTGACCGGCTCTATGGGTTTTTGCAGCTCATAATCAAAGTCACGTTAACAATTAACGTGATCACGTGATTTTCTTGTGTAAATACTAGAGTTATTGATGTAATCACACGATTGTGATTACGTTAATGAAATCCTCATCCAACATCAATACATTATTGTAGCTACAAAATATTCAAAAATATGAGATGAAGGAAATTACATGAGAACGAATGATGCATAAGAAATAGCTTTGTTTTTGTATGAGTATGTCATTACAAGATATGGTTCGTCTACCATAATAGTGACAAGGGTACACACTTCTCAAATGAAGTGATTGAACACTTGCTACGGGTTCATGGTCATTCATAACAAATCTACACCCTATCACCCCACAAGCCAATGGTCAATTGGAGCATAACAAAAGATCTTAAGATCTTTTCTAACCTAAATAGTCTGTTCAAGAAGGAAAAATTGGGAGGTATAATTGCAATTTGCATTATCGGCTTATAGAGTTGCATATAAGAATTCTTTGAACATGAGCCTGTTAAATTTAATCTACAAACTAGATGCTATATTGGCTATGGAATTCTTATTTCCTACTTTGAGGATGGCAAAGCAATTAAAAAGGACAAATCATAAATATTTGATAGATTAGAGAAGCTAGGAAATTAATTGAGAAAATGTTTGCACCCATTGTACACATTTTTTCAAAAAAATGGCATCCTACAAAGCAAACAACCTGGAAACTAGCAACATGTAGCATGGTAGTTCAATATTGTATGCAAAGAGAAACCATCAAATCCCTAGAGGGGAGACCTATAAATAGGGGCCACCCATCTTGTTTGGGGGGAGGCATAGATAACATAGTGTGCCATTTGGTCATTATAGCTAGATCTTTGTGAGTCAATCTCCTTTAGGGTTTCCTAGCCATTTTAGTATCGTTGATTACTACTCAAGAGAGAGATTTCTATGAGTCTAAGACAATTTATGTTTAAATGCAATCAGGTATTAGCATGGGTGTAATTTAAATGTTGTTTTTGAGTTGTATTCTCATTCATTGTCTTTATTATCTAGATTTATCTAGCTACCTTGTCTATTCAATTTATGTAACACATATTTAGGAATTCTGGGAAAGATTCATAACTTTGGGAGAATTCTTTGTGACATAGTCTCTTGAGTTCTTGTTGTGCTAGGTTGATTTGTTGTCAGGTAGTGGTTGATTTTTCAAGCAAGGCTAACAATGCTTTTCTGGGTTGCATTCGTTTTCAAGTATTTGGTGTCAATGTTGCATTGTTATCAAGTATTATGGAGTGTGAGGTTCCTTCTCATACTAGTGCATAATTTGTGCTTGCATTGGGCTAGGTTGCAAATATGAGACATATCAAAGTCTGCATGCAAAATCCCAACTTTCATTGCAAAATCTTGAACAATTCTTATATGCTAGACTTATATTCTATATGATTAAGAAAACCAGAAAGAAATACATGATTAACTATGTGCGTTAAGCAAGAACACATTCAAAGAGCCCATGAATACCTAAAGGGGATTGTGATTAGATCTCACACTTACATTCTACATCATGAAAAGCACCACAATGTAAGACTTTGCAATGAAAAACTATGTAAAATTGATAAAAGATAGAAGAGAATTGCAACAATCTAATGTAGGCAAGAACTATAATTCAAATAGTCCCTCTATGTGTAAAGAGGAGGGTTTCTACTCTCACATGGGGAGTTTAGAAGGCATACGCATGTTAAAGGTTTGGTTTGAAAAACACACTAATAAACATTACTTGTGAGAAGACCACAAACTTGCTATCAATATGTTGTTAATTATAATCTACTAGGTGGACTATCAACCCTTGTTATAGAAATTGAGATGCAAAGAAAGTGACTTGATTAGGACATTTTTGAAGGTTTTTATGGTTTTGTAGTTTGTCATCCTCGTGGTAAACAATTTTGAGTTTGAGAAACTCCATTACAAGAGCTTGTATGCACATAATAACCACACTATAACAAGCTTACACTGTTTTTGAGACTCTATTACAACACTTTCACAGACTACCGTACGGACTAACGTACAAGAAGAAACACCACCTATACAAGAAAATGTAGCGCCACAAGCAAGTCAAAAGGGAGCCTTGACCTCGACTTTGTAAAAGCCCACTTCCCTAATCTATAGTTCCTGCTTGAGTTGGGCTACACATGGCTACACTTGAGATCAAATATATTTGCACTTTGCATGGTAGCTCAAACCTGAGATTGAACATGTTTGCACTTCATTTGGTGGCTCAAACTTGGGATTGAACTCCTTGGCACTTCAAGGTCGATTCCACTTGCACACGTGCAAAACTTTTGAGTAACCTAGACATTGTACTAGGTAGGAAAAATCATGGAGACATGGTAGGAAAAATACAAAAAAAATTAGAAGCTTAAATCATCACATTCACTACAACAAAAAAGGGGGCCTTTGATGCAGGTTTTGATGCACCCCGTCGAAAAAACCGTTGATATACGCGTCCCTACAAAAACGTTGCTATATGCGTCGATATACATGTCGAAAGGTAATATTATCGACGCGTATTTTGACGGGCTTAGAGATGCATATAGCGACAACCATAACAAAAAAAAAAAAAATTCTTGGGCAGAGGACAGGTAGCCTGGCTTGTGCCCAATGAAAAGATGGACACAGCCACAACCAAACTGCCTGTCCTTTGCCCAAGAAAGCGAGCAGCACCAAAATCAACCGTGCTCCCACAAAAATTTTGGCACAGTTCCCTTCGTTTTTGCATAAACTTTTCAAAAAAAACCATATCATGTATACGCCTCCTACATGCTATCCATGTAGGATCTCATAAGAGATTTAAGGCCAATGAAAGAAATGAAATGAATTTTGTGCAAAACCATAACCGTACCAACTTAAAACCATAACCATAACAAACTTAATTTGTGCAAAACCATAACCAAATTAAAACCATAACCGGCCATAACCATATTGATCAAAACCATAATGCAGATAACCATAACCATAAACAAAACAATAACCATAAGAATAACCAGAAAGTTAAACATAACCATAAACAAAACAATAACCATAACCATGTCTATACAAGAATAGGAGAAATAACCATGTCTATACAATGACAATGACAATAACCATAACCATAAGGAAAACAATAACTGTCTGAACTGTAACCATAACCATATATGTCTATACAAAAAAGAGACACAAAAGCGTGTCTGTGTCTCACAAAGCATATATATGAAATCCACCGATGATTAGGCGTCACAACCTGCACATAGGACAAGTCACAAAATTAGTATTGATATTACTTCACATATACTTATTTAATTAAATCAACTTACATATATTAACGTCTCACCTCAATTGATTAACGAGACTCTAAGGCCTCCCAGTCTACAGGCTCTCCTAAAGCATCAAGATCATTCAATACTTCATAGATACCTCTACGATTCCATCCATTTCCTCTTGGCGTGTCGAGGCTCGATGCATCGCAAGATTCTGCGTTTATACAAAAATCAAAGTAATAAGAATACATGATTCATCACATTTAAAAAAACATAGTAGCTAGGATTGGATTGGAAACTCATAGCGAAAGGTGTCGAAACCTCCGCTGCCAAGATGAGATGTTCCCCAGGTCATCTATCGTATCTGCATGGCCTGACGCTGCTGTCTTAACCGCATGACCATTGTCCGCTCATCCTCCGTGATCTGCTGCCACGTCTCATGCGGGATGTCCGAAGGCTTGGACGAGCCGGTCTTGAAAGCCTGTCGAGCTACATCTCGTCGATGTTTCACGGTGTCCCGTGCAACACCCTTGATCCACCTCCTTCGAACAGCTGGTACTCTCTCATGATGGTCCCCACTATATAACTGACTTTGTCCTCATCCTGGTCAGGCCAAGGAGTCAGAATGCTGGTCGAAAATTGCACCTCCACGAGCTGGCAAATCCGCTGTCTCATCTTAGTCCCGACTCTATCCATGTCAACAGAACCATCTGCCCGTACAATATAGAGCTTGGAGGCACTAGGATCGTGTGCCCCCCAAGGTATCCGAGGTGTGCCAAGAGGTGTGTCAAGAGGTGTGCCTGGGTAGGACAGGGGTCGTGAGCGAGGAGGTGTCAAAGCATCTATGGACCCTCATCCACAGCAACCACCACCTCCACCTCACGATCGCCGAGATCGGCGAGTGCGCCTGTGCTGCGGAGATGAAGACGTACCCGCCTCTGCCGCACCCCTAGGTGTTGAAGCGACCTCGCAGGCGTCGAACCCGTAGGCATCCCCCCCCCCCCCCCCCCCCCTATAAGCGTCGGACCCTCGGGTGTGAAGCCTGGAGGCGTAGTACCCGTGTCTCTAGCTACCCAATACTGAGAAGCCTCTTTCATCTGGCTGGGAATCATCCATGTGACGAAGCCCATAAATGCATCTGCACTCATAGAAGCGGGATCTGGAAACTGGTCTTCCATACTAAAGTCCTACACAAAGAAAGTAAAATAAAGCATCAGAACACCTTTGTTTAAATTAACTTTAAGCTTAATTTTAAATCAACGTCTTCACACAAACACTTACAGGACTAGGCCTCGATGAGTGAGGCATCATCGATAAGATCTTGCACCGTATCATCGTCTATCTCTAATTGCAGACATAACTTTGTCCCAACTCGTTCTGGTAGATTGTCTTCATCCATTGCATGTTCATCTACAAGTGTCAATTCTGCGTCGTCATCTCCATCCCTTGTATATCTGTCAGCTTCCTCTAGAAAGAACCGCTCTAGAAAGAACATCCAACGGGTGTGGACTGTACTTGCCACACTGCAATCTCATCTACTACATGGACAAGCAAGTGCATTTGGATAGTTAGGTAGCTCGTGGGTAGATACTTCTCAATCATGCAAACTGCCTCAATGGAGTTAGCCCTTGCGACTGCAAGAGGTTCCTCCTATATCTCCTTGGAAGAGATCCACCGCACTAGCTCTGAAATCTTGTATATGCAGGTCCGCACTTGCTCTGTTAAACAGCCCTTGATCGCAATTGGAAGAATGAATTGCAAGAACTTATGCCAGTCATGCGATTTCAGTCCTGACAGTTGATCATCACGGGGTGAATGCTGTCTTGAGACATCTCATAACTTGTCGCTCTTCGCATTTTAGCAATACCCATGACGCTTTTAGAAGTTTTTTTTGGCCAGCTGCATTGGTGAAAGGCCACAGCTCTGGCATCTTTCCAACTGACTACAAATCATCTCGTGAAGCTCGATTGTCTTTCATTCCCATGATTGTCTTCCAGAGAATCTCTCCCACATTCTTGAATATATGCATTGGATCCAGCAAATGGTTAATTAGTAGATCACCCCAGTACGGCAACGTATGGAGAATGGACAAACGTTTCATTCCTAGAACAGGTTTCCCCTCATGTTGCTCCCATCGGGGACGCCACTCTTGTACATGCATTGCCCGCAAATTGGACATGCATTGTATCCCGAAGTTGTTAGCCCTGCATATATTAAAGCATGAATCAAGCCAAGGCAAAGTGCTTGTGAATAGCGAGAATTTTGTAAATCAAGAACCATTACCAGAAGCTTCTCCTTATCCTGGCCAATGGTTCAACCGCATCTGTTATGTCGATCCCATGCCATAACTCCTGGAGCTCGTCAACTAGTGGAGCTAGATAAACATCCATGTTTTTTGACTTGAACTTACCAGGGACAATCAAGCTTATTATTAAATGACCCTTCTTGATGGCAAGCCACGGCGGGAGGTTGTAGGTGATAAGGCACACAAGCCAAGTGCTCCAGGACAAGCTTCTCAAGCCAAATGGATCGACTCGATCCATTTCCATGCCCAAACGCAAATTGCGTGGTTCACTCTTAAAATGTGGCCAGGTATCTTCAATGTGCCTCCAAGCCTTTGAATCAGCGGTGGGCACCCTAAATGTTGCGTCAGTGGATCTATTCATAGAATGCCATTGCATCAACGTTGCAATGGACCCACAACAAAACATGCTTTTTATCCTAGGAATAATAGGGAAATGCCGCAACACTTTAGCTGGCACTGTCTCGCCAACTGCGTCTAGTTTGTAGCACATTGCTCCGCACTTAGGACACGAATGACAATCTATGAATTCATTGCGAAAAAGAATGCAATCATTTGGACATGCATGAATCTTGTTGTAGTCCAAGCCAACTGAGGTCAATAGTTGCTTTGCCTCTGGCCTGGAGGGGGGCATTTCATTGCCAACCGGGAGAAGTTGCTCCCGCAACAACCTATTTAAGCCACATTAAATTAAAAATCTCTTCAAGCACGTCAGTTGCAATCGAGAAATCTCTTTTGTAAATTACGTACCTAAACAAAGCAGTGACGCTTGCATCTGACCACCCGTACACTAACTGAAGATTCAAAAACGCTAGACAAGTACGAAGCACGGATATTTTGGTACCTTCATGGATTGGTTGACGTGCCAACTTCCTCAACATGTCTTTAGGCGATAGGTGCACGGCTTCTGGTGCCGCTTCGTTAGCGTTCTCCTCGCTTGTCTGAAAGAAGGCATCCAGCATCTCCTCCATGGTGTCATCTTTTGTCTGTAATCCCTTTTCTGCTTCCATCCTTGGCTCTATATGTTGGAGCTATATATGGCTCACTCTGATACCATGTTGAGATGTAGAGAGAAAGAGAGAGAGACGAGACAAGAAACACACCATATATGCTCCCAAAGACTGATTCATATTGAGGACAAGATACAAATATATAGGTGAGACCAATTCGCATTACAAGTGTTCGAGTTTTATTGGCATTTGCTGTTCAATTTGATTTAGAAGCTCATCAAATGGATGTGCGAACTGCTTTTCTTCATGGTGACTTGGAAGAGGAAATTTATATGGAACAACCAGAAGGGTTGGTTATTCTAGGTAAAGAAGACCTTGTTGCTCAACTCCATAAGGCACTATATGGTCTCAAACAAGCTTCGCGAGTGTGGTATACAAAATTTGATCTTTTTCTCACCTCTAAAGGATTCATCTCTTGCTCGTCAGACCCCAACTTATACATAAAACGCCAAGGTAGCAGTTTTGTGATTCTTGCTCTTTATGTGGATGATACCATCCTTCTTTCCAATGATTTGGGATTTCTTCAGCAAGTGAAAAAGTTATTGTCTTCTGCATTTGATATGGTGGATCTTGGAGAGATTCACTCGTGTCTTGGCATTCAAATCCAACGGAACCGTAAAAAAGGTATTTTATTCCTTCGACAGTCAAAGTTTATTGCAGATACTATTCAAAAATTTGGTATGGAATCTGCACATTCAGCCAACACACCTTGTCTTGCGAGCTCTATGAAGAACACTTCTGACAATGGCGGTCAACTTGTCACAAATCAACCTTATGCTAACTTGATTGGATGTCTTCAGTTTGTTGGCATGAACACTCGTCCTGATATTCTGTTTGCTGCTAATTATCTTGGACAACATCTTGCATGTCCTTCTCTTAAGCATTGGTCTGCTGCAAAGCGTGTGTTGAAATACTTGAAAGGCACTACAGATTTTGGTTTAGTCTATCGACGACAACTCACATCGGATTCTATGGAATCTCTTTCTCTTTTGGGTTACACAGATGCAGACTGGGCAAGCTCACATTTATCTATGCGATCTACTAGTGGAAATTGCTTCTTTATAAATGGTTGTCTTGTTTCTTGGACTAGCAAGAAACAACGTTGTGTTGCAGTTTCTACGACTGAGTCAGAATATGTTGCGGCATCACTTATAGCTCATGAGTTGATTTGGCTTCGACAAATGCTGGTTGATATTGGTCACTCTCCTCTTTCTAGCACACCCTTGCGGTGTGACAACCAAAGTGCTATTAGTCTTGCAAAAGACTATGTTCAACATAATAAGTCAAAGCACATTGCTGTCCATTATCATTATGTCAGGTATGAAGTACGCAAAGGAACCATTATGGTTGAACACTGTCCAAGTGACCAGATGATTGCAGACATTTTGACCAAAGGCCTCAACGAGTCACGTTTCATCCTCTTGCGCTCGGAGCTTGGAGTTGCTTCGACCTCACTCTTTCTAGATTAGCTTCTTTGCTATTGTAATAGCTTTGTACATATGACATTGTAATCTTTTAGGTACCATGCACTATGCACACTCCACATTTGCACATTGTGATCTCTAAGTCACGTGAATATTTGTACATAGATGCACAATTCACTTTCACATCATCATCGCTGGTTCATATTTTCACATTGTATAGGGGCTTGGGTTTTTCCCTTGAACTCCCCAAGGGTTTTTTCATCCAAAGCTAGAGACCTTTGTTTGAGTGGGGGTGTTGGAGCTATATATGGCTCACTCTACTCAACTTGGTCTCCCCTATATATTTGTATCTTGTCCTCAATATGAATCAGTCTTTGGGAGCGTATATGGTGTGTCTCTTGTCTCGTCTCTCTCTCTTTCTCTCTACATCTCAACACTATATTGGTCATACCTTCACGCATAATCCTTTTTTTCTCTCTCTCAGATGTAGGTGCTATGTCGCGAAAATCAATGCCCATTCCGTAGGAGTCGTATTGTAGATTCTGTACGGTTTCTCTAGCAAACTCTCCGTACTTGTGCACATGCTCATTACATATCCTACGCTTGCACAGGATTTGATACTTGCAGAGCATGCATGAGCATGCAATCTTTTCCTCCATGTTAGTTGATGACGTTGCCATCTACAATGATTATGAATGTTGTTTTAATATATATACTCCTCACAATGTAAACTACCTCGCATTCTCTAGTCTTGCCCTCTCCGTACACCTCGGTCTTTATTGGTCAAATCCTATATGGGTAGACACATACGTGCACTACTAGGTGTACATGGCAATGCATGTAGCGGGAAAAACCCCTTTGCCTCTTTTAGTTCCATAGTTTCTTCTAGAGGGAGAGAGAGAGAGATAGAGAGAGTTTCTGTCCTTTTCACACACTTGGTCAGCCAACCTAACTCTTTCTCTCTCTCTTTCTCTATCTACTATCTATCTCTTTCTCTCTACCTCTGTAGCTATCTCTAGTTAATTCTCTCTATCTCTCTCTCTATATATCACTCTCTATCTCTCTATTTCTCTCTCTTTGTCTCGCTCTCCACTTCCCTATCTCTCTCTCTCTATATATATATATGCCCTGCTCTCTTTCTCTCTCTCTCTCTCTCTATTCCCTATCTCTTTCTCTCTCTCTATTTTCCTATATCTTTATCTCTCTCTCTCTCGCTCTCTACTTCCCTATCTCTCTCTCTCTCTCTCTCTACTTTCCTATCTCTCTACTGATCGAATGAGTGACTGAGCTAGGGAGATCCAGACACCCGCGACTGTAGAGGACTACACAACATCGACAGACGCTGCATCAGAGGATTTAGGTCACTTTGGCTCAACATGCACAACGCCCGATCAGACTACTGACCATGGAGGAGATTGATGCGATCCGCCAGATGGTGGATCTAGTATGATCTACCTATCCCAGCTAGCTGTTTGAGATGCTTAGTCCACACCCAGGAGTTTACGATTCCATAATATTTTATTTTATCATTTTGTCATCTTGTTACTCTAACTTTGTATCAGATCCACCACATTGTAACATTTCATTTCATTTCTCTCTTTAATTTTAGTTTCCTACGCATACATTAATTCTCTCTCTCTAGCTTTTTAATTTCTTATTTACACACACACACACACATTTCTCTCTTTTTCTCCCTTTGATTTTCTACACACACACACACACACACATTTCTCTCTCTCTCTCTCTCTCTCTCTCTCTCTCTCTCTCTCTCTCTCTTTCTTTAGTTTCTTACACACACACACGTTTCTCTCTCTCTCTCTTTGATTACCTACACACACACACACACACACACACACACATTTCTCTCTCTCTCTCTCTCTCTGTCTCTCTCTCTATCTCTCTCTCTTTCCTACACACACACACACACTTCTCTCTCTCTCTCTCTCTCTCTCTCTCTCTCTCTCTCTCTCTCTTTCCTACACACACACACACACACGATGTAGAGAGAGAGAGAGGGGTTGGGGGGGGGGAGAGTTTCATAATACCTACGCAATAGGTTTCGACCAAGATCAGAGCACATGCGTTCTAGGAAAAAATGGCCCTGCACGAGGGTTTCTCTTTTTTTTTCCCCCAAAATTTTTGCATCAAAATTTGCGTCGATATACTTGTGGTAATGTTCGTCGATATACGCATGGAAAAGCGTACCTTTCCACGCGTATATCCACACGCATATCGACGGACATTTCGATGCATATATCAATGGTATGAAACTACATCGATATCCGTGTGGAAAGGTACGGCCGTCGATATACACTACGTCGATAGCTTGATGTTATGTTGTAGTGATTCAAAATTTCAACTTGACAGTGATTTCAAGATTGAGGATGAGCTCTGACTGTGCTGGCATCAATTCTAGCCATCCAACATTAGTGATGGAGATGAGGATAGCTACAAGCTAGGCTCCTAAGGTGGGGCATGAAAGCTACTTACCTGGCAACCCCGCGGCTTATTTAGGGCAGACAACATGGATCCAGGCTTCAAGGGAGAAATTCACAAGCTACTAAGGAAACCCAAATCTTAGGCGTGTGTTGGCGGATACGCCGCGACGGACATCAGCATAGCGAGAACTCACCTAACATATAATGTCAATTGAGGACAAAGCTCGACCCATAGGCGTGTGGAAGCAAGCAAAGGGTGTCAACCTCTACTCGACCGACTAATGACTACTTCCTAGAGAGACATAAAATCTACATGCCATTGGTTCTGTGAATGTGAGAGTCTCCTATGATCCTATCGCAAGCCAAAATCCCATCAACGATCTCGAAACTCAAGTGAAGTCCTACACACATTGCGAGGAAGCTATCCCTAAGGTCTCTGACCACAAATCCTAAGCCAATACCTTCCGTGCAGAAAACGCGTAGGATGTCTGGTCGGATTTTATAGGTCACTGTTTCTAAAATCTAACATGCCTAATGTGTAGCTCTACTCGGTCTGATCATGTGGATATGTTGAAATGCAAAAAGGAACAACGTTTACTCACTGAAACTCCAAAAGTAGCTCGTAGGTGAATCAACACGTAGCTCTCCTCGTGGGCAACATGCTGCTGCTCTCTGTTTGCGATTCCAACCACCATAGCTCTTATAGCACACACACACACACACTCTCACTCTCTCACAGTCTCCCAATCGACATAGAAGATAAGATTATTAGAATTCACCTTACAAAGCTTTAGGTTTTGGTTTATATACTAAACCTGAGAAAACCTAATGTCCGGCCAAAATGACCTGATTTGTCCCTAGGCTTCTATAGAGCTTAATAACAACACCGTGAGCTGGCTTTGCTCATCCAACAAGCATCTATGGCCAAAATAGAATTGCCGACTTAAAATATGAAGTTCCTGTAAACATTACAAAAGTGGTGATAATGGGATATTCATGATGTCCATGAGCTTGTATCTTCACATTACAACATCCATCTTCATCTTCATCACTTCATCAGCATCTTCATATAGAATCTTTGAGTAATCTTCATGGAATCTTTGTGGAACTGTTCTTGAAAGGTTGGCCTATCAACACTCTCCCCCTTCGAATTCTTGTCGTCCCCGACAAGACCATATGTCTGCAGTGGCCTTGACGAGTGCTTCATGTTTTGGTGTTGGTTGAAGCTTTTGTTGTTGCAGTTGCTTTTACTAGATGCTTTGTATGTTGTAGAGTTACCTTTTTCTTGTACATGTAGTGTAGTTGAATCCATAGCTCTCCCCCTCCGATTGGTTGTTGTAGCATGAATAAGTTGAGTGAGGTTTGTTGTTGCAACAAGTCTTTATTTTGGCATCTCTGTATTGTTTGTTCTTTGGGTGTCATCCTGCATGTGTACCTGTAAACTTGAAGCCTTTTTTAATTTTTTCTAGGCCGCTCCCCTTTGATTTTCTAGCTAATGAGCATGTAGTTGTTTGGGATGTCGTTGGTCTACTTTTTTGTGTTTATATAAAAAATAAAATAGTAAAAATAAAATGTGGTGTATATTACAAAATGAAGGTCTTGGATACCTGGATAGGACTAAAGGGAAAAACCTAGTAGAAAAAAAATTCCTTTAGTTAGAATTAAATGTGAGGCTATATGTACTTATGTTTTGATGTAACCGAGTTTTGTTGAGTTAAAGTTCTTATGGCCATATGGCTACTATTATTGACTGGATATACATTGTATAAGTGCTAGTAGCTTGAAGTCAGAGTTGTTGTTGTTGAGAAAATGCTTATGAAACCTATTACCGCATCGTCATCGTCATTCTGCTGTGTAAGTGCATGGGTGGAACACAAATCGTATCAAATGCAAATGTCCAATGATGGGACATTATATATGCTTGCACAAATAGATGCATGGGAAACAATATGTTGTGCGAGAAGAGTTTGAATGGGTGCTTCCAGGAGTGAACGTATCTAGAGAAGAAAAAATATATTTGACTTCAAGAGCTGCCATTACTCACAAGAAGGGCTATTGATGCTCGAGGTTTTTCGCTCTCCTCACTATGTACATGAGTGTGAGTGTTCTATGGATTACTCCCCCTCTCCACCAAATAAAATTGTTAGACTTTGACTCTTCTGCTCACCTATCCATCATGAGCGACTCAATTTTACAATATGCTCAACTCTTCCAGCTTGAGCTATAATCGAAATATCTAGACTCATAGACCACAAACAATATTAAGACATGAAGCTTGGGTCTGATGCTTGCTCATTTAGTGGCTCAGCTGCCCGACTCTTGACTCTTATGCCATACTTTTTATGGCGACTTGACCTACTCTTGGGAGATTTTGACCAAGAATAGGTTTTGAAATTCAAAACTCCCCTCCTCGAAGAGAGGATTTGTCAAGGACCACACTGGCAATATTGGTTTCTTTTGCCATACCTGGGTGACCTTGGTTAGCTCTCTCCACCTTCAAAGGTGTTTGGGGTCTTGGGATTGAGGCTTGGGATAGTTAATGCTTTCTTCAAATTTTATGTTATGCTCGTGATGCGTGAAGCTTTCCATCTTCATTGCATCACCTAGGTCACAAGGAACACAACATTGCATTGTAACAAGTATCTCTTAATGGGAGAAATCATAATACAAATGCCTATTGGAGGGGGACCGGATCCACATAAATCCGGTCCTCAATTGTGTCATGTTCTCTAAATTCTCTCTCTTGCAAAAGTATTGCTCATGCCAAGTTAACTAATTGCTATATTTATGTTGCTATCTTCAATTATGATCACCCACTATGCTCACAAAGTAATTTCTCAAAAGTGGGTGTTAATACTCAAGTTAATGCTACTCTCAAGTTAATACTCCAATTCCATTACATTGGTATCAGATCGTTTGGTTTTGTTTTTCTTGTTGAAGAAGAGAGGTCCTTAAGTAGCCTATAAATGGTTGATCTTGTTAATTATATTAGGGGTGAGTGGAACAGAGATCTATTATCGGTTTTGTTGAGCCCACTATGTGAGATATGTTGCACACCTCGGGAGCTTTGGACTTAATAATGGAGTCTTTTTCTCGTCTTTTTATACTTTCCTACAACTTTACCATTACTAAGCCATAAAAAGTCCAAAAGCAACTAGCCCTTGTCAAATCTGCTATGTTAGACCTACTCCACTACTCTCTATAATTAACCACTTTGACCCATGGGTGTAGATACTTAAGAGACAATCTCCAAAGGTTAAGAGGAGTGGTAAATAAGGTTTTGAAGTGCCAAAGCATCCACTATGTACCTACACAAATTATGTTAACATGGCTGACAATAACCAAGAGAGTAGAATGAAATGATTGATAGCTTTGATTTTGCACATGAAGGTGCTAATGATGAAGCCAAGCCATGTTTGTGAATTATCTCGTAACTAGGTTGCAACAAGCTATGGACAACCCTACTTTGCAATCCAAAGTTACTCAACAACTTTGTGCTTATGGAATTTTGCTTCCTCTCCAAGAGAGCTTAGCAAACCTCTTGAAGAGACCCCCAAAAGAAGACTCTCTCCCATACAAGAGGAGGAATCCGAAGAGAAAGAAAGCAATGAAACTTTTAGTTCCTATAAAGATGTGGCTCCACAAAGATGGCGGTCTAGACGATCTCCAACTCCTCCCAAGAGGAAAAGATTAACACACAGTCCTTCTCCTCGTCAGTATGAAAAGGGAAGAGAGGAAACAAAGAAAGAAAAGGGCATGATGCCTTAATCTTGTTTGACCCTGGCTCTACTCACAACTTCATATCAATGGAGTTGGCCACCAAGTTGGGCATTCAAGCTTTCGAGATGGGAGATATTGTAATGGCTGACACAGCTTTCAAGGGAGAGCAAGCCTCCATTACTCCCTTGATTGGAAAGTTAAGGCTTCATGTCCAAATCTATGTTGACAAAGAAGACTTTTTCATATCTCCTCTCCAACATGAGGATGCTATCCTAGGGGCACCATGGTTTGATTGCATGGCTGCCAATATGAAGTTCCCAAAGAGAATCTAATTCACCTACAGAGGAAAGAACATGTAGATAGATGCTAGTGAATGTCATCGCACTATTCTACTTGTAAAACCTCCTATGTTTGATAAATCAATGAAGAGCTCTGTTTTTGCGTACATGATTTTTGTCAAAGATCCTCATGTTTCATCAAATGTAAATGGTAGGAATCAAGAAGAGTTACACTTGTTTAACTTTCTAAAAGGATTCCAAGATGTGTTCATCGACGATATCCCTATGGACTTACCTCCAAAATGAGCAGATGATTATCGTCGCATTGAGCTCCTTCCAGGAAGCTTACCACCTAATAAGCCTCCTTATCGAGTCTCACAAGCTCAACAAGAGGAGATCATGAGGCAAGTACAGGAATTGGTAGACAAATGGATGGTGAGGCCTAGTTCCTCTCCGGCCCTTTTGTTCTCCAATCCTTTTAGTGCAAAAGAATATGGTACATACCGTATGTGTGTGGACTATCGAGCACTAAATTATATCACTATCAAAAACAGATTTCCCATGCCTCGGGTACAAGATCTTTTTGATAAGCTACAAGGATCTACCTACTTTAGTAGGATTGACCTTAAAAGTGGCTATCATGAATAATTAAGGATAGTGGATGAAGATATCCTAAAGATCGCTTTTGCACAATGTTTGGTGTTTATGAATATCTAGTCATGCCTTTTGGCTTGAATAATGCACTAGCTATGTTGAATCATCTAATCGAGAAATTTTTTAGACCTTATCGCAAATTCATTGGTTGATGATATCATCATCTACTCCAAGTCTTTGGAGGAAAATAAACAACATCTCAAAGTGATTTTTAAATCATTGAGTGAGAACAAGCTTTTTCTCAACCAAAAGAAAAGCAAAATTTTCCTTCAAGAGATTCAATACCTAGGTCATATTATCTCTCAAGATGGTATCCGTATGGATCCATCAAAGTTAGAGGTAATAAAAGCATGGCCTAATCCAAGGAATCTACATGAGCTAAGAAGCTTTATTGGTATGTGCGCATACTATAGACTCTCGAATAGCAGGACCACTACATGACTTAACTAAGAAGGACGTTAAGTATGTATGGACTGCTAAGGAGCAAAATGCTTTTGAAAAGCTCAAAGAAAAGCTTACCTCCCAACCAGTCCTCATTCTTTCGGATCTCTCAAAGCCATTTGAGGAAGAATGTGATACTTGTGGTGATTGCCTTGGAGCAGTTTTGTTTCAAGAAGGGCATGCCATAGCATATGAGAGCTGAAGGCTCAATACTGATGAACGCGTCTTGGGCATTTATGAGAAAGAGCTTTTAGCTGTTCTACATGCCCTAGACACATGGAATCACTACTTATTGGGGACTCCATTTATTTTACAAACCAACCACCAAAGTCTCAAGTATTTCATGACGCAAACCAATCTTTCCAACAGACAAATGATGTGGGAAAATTTTCTTTCGCAATTTAATTTCCATATTGCTCACGTTGCTGGTAAGCACAATGAAGTGTCCAATGCACTTTCACGATGACCAAAAGTTAATGTGGTTTCTATAGCTACTCATAATGATCTATCCTCTATGATAGATGAATATGCTACTGACCCTAACTTATGAGACGTAATGTCAGTCCTTACATTGGGGAAGAAAGAGGAACCATTCACCTTGAAGGATGGTTATCTTCACCACAGTAATAGGCTATGTGTTAACCATTCCATTTGTGAGAAAGTTATGTATGAATCCCATGCTCCTCCTTATGCAGGGCATAGAGGTATTCAACAGGACATCTCTACTCTTTGAGGAGTAGAGACGTATTACTATTGGCCTACCATGAAAGTAGAAATACAAGAGTATGTTTCAAAATGTGTAGTATGCCAAAAGACCAAGTTTGATAGAGGGAAGCAACTTGTATTACTCCAACTACCATTGCCTATCCCAAATTCACCATGGGAGAGTATATACATGTATTTCATATTTGGATTGCTCAAGTCTATCCATGGGAATACGGGAATATGGACAATAGTCGGTTTAGCAAGAAAGCACACTTTATTCCTGTCCAAGAGACTATTAAGGCACACCAAATGGCAACTCTATTCATATATCATATTTTCAAACAACATGGATTACCAACATCCATCATGTTAGATAGAGATCCTTTAATGACTAGTAATTTTTGGAAAGGTCTCTTTGAAAATCTAGGAACAAGATTGAATTTCTCTTCGGCCTATCACCCACAAACAGATGGCCAAAGTGAGATAGCCAATCTCGCGATACTCGATCTACTCAAGACTTATGTTACCAAAGTAGATCAACGCTCACAATGGGAAAAGTACTTACCTCTTGTAGATTATGCCTATAATAATACTATACATACTTCTACAGGAAAAGCACCTTTTGAGATCATTGAGGAAAAAATCCCTAGCTACTCAAAGTACATGGGAAGATCTTTGCTACCGATGAGTAAAGCCGTGACCTACAAGAATTTTTTCAAATGATTCAGGAGCTATATCCATCTCTAAAGTTTCTACTGACAAGCACAGAAGGGCCTTAATATTCAAAGAAAATGATGGGTCTTGCTTAAGTTTCCTAAGGCTTGATTGAGGCAAAGGCAAACCACAGGCAAAAATCCTACGGGCCATCAAAAGTATTATGCTAAAATAGAAAAATGATACTATGGTCCTTTCCAAATTTTGGATCCTATCAATGAGATGGCCTACCAACTCAAGTTGCCCAGCCATTGGCTCATATACAATGCTTTTCATGTGAGCCTACTCAAGCCCTACAAAGGAGAGGCACCAAGTGAACCAATTATTGAAGACCCTCCCGAAGTTGAAGACCAAGAAGAGGTGCTACAACCCGAAGCTATCTTTCTGCATGAAGGTAAGGTACTACAATATGGTAAGATTATCCGACGGTATCTTATTAAGGTCAAAAACTATCCTTTTCAAGATGCTAGATGGATGCAAGGAATACAGCTTAAGGATAGTATGAACCTTGTCAATGCTTACAATGCTACATTAGAGTAAGCAAATGTACAAATTTCTTTTAAATGACCCATGTTTTTGTCTTATAAGAATAGTTCTCTTTTTATTTGTGTACAAATTTAAATAGTGTGCATGCTTAGAATCATGTTTGTGATGACGACGTTTCTCAAACACCAAGTAGAATTTGTCACTCTACTTTGAGAGAATGAATTGGACTAAAGAGCAGACATGATTGCACCAGACACATCTCCCAAGCACCAAATGGATTAGTCATCCATCTTGAAGGGTAAAAAGATCTACCCGCCAAGTAAGATTGAGTAATGTCTAGGGATTTATCTCTTCTACCTCCTCATAGTGGAGGATGAATATGATTTCAAGAGAGAGGTAATGTCATAAAATCTAATAGCTAACCAACCCAAATCATTTTCTCATATTAAATTGATCATTTAACATGGAAGAATAAGTAGGAACAAGTGTTAGGATATAGACATGTTCTTATAGATCTATCTCAACACGGGGCCAATGGTAATGGGGCCCAAATGAGAGATGGTCTATCAAAGAGAAAGGGTAACCAATGAAGCATAATAGCTTAGGGTTAGCTTCATTCAAGACCTCCAAAGACTACTGTAAAAGTCCTTTGACCTTAGGTAAACTAGGGCTGAGCTTGAGGTGGTGGGAACCCGGCCCAACCTTAAGGTGCTTGAGGTGCTTGTCATGCTTGATGATTAAGGTGCTTGAGGTAATTGTTGTACTTGATGACTAAGTAAATTGAGGTTCTTGAGGTGCCTAATGACTGAGATGCTTGAGGTGCTTGATGATTGAGATGCTTGAGGTGCTTGTCATGCTTGAGATGCTAGGGTTGTACTTGAGGTGAGAACCCAGCCCAAGCTTGAGGGGCTTAAGGGCCAAGGTTGTGGTGAGAACTAGGCCCAAGGTTGAGGGGTTTTAGGTGGCACAAAATTCAAAGATAATCGCTTCAAGGAGGGGGAAAGCCCTACAAGAGAGGGGATGAGAGAGAACACATACACACGCACACAAGGCATGCTTGGTACAAAGAAATCAAAAGGGACACTTGTCACGTTCATCTTCATGTTGCACTCATGGTGTGCCTGAAGCCTATTGCTTGACCACCCAAGGGATCCAATGATAAATTAGAAGATTTAAATTATTGTTTTTACATTTATCAAGTCCTCTCCCTCAAAAGGAAAATGGGAACACTTGTCCCAACCATACCCTTGTTACTTGATTTACCTCCTGCTTGTGATTGGCTATAGGCTTGGAGGGGTCCAATGAGCTTCAAGCATGAGCTACAAGGGGGGGTAGACCAAGGAAGATAGGGTCTTTCTTAGACGGTATACTCTCCTACACACACTCTCATTGTGTGAAGTGCAAAGTGCAAGAGCTCCCTCTCCTAACACTCTTGGCTATGGAGTGCAAATCCAACCAAGAGCCATGCTTCAATACTTAAGCTTTCCATCTTCTCCATCTTCATTGCATCACCTAGGTCACAAGGAACACAACATTGTATTGTATCAGGTCTCTCTTAATGGGAGAATTATAATACAAATGCCTATTGGAGGCGGACCAGCTCCACGTAAATTCGATCCTAAATTGTGTCATTTTCTATAAATTCTCTCTCTTGCAAAAGTATTATTCATGCCAAGTTAACTAATTGCTATATTTATGTTTCTTTCTTCAATTATATTATGATCATCTGCTATGCTCACAAAGTTATTTCTCAAAACTACTCTCATTAATTTCCGCTACTTTCAAGTTAATAGGCCAATTCCATTACATTGGTATCGGATCGTTTGGGATCTATTATCGGTTTTGTTTAGTCCACTATGTCGGATATGGTGCATACCTCGGGAGCTTTGGACTTAATAATGGAGTATTTTTCTTGTCTTTTTAAACTTTCCTACGGCTTTACCTGTATTGAGCCATAAGAAGTCCAAAAGGAGCTACCCCTTGTCAACTCTGCTATGTTAGACCTACTCCACTACTCTCTATAATTAACCACTTTGAGCCATGGGTGTAGATACTTAAGCGACAATCTCCAAAGGCTAAGAGGAGTGGTAACTAAGGTTTTGAATTGCCAAAGCATACACTAAGTACGAACACAAATTTTGTTTACATGGCTGACAATAACCAAGAGAGTAGAATGAAATAATTGATAGCTTTGATTTTGCACATTAAGGTGCTAATGATGAAGCCCCCATGTTTGTGAATTATCTTGTAACTTGGTTGCAGCAAGCTATGGGCAACCCTTCTTTGCAAGCCAAACTTACTCAACAACTTTGTGCTTATGGAATTTTGCTTCCTCTCCAAGAGATCTTAGGAGACCTCTTGAAGAGACCCCCAAAAGAGTACTCTCTCCCATACGAGAGGAGGAATCCGAAGAGCAAGAAAGAAATGAAACTTTAAGTTCCTATAAAGATGTGGCTCCCCAAATATGGCGGTCTAGACGATCGCCAACTCCTCCCAAGAGGAAAAGATCAACACGTAGTCCTTCTCCTCCTCGTTCTAAAAGGAAAGAGAGGAAACAAAGAAAGAAAAGGGCAATAAAGAGGTCACCATCTTCTCCTTCTTCTTTACCTTCCTCCTATTCCAATGAAAGCTATGGCTATTCTCCTAGAGAATACAAGAGAGGGGGACATTGTAAATCATAACCTACATGGAGAAGGTCACAAAAGCTAAAAAAGTTCAAGGAGAGAAGGAAAGAGTATCTCTTTTCATAGCTATGATGGCACCTTGGTGCTACGGAAAAAGTGTTGGCCTTCATCCAGCAATTTGATGTGGCCTTTGGTGAGGAGGGCTTCACAGAGTCCTCCAAGCTACGCCATGTAGCTATGCACTTCCAGGAATCAGCTCGCCAATGGTGGTCTAGCCTTCGTGGGAACAACGAAGTTGGAAAACTCTAGGAGTTTTCATTATGAAGTAATTCCTTGCAAGCGATGCAAAGGACAAAGTGCTTACTGAATGGTGTAGCTTGAAGCTTCTCTGTCATGAGTCTATCCACAAGTATGTAGACAAGTTTTGGGATTTACATCTCAAGGCTACTATCTTTCAAAAGATAGACTTTGCCCAGTAAAAGCAACAATTTTGTGTGGGATTACCTAAAGAGATGGCTGAATACATCAACTCTCAACGGTGTGGTTCTATCACCGAAGTAGTTCATCACACCATGGTTACTTCACGCATAATTTTCCATCAAGGGGCAAGATGGAATGTCAAGACCATGGAAAACAAAGACAAAAATAATCCAAAGGGGAAAACCGATGCTCAAAATTCTTTCCAAGGCACTTCCAACAACAACAACAACAATCGGTCCCAGGAAAAGGGAGTTTACAAAGGCAAAAAAAACCCCTCTCCTCAAGAGCTCGAAGCTTTTTGCATAAGGACCATAAGTGTTTCAAGTGTGGGGAGCAAGGATATTGTTCTTGGCGCAAGAAGAATGCTTGCAATGAGAATCCTAGGGCTTCCACCATCGAAGCTCCAAAAGAGGATGCTCATTGCAAAGGATCATCACTTTCCTATGCTTGGGTAATGGTAAGAGAGCATGATGCCTTCATCTTGTTTGACCATGGCTCTACTCACAACTTCACATCAATGGAGTTGGCCACCAAGTTGGGCATTCAAGATTTCGAGATGGGAGATATTGTAACGGATGACACAGCTTTCAAGGGATAGCAAGCCTCCATTACTCCCTTCATTGGGAAGTTAAGGCTTCATGTCCAAATCTATGTTGACAAAGAAGAATTTTTCATTTCTCCTCTCCAACATGAGGATGCTATCCTAGGGGCGCCATGGTTTGATTGCATGGCTGCCAATATGAATTTCCCAAGGAGAATCTACTTCACCTACAAGGGAAAGAACATGTAGATAGATGCTAGTGAATGTGATCGCACTGTTCTACTTGTAAATCCTCCTACTTTTGATAGATCAATGAAGAGCTCAGTTTCTGCGTACATGATTTTTGTCAAAAAGTCTCTAAAAGATCCTAATGTTTCATCAAATGTAAATGGTAGGAATCAAGAAGAGTTAGACTTGTCTAACTTTCTAAAAGGATTCCAACATGTGTTCATCGATGATATCCCTATGGACTTACCTCCAAAACAAGGAGATGATGAGCATCGCATTGAGATCCTTCTAGGAAGCTTACAACCTAACAAGCCTCCTTATCGAGTCTCACAAGCTCAACAAGAGGAGATCATAAGGCAAGTACAGGAACTGGTAGACAAAGGGATGGTGAGGCCTAGTTCCACTCCCTTTTGTTCTCTAGTCCTTTTAGTGCAAAAGAAATATGGTGCATACCATATGTGTGTGGACTATCGAACACTAAATCATATCACTATCAAAAAAAATTCCCTTGCTCGGGTAGAAGGTCTATTTGATAAGCTACAAGGCTCTACCTACTTTAGTAGGATTGATCTTAAAAGTGGCTATCATGCACCAATAAGGATAGTGGATGAAGATATCCTAAAGATCGCGTTTCACACAACATTTGGTGTTTATGAATATCTAGTCATGCCTTTTGGCTTGACTAATGCACCAACTACGTTCAATCGTCTAATGGAGACAATTTTTAGACCTTACTACAAATTCACTGGTTGATGATATAATCATCTACTCCAAGTCTTTGGAGGAACATATTCAGCATCTCCAAGTGATTTTCAAAGCATCGGGGCAGAACAAGCTTTTTCTCAACCAAAAGAAAAGCGAAATTTTCCTTCAAGAGATTCAATACCTAGGTCATATTATCTCTCAAGGTGGTATCCGTATGGATCCATCAAAGTTAGAGGTAATAAAAGCATTGTCTAATCCAAGGAATCTACATGAGCTAAGAAGCTTTATTGGTATGTGCGCATACTATAGACCGTTCATAGAAAAACAATCTCAAATAGCAGGACCACTACATGACTTAACTAAGAAGAACGTTAAGTATGTATGGACTGCTAAGGAGCAAAATGCTTCCAAACATGTCCTTATTCTTTCAGATCTCTCAAAGCCATTTGAGAAAGAATGTGATGGCTATGTGTTACCCATTCCCTTCGTGAGAAAGTTATGTATGAATCCCATGCTCCTCCCCATGCAGGGCATAGAGGTATTCAACCTACTCTTCGAGGAGTAGAGACGTATTACTACTGGCCTTCCATGAAAGTGGACATACAAGAGTATGTTTCAAAATGCGTAGTATGCCAAAAGGCCAAGTATGATAGTACTCCAACCACCATTGCCTATCCCAAATTCACCATGGGAGAGTATATACATGGATTTCATCTTTGGATTGCTCAAGTCTATCCATGGGAATACGGGAATATGGACAATAGGCGATAGGTTTAGCAAGCCAGCACACTTTATTCCTATCAAAAATAATATTAAGGCACACCAAATGGCAACTCTCTTCATATATCATATTTTCAAATAACATGGATAACCAACATCCATCGTGTCAGATAGAGATCCTAGAATGACTAGTAATTTTTGGAAAGGTCTCTTTGAAAATCTAGGAACAAGATTGAATTTCTCTTCATCCTATCACCCACAAACGGATGGCCAAAGTAAGATAGCCAATCTTGCGATACTCGATCTACTCAAGACTTATGTTACCAAAGTAGATCAACGCTCACAATGGGAAAAGTACTTACCTCTTGTAGATTATGCCTACAACAATACTGTACATACTTCTACAGGAAAATTACCTTTTGAGATCATTGAGGGAACCCCAGAAAATCCCTTGCTACTCAAAGTACATGGGAAGATCTTCGCTACCGATGAGGTATAGCCGTGAGTCATGACCTACAAGAATTTTTTCAAAAGATTCAGGAGGCTATATCCATCTTTCAATAAAGGTAAAAATATGATGTTGACACAAGCTCAGAAGGGCCTTAACATTCAAAGAAATGATTGGGTCTTGCTTAAGTTTCCTAAGGCTTGATTGAGGCAAACCACAGGGAAAAATCCTACGGGCCATCAAAAGTATTATGCTAAGCTAGCAAAAAGATACTATGGTTCTTTCCAAATTTTGAAGCCTATCAATGAGATGGCCTACCAACTCAAGTTCCCAACCATTGGCTCATATACAATGCTTTTCATGTGAGCCTACTCAAGCCCTAAAAAGGAGAGCCACCAAGTGAACCAACTACTCAAGACCCTCCCGAAGTTGAAGACCAAGAATAGGTGCTACAACCCGAAGCTATCCTTCTGCATGAAGATAAGGTACTACAATATGGTGATATTATCCGACGATATCTCATAAAGGTAAAAGATTATCCTTTTCAAGATGCTAGATGGATGCAAGGAATACAACTTAAGGATAGTATGAACCTTGTCAATGCTTACAATACTACATTAGAGTAAGCAAATGTACAGATTTCTTTTAAATGACCCAAGTTTTTGTCTTATAAGAATAGTTCTCTTTTCATTTGTGTACAAATTTAAATAGTGTGCATGCATAGAATCATGTTTGTGATTGACGACGTTTCTTAAACACCAAGTAGAATTTGTCACTCTACTTTGGGAGAATGAAATGGACTAAAGAGCAGACATGCTTGTGGAAGCCATGTCTCGCAAGCACTAAATGGATTAGTCATCCATCTTGGAAAGATGTCGTAGGGTAAAAGGGGATCATGTACCCGCTAAGTAAGATTGGGTAATAACTAAGGATTTACCTCTTCTACCTCCTAGAACGAATATGATTTCAAGAGAGAGGTAATGTCATAAAAACTAATATCTAACCAACCCAAATGATTTTCTCATATTAAATTGATCATTTAAAGTGGAAGAAGAAGCAGGAACAAGGGTTAGTATATAGACATGTGCTTATAGATCTATCTCAACACGGGGCCAATGGTAATGGGGACCAAATGAGAGATGGTCTATCAAAGAGCAAGTCTAACCAATGGAGCATAATACCTTAGGGTTAGCTTCATTCAACACCTCCAAAGACTAGTGTACAAGTACTTTCACCTTAGGTAAGCTAGGGCTGAGCTTGAGGTGGTGGGAACCTGGCCCAGCCTTAAGGTGCTTGTTGTGCTTGATGATTAAGGTGCTTGAGGTGCTTGTTGTGCTTGATGACTAAGTAATTTGAGGTGCTTGAGGTGCCTGATGAATGAGATGCTTGAGATGCTTGAGGTGCTTGATGATTGAGATGCTTGAGGTGCTTGTCATGCTTGAGATGCTAGGGCTGTACTTGAGGTGAGAACCTAACCCAAGCTTGAGGGGCTTAAGGGCCAATCTTGTGGTGAGAACTAGGCCCAAGGTTGAGGGGTTTTAGGTGGCACAAAATTCAAAGATAATCCCTACAAGGAGGGTGTAAGCCCTACAAGAGAGGGGACGAGAGAAACACACACACACTCACACAAGGCATGCTTGGTACAAAGATATCAAAAGGGACACTTGCCAAGTTCCTCTTCATGTTGCCCTCATGGTGTGCCTGAAGCCTATTGGTTGGCCACCCAAGGGGTCCAATGATAAATTAGAAGATTAAATTAATTTTTTTTACATTTATCAAGTCCTCTCCTTGAAAAGGGAAAGGGGAACACTTGTCCCAACACTACCCTTGTTACTTGATTTACCTCCTACTTGTGATTGGCTATAGGCTTGGAGGGGTCCAATGAGCTTCAAGCATGAGCTACAAGGGGCGGTTGACCAAGGAAGCTAGGGTCTTGATTAGGGGGTATACTCTCCTACACACACGCTCATTGGGTGAAGTGCAAAGTGCAAGAGCTCCCTCTCCTAACACTCTTGGCTATGGAGTGCAAATCCAACCGAGAGCCATGCTTCAATGCTTAAGCTTTCCATCTTCTCCGTATTCATTACTATGCTATTATGTATGCTAGCAAGAAGAGTGATGATAAGTGAGGAACTAGTTCTTTCTCCTATAAAATGTTTCTTCTTCCTTACTCTCATTCCCTACTAGCTCTTTCCACCTTCGAAGGTGTTTTAGCTCTTCGGACGGAGGCTTGGGATAGTTAATGCTTTCTTCAAAGTTTATGTTATGCTCGTGATGCATGAAGCTTTCCATATTCATTGCATCACCTAGGTCACAAGGAACACAACATTGTATTGTAACAAGTCTCTCTTAATGGGAGAAATCATAATACAAATGCCTATTGGAGAGGGACTGGCTCCACATAAATCCGGCCCTCAATTGTGTCATGTTCTCTAAATTCTCTCTCTTGCAAAAGTATTTTTCATGCCAAGTTAAATAATTCCTCCATTTATGTTGCTATCTTCAATTATGATCACCCGCTATGCTCAGAAAGTAACTTCTCAAAAGTACTCTCATTAATTTCTTCTACTCTCAAGTTAATAGGACAATTCCATTCCATTGGTATCGGATTGTTTGGTTTTGCTTTTCTTGCTGAATAAGAGAGGTCTTTAAGTAGCCTAAAAATGGTTGATGTTGTTAATTATATTAGGGGTGAGTGGAACTGGGCTCTATTCTTGGTTTTGTTGAGCCCACTATGTGGGATATGGTGCACATCTTGGGAGCGTTGGACTTAATAATGGAGTGTTTTTCTTGTCTTTTTATACTTTCCTACGGCTCTACCATTATTGAGCCATAAGAAGTCTAAAAGGAGCTAGCCCTTGTCAACTCTGCTATGTTAGACCTACTCCACTACTCTCTATAATTAACCACTTTGAGCCGTGGGTGTAGATACTTAAGAGCCAATCTTCAAAGGCTAAGAGGAGTGGTAAGTAAGGTTTTCAATTGCCAAATCATACACTCAGTACGTACACAAATTTTGTTGACATGGATGACAATAACCAAGAGAGTAGAATGAAAGGATTGATAGCTTTGATTTTGCACATGAAGGTGCTAATGATGAAGCCCCCATGGTTTCAATTATCTCGTAACTAGGTTGCACCAAGCTATGGGCAACCCTGCTTTGCAAGCCAAAGTTACTCAACACCTTTGTGCTTATGGAATTTCGCTTCCTCTCCAAGAGAGCTTAGGAGACATCTTGAAGAGACCCCCAAAAGAAGACTCTCTCCCATACGAGAGGAGGAATCCGAAGAGTAAGAAATCAATGAAAGTTTAAGTTCATGTGAAGATGTCGCTCCACAAAGACGGCGGTCTAGACAATCGCCAACTCCTCTCAAGAGGAAAAGATCAACACACAATCCTTCTCCTCGTCGTTTTGAAAGGGAAGAGAGGAAACAAAGAAAGAAAAGGGCAAGAAATATGTCACCCTCTTCTCCTTCTTCTTTACCTTCCTCCTATTTCGATGAAAGCTATGGATATTCTCCTAGATAATACAAGAGGGTAGGACATTGTCAATTATACCCTGCATGGAAAAGGTCACAAAAGCTTAAAAAGTTCAAGGAGGGAGGAAAGATTATCTCTTTTGATACCTATGATGGAACCTTTAATTCTATGAACAAAGTGTTGGCCTTCATCCAGCAATTTGATGCGGCCTTTGGAGAGGAGGGCTTCACAGAGTCCTTCAAGCTACGCCATGTAGCTATGCACTTCCAAAAATCAGCTTGTCAATGGTGGGCTAGCCTTTGTTAAAACAAAGAAGCCCCAAAAACATGGAAAACTCTAGGAGTTTCCATTATGCAGTAATTCCTTGCAAGCGATGCAAAGGACAAAGTGCTTACCAAATGGCGTAGCTTGAAGCTTCTCTCTCATGAGTCTATCCACAAGTATGTAAACAAGTTTTGGGATTTACATCTCAAGGCTACTATCTTTCAAAAGATAGACTTTTACAAGTTAAAGAAACAATTTTGTGCGGGATTACCTAAAGAGATGGCCAAATACATCAGCTCTCAACGGCCTGGTTCTATCATCGAAGTAGTCAATCACACCATGGTTACTTTACGCATCAATTTCCATCAAGGGGCTAGACAGAATGTCAACCCCATGGAAAACAAAGACAAAAATGATGCAACAGGGTAAACCAATGCTCAAAATTCTTTCCAAGGCACTTCCAACAACAACAACAACAATCGGTCCAAGGAGAAGGGAGTAAAAAGGAAAAAACAACCCCTCTCCTCAAGAGCTAGAAGCTTTTTGCAAAAGGACCATAAGTGTTTCAAGTGTGGGGAGCAAGGACATGGCTATCGTTATTGCCCCAAGAAGAATGATTGCAATGAGACTCCTAGGGACTCCACAATCGAAGCTCCAAAAGAGGATGCTCATTGCAAAGGATCATCACTTTCCTATGCTTGGGGAAAGGTAATAGAGCATGATGCCTTCATCTTGCTTGACCCTCGCTCTACTCACAACTTCATTACAATGGAGTTGGCCACCAAGTTGGGCATTCAATCTTTTGAGATGGGAGATATTGTAATGGCTCACACAGCTTTCAAGGGAGAGCAAGCCTCCGTTACTCCCTTGATTGGGAAGTTAAGGCTTCATGTCCAAATCTATGTCGACAAAAAAGACTTTTTCATTTCTCCTCTCCAACATGAGGATGCTATCCTAGGGGCGCCATGGTTTGATTGCATGGATGCCAATATTTAGTTCCCAAGGAGAATCTACTTCACCTACAGGGGAAAGAACATGTAGATAGATGCTAGTGAATGTGATCGTACTATTCCACTTGTAAATCCTCCTACTTCTGATAAATCAATGAAGAGCTCAATTTTTGCGTACATGATTTTTGTCAAAGAGTCTCTAAAAGATCCTAATGTTTCATCAAATGTAAATGGTAGGAATTAAGAAGAGTTATACTTGTCTAACTTTCTAAAAGGATTCCAACATGTGTTCATCGATTATATCCCTATGGACTTACCTCCCAAACGAGGAGATGATGACCATTGCATTGAGCTCCTTCTAGGAAGCTTACCGCCTAACAAGCCTCCTTATCGAGTCTCACAAGATCAACAAGAGGAGATCATGAGGCAAGTACAGGAATTGGTAGACACATGGCAAAAGAATATGGTTGATACCATATGTTTGTGGACTATCGAACACTAAATCATATCACTATCAAAAACAGATTTCTCGTGCCTCGAGTAGAATATCTTTTTGATAAGCTACAAGGGTCTACCTACTTTAGTAAGATTGACCTTAAAAGTCGCTATCATGAACAAATAAGGATAGTGGATGAAGATATCCAAAACATCGCGTTTCGCACAAAGTTTGGTGTTTATGAATATCTAGGCATCCCTTTTGGCTTGACTAATGCACCAGCTACGTTCAATCCTCTAATGGAGAAAATTTTTAGACCTTACCTCAAATTCACTGGTTGATGATATAATCATCTACTCCAAGTCTTTGGAGGAACATAAGCAACATCACCAAGTGATTTTCCAAGCATCGAGGGAGAACAAGATTTTTCTCAACCAAAAGAAAAGGGAAATTGTCCTTCAAGAGATTCAATACCTAGTTCATATTATCTCTCAAGATGGTATCCGTATGGATCCATCAAAGTTAGAGTAATAAAAGCATGGCCTAATCGAAGGAATCTACATGAGCTAAGAAGCTTTATTGGTATGTACGCATACTATAGACACTTCATAGCAAAAAACTCTCGAATAGCAGGACCACTACATGACTTAACTAAGAAGAACGTTAAGTATGTATGGACTCCTAAGGAGAAAAATGCTTTTGATAAGCTCAAAGAAAAGATTACCTCCCAACTATTCCTCATTCTTCCAGATCTCTCAAAGCCATTTGAGGAAGAATGTGATGCTTATGGTGATTGCCTTGGATCAGTTTTGCTTCAAGAAGGGCATGCCATAGCATATGAGAGCTGAAGGCTCAATATCGATGAACTCATCTTGGGCATTTATGAGAAAGAGATTTTAGCTGTTCTACATGCCCTAGACACATGGAATCACTAATTATCGGGGACTCCATTTATTTTAAAAACCAACCACCAAAGTCTCAAGTATTTCATGACGCAAACCAAGCTTTCCAACAAAAAATTGATGTGGGCCAATTTTCTTTCGCAATTTAATTTCCATATTGCTCATGTTGTGAGCGGGATGAAAACACACACAACACCTCTATAACGACCCGACACACACTCTTCGGAAAATATACACACACACTATGGGGCACCACTCGGCTTACACAACCCACCTGGCCGAGACATGGAACACACCTATGGAGTGAGAGGACAGAGACTACCCATTTTCCCACTCCACATAGACACACACACACACACACACACACCCACCCAAAAACTCAGCTTAAAAGAGTAGAATTTCTGATGTTTAGATACAATAGAGCTTGGGCCAACACCAATGGGGAAAATAGCTCACACAATATGGGTAAAATAAGCCAGATACAATCACAAATTGGAGCAGAAGCTTCGCTCATAGGAGAAAATTACATAGCCAAAAAAATATATAATCAGTGAGTAATTTGGCAAAATGGACAACGCCATCACGTCCGGAACGGCCCAAAACCCCAGTCTACAATGTCAAAGTGCTCAAATCTGACCTCGGATGAGTAGTTTATGGCCAAAACAGGTTCCAAAATGAGCAAAAACACAGCTGCAACTATTCCTCCTCTTCTCTCCATGTTTTTTTTGGTCTTCTCTCTATTTTTTCAGTTCCCACACTTAGCTTTATTACCCAATTATTTCCTTGGTGCTCTGTTACTTTCGAAAGAATTTGTACCAACTCACCATTGAATCTTTCATTTAAGCCATTACACTGCGAATAATAAGGAGTGGTATGCTGGTGCTTAATCTTCATCTTCGCGCATAAAAAGTCTAGCAGTTTAGCTCTAAATCGTGGCCCCTTATCTGAAAGTAGCTCTAGTGGCACCCCAAACTTGCAACATATTTCATCGTACACAAATTTTTCCACATCCTTTGCAGTGATCTATTTTACTGCTATAGCCTCTGCCCATCTAGAGAGATAGTCTACTGTAGTCAAAATATAGCTTTTGCCCCTGCTTGTGATAGGTAACGGGCCTATTGCATCAATCCCCCACTTTTCAAACACATCAAACTCCATAATTGTTTTTCGTAGCTCTGGCTTCAACACTCTCTTCCCAAATGCTTGACACCTATTGCAAGACCTACACCAATGGTGAACATCCTTGTGCAAACTAGGCCATGCATACCCCTCTTGCAAGATCTTATGCAAGGTGATATTTAGAGCAAAATGGCTGCCACATACGCCTTCATGATTCTCTTCCAACACTCTGTACAGCTCCTCCTGCCAAGGTACACATCTCAACACGAGATCAATCCCTTTCATGTATAGGACATCACCAATCAATTTGTAACTATATGCTCTATGCACAAAGCCATACTTCTTAGACTTATGAATGTGCGTTGGAATGATTCCTGTTAGCAAAAACTCCTCTTCTTGAGTCAAAATTTCCCAGCCATGATAAAGAGGTAAAGTGGTCCTCAACACAAATAGCTCCCTGATCATGCTTTGAGCCGCTTCATGTGCCTCTCCATTTAGAGCACGTTCTGATGCTCCATGCTTCAAACTTTTTTAACAGGCCTTTAATTCTGAAGAACATTTCCTTCAATGAGGTGTTCTTGCTCTTCCACACACCCAGCACTTGCTTCACAACCAACAAGGCATCTCCTTTTATGCTCAACCTTCTAATCCCATGCTTCAAAGAAATGTGTAATCCAGCTTCAAAAGTAGCATATTCAGCCTCATTGTTACTATGAGCATCCAATTTGAACCCTCTCTTGCATACTAGCTTCCCCTCTGGATCATAGAGTGCTATACCCCCTGAAGCCGCATCATGGCTTTTTCTGTATGAGCCATCAAAGAACAAAACATGCATTGCTGATCTATGGCACTTCTTCAACTACCTTTCTCACCACCTCTTCCTTAACAAGCAGGGGATTCTCCCTGTAAGTCAACAAATCAGCTAGGGTAGCCCTTGTACTGTCTTCCACTAGAACAGAGAACTCAAACTCTTGCAGCTCAATAACCCATTTCTTGACCACATTTGACATGTTAGTGCCATTAATTAACTGTGGCAGAAAGGCATAACTCGTCAAAAGGTCATGGTAGCAAGTAATGACGAAATCATCGACAAGCAAATATTACACTGGCCATCACTAGCTCTACTTCCGAGAACTTTCTCTCTGCTACCAACTTCACTCCGCTTGCACAATACACTGGCCTTATATAATGGATGCCCTTCCCCTTTTGCAATAGCATGGCTCCAATGGCATCATCCCCTAGTGATGGATTTACATAAAACACTTTCTCCCAATCAGGAGCCTTCATGGCTGACAACCCCCCTAACACCTCTTTCATCTCTTGAAACACTTCTTCAAACTTGTCATCCCATTGCAATGGATCATGTTTTTCCACCTTTTGTAATGGATAAAGGAGCTGCGAAGACAATGGAGTAAACCACGCCATGTACTTTACTTTGTGTGTAAAGGTTGCCAATTTCTTTGTACTCGTAGGTGATGGAAGAAGAATAAGAAACTTAACCTTGTCTGGATCAGCCTCAATTCCAGTTTCTGACACCATATGGCCCAATAACTTCACCCTTGGCTGTGCTAGATGACATTTCTTTGGGTTTAGTTGTCCTCCACATTCATCATATTGAGCCAATACCATCTGTAGCTTCTCATGGTGTTCAGCCCTACTGCTGTAGACACTGAAGTCATCCATAAAAGCTTTAACACAACTACCAATAAGTGGCTCCAATACCCAATTTTCTCTCTCTTGATAGAAGGATGGTCCATTTGGGAACCCAAATGGCAATACCGTGTAGCAATAGCAGCCCCATGGCGTAATAAAAGTTGTCTTTGTTCGGTCTTTAAGAGCAATCTTCAATTGAAAATAGCCTGAAAAACCATCACACACACTATACCTCTCATAACCTGCCACTGAATCCAATATTTGATCAATGAATGGAAGAGGATATGGGTTCTTCTTAGTGGCTGCATTTAAGGGTTTAAAATCTAAACAAATCCTCCACGTCCCATACTTCTTTGGCCTGACTACTACAGGACTCACCCATTTTGTGGTCTCCATTGGGACTATGAACCCTGCCTTCAATAACTTGTCCACCTCTTCCCACAAGGCTTCCATCTGCTCCTGACCCATCCTTCTTAGCCTTTTCCGCACTGGCTTAGCACCTTCTTTCATCTCTATATGCATCTCTTCACCCTTGAACCCTCTAATCTCTTCATATGAAGTGATGAACAAATCAAGAAAACTAGCCAGCATATGCAAATATATCTCCTTCTCCATAGCCGAGAGGTCTCCACTGATCATTTGTGTCATCAATTCCTGTTTCTTTGAAAATTCAACCTTCGTCTACATCAGCCCTTCAATAACTTCATAATGCCCTTCACTTGCATCTTCAACCTCATTTGCAAATGCGACTAAACCAGACTCATGGGTTTCTTTGTCCATCAAAAGAAATGCAACATCAGCATCCTCATCATTGCTGGTAGTACTATCACTGTCCTCATCAGACACTGTGGAATAGTCTTCATCACTAGACTCATCCTCATCCTCATAAAGATCCTCCAATCGTATTCTTGTGCCCATATTATATAGCTTCTTGGCACCTATCTTTCCATAGAGGTTAATAGTACCACGTCTCCAATCTTGAACAACTCCCACTGCACGTAACCATGGTCTACCCAATATAATAGGATATGCTCCCAACTCCGCTGGCATCACATGAAAATCAACCACCACCTTTGCATCATACGCCTCCACTTCTAAGCTCTTTACAACACCCAAACATTTTACTTTTGAATGGTTTGCCAATCTGATCCAAAAGCCTGACACCCCAGTCACTGTAAGACCCATACTTTCAACGCATGAGTGTGTTATGACACATATTTGGGCTCCACCATCCACATAACCTTGTCCCATATTTTTTCTTTTATGCCACACATCTACTATTGGACAAATGTCTGGTAGCTCATCCATCGCAAACACCTTTACTAAACCTCTCTCTAGCCCTTTCTCCATTGGGTTAACCATCTCCTTCCACTGTCGCTTTAGCTTAGGCACCATCTCTATGAGCTACCCAAAAGTAACATCTTCTTTTCTGCTTTTCAGATCCTCCTTCAAGTCATAGCTTAATTTCCCATCCCCTAGTGGAAAATGTAAAACATGAAACTTGCAACGAGCCCTCCTTTTCCTCTTGGCCTTGACATCCTCGCCTTCATGGCTCCTTCCCTTCTTCTTACTAGGACCTGGGGTAGTTCTTCCTTCCTTTCCTCTGTGGTCCGCTTCCCAATAGGCATCACTATGAATCCTCTAGCTTTGATGCCTTCTCCAAGGTGACTACACGTATCACTTTTGTCTTTCCCTTTTCCTGCTGGGTTAATCCACTGGTTACTTCTTCTCCCTTAATTTCGATGCCATAATCATTTGACCTAGTTAGCACCTGCCTTGGCATTGGGTACATGTCTCCACCCATCCTTGGTGTCTTATCACATTGTGGGTTGATGTGTCCCAACTCTCCACAATTATAACATGTGGGTGTCTGCCTCCAGAACCTACCATTGCTTTGTCCAACACCATTCCTAGGTCTTTCTTCACCTCCTAGCTGATTTGCAAACCTTCCTCGAACTCGATTATTTTCCACTTGACCTAGCATGTTTAGGCTGAGATTCTTCATTAAATCTACCACTTGCCTCATCTCTTGACTTAGACCATCATCTTGCACTCTTGTAGTGACCACTGATGGCATAACCTGAGGAGTAAGAGGAACCACTGATTCATGATGAGCCCCTGGCATGCGACCTTGTAAAGAGTCCATAGGCTGAAATTCAGACCTCATGGGTGAAGACTCCACCCCTAATTGGCTCATTTTTCTCAGCTTCCACTCTCTCTTCCTTGCTACCTCCAATGCATCTTCATATGTCCTAGGATTTTTTAGCTCCACTCTCCAACGTATATTCTCCCAAAGACTAGCCAAGAATATGTCCTTCTTCATCATGTCAGGTGGAGGTACCTGTGGTGCTAACGCCTTGCACATCCGCTCTCATGCCAATGAAAACTTATGTATGTACACATCTACTGGCTCTCCTTCCTTTTGCACCATACCCTGTACTTCTTGCCACACTTTGTCAGGATCTTCTGTCTTCACAAACTCCACTTCCAATCCATGCCCTAGATTGTCCCAACTCAATCTTACAGGTGGATTAGCCACATGCAACTCCTCTTCAAATGCTTTGGACCAAACTCGTGCATCACTCTTCAAACAAATTTGGAGAAGACGTAACATCTGCGCTGGGTCACAAATCTGGTTGCTAATGCAGGCAACCTCCATCTTTTCCAAAAAGTCTTCAACATCTTCATCACATCTTCCATGAAACTCCGGATAAGAGAAAGCCATGGCTACCCAAGTTACAATGCTTTGAAAACCTCTTAGAACACAGGGGCAAGAACCCAAAATTTTTTACTGACTCAATTATCAGTGATAGCCGTTTTTCCGCTATTATAAATTGTCATAGTGAGCTACCTCACCCTACAAAAATCACCCAAACACTGTGGCTATCCCTACCATTTCACTGTACATAGGCATGTGTGAGTTAGGGGACTTTCCCTATATTTTCTTAAAAATCCTCAAGAACCCACGGGCAAGAACCCAAAACTTTTTACTGACTCAATTCCCAGTGATAGCCGTTTTTCGGCTATTATAAAGTGCCATAGTGAGCTACCTCACCCTACCAAAATCACCCAAACACTGTGGCTATCCCTACTAGTTCATTGTACATAGGCGTGTGTGAGTTAGGGGACTTTCCCTATATTTTCTTAAAAACCCTCAATTAGCTAGTCACTGGGCTAGTTGAGCCAAAAAAATAAAAATAAAATAAAATAAATAAATATAAGTATATTATGGCCCATTTGTGTGTAAATATTTGATTGTATATAGGGCCTAAATAAAAGGATTTTTCATAATTATTTTGGTATTTATTTAAATAATTCTACCTATGGTGTGTTATTTATGCTATGTACATTGACTCACCATTACCATATTTTTTCTTACCATTTTGCATACTCTTTATTCCATATAAAAATAATTTCATGCAAGCTTCTCTTATTTTTGGTGTAACTCCATCGCAACAAAAATCCAAAAAAATCTAGTTCTATATTTTTTCACTATTGTGATTTTTTCCTTCCTACATCTATTCTCTATTACTCTCATAAATTAAACGACCAAAACTATCCATCTTTTTATGGTAGACTTATAACGAGAGAGATTTATTTTGACCCCTTTATATTTTTTCCACCTATATTATTTATATTTGACATGTACATATTTTTTTAGACCCCTCAATATTTGATTTTCTTAGTTGTACTATTCATTTATATCATGATCTCAACAATATCTTCAATTATAGACCTACCAAATAAGTTCAAGGGTATGTGGCATGCATGCATGCACTATGGGGGGATCACTCTTGGAGGTATTCAAAAGAATCATCCAAAGAAGGACCTCACAAGGACTTTGTGCAGTGGAAAAAAACAGTCGGTTTTGCTAAATTTTTAAAGATCACTTACTCTCTGAATTTGAAAAGGTGATACAAACAAAAGTTGTAGCTCGTGGGCTGAACTTTTACCTCAAATGTTTTCATATTTTTTTGAGCTACGAGCTGAGACCTATGATTTTATTGGTGGACCCCATTTTGCTCATGCTATGCAGCAACACTCCCTCTTTCACTTTATCATTTTCCTCTTTCACACACATTCTCCACTCATCATCCCCACCTCTCTCACCACTCCTCTCTGCACCATACTTACCTTCTTCTCAACATTGAAGAATAAGAGACACCATGGTGAACTCATGCCTCCTACACACACTTCCATTCCAAAATTGACCACCTAGTCTCATTTTTCTTGTTCCATATTACTCATATCTATCAAGAAAACCACAAAATTCAGCCTCTTCTCTTGAAAGACAGCACCATGTTGATTGATTACTCATATTCAATCACCTTGGCTTTCACGGAAGGTCAAGAGTGGAGAAAAAATGTACCGTCAAAGCTAGTGGACCGTCAACAAGCGTCAAAATTGACCCTACTCAAGACACTTGGAGCATCAACATTGTAAGAAATGCATAATTTCTTACCTATTAAGAGTTTTTTCTTCCTTATTTGTACCCTACATGGATACTCCCATTGTAAATATCCAATTCCATTTGTAAATCAATAAAAATACTAACTCTACTAGTTTACTAACACTAACCTACTATGAAAAGTCCTATCACCTCCACTTCTCTCCTCTCTCTCTTCTTCATCTATCCCCACCAACTTCTTGATAATTCCAAGCAAAAGAAATTAGATAAGTGCTGAAAATCTAGCCCAACCATGGTTAGAGGAGTAACCCTAGCCCTCAAAATTGTTATAAAAAGAGGGTGTAGCTAGCACAAAAGGGGGGGAGCCATAAGCAAGAGCACTATGCTATAGCTTGAGAGGCCAAGCTCAACCTCTCTGGAAGGAGCTCTTGAGTGAAATCTTATTGTCTTATGCATATGCATGTATTGTATTAGGGGTGATTAGCAAGGGATCTCTAGTACATTGTAAGAGAGAGTGATCATTCAATTGAGAGTAGGAAATCTATCATTTCTCCTACTAGTGTAAGCCCAACATTTGTTGAGTCAAGGAGGGTGGATTTGGACTAAGCTTGGATACTTTGTCTCTCTTCCAACGTGAAGTAATGGACAACAATGATGTGTAAGTGTTTTGGTGTTTTCTTTAAGTTCTTGATAGCTTGTCTCTGGGTGTTGTCATCAATTTAGCCATAAATCCCACATACTATAAGATGGCGAGAGGGTGGAGAGGTCGACCGGGTGGAGAGGACTCCCCTAACCTTAAGAAAGTGATTGGGGTAGCTTTTCTTGTGATGTGTTGTGGTGTAGTTTACTCAAGCTATGTTGAAAAAATACTAATCTCACTTTGATTGGTCATGACATATTTGTAAGAAGGTATTAATGCAACAAGCACCCCTCCCCCTTCTCTCTCTTTCTTACATATATAATTGTGTTTGCTTGATCATTGCCGATACATTTCAAAGCACCCCGAGCACTATCTCTCTCTCTCTCTCTCTCTCTCTCTCTCTCTCTCTCTCTCTCTCTCTCTCTCTCTCTCTCTCTCTCTCTACGCGTCCTAGTTCGCATCCAAAACTAAGTGGTGCCCCAAATTTGTGTAGGGTTAGGTTGCGGGTTTGTGTGTGTGTTTGTTTTTTTTTCCAACCCCAACGCAATTGAGCAGCACAGGAGCCTACAAGGGTGCTTAGAGGCCACTCTTCTTGTTGCCCGCCCCGGACCGCCTCAAATTGGTGCCCCCATGGAGGAACCAACTTGTGTATGTTTTTGTGTAGGATCAATCTTTAGAATAGTCAAGTAGTTTGCATGAATCACGAGAATTTTTATGATCCTTTCATTCCGATTGCAAGGCAAAAGGTACATATAATTGTTAGTACTAAGTTGCAATTCGTAGAATTTTAGGTCCCCTTAGGTTGGCAAAAGCTAAATGCATCAGTAAATCCCTTTATTTTTCCTCTCATTAGGTACGACCTTAGTTTGGACGTCTATATTTTTGTTTTGTTTTAAGCATTAGGTCATGCATAGACCATGGATAATGGCCCAGGAATAGAGGTTTTCCCCTTCCATTTCACTCCACACATTAGAATAAACGTTGCAATTAATAGGAAGATCCACTTTCAACAACGTATGGTGTTCATGTTTGGTGCCCAAAGAGTAGGAGAAATTCTTGCATCACCAAACCCTGTCATCATGCCTCTTATTGATTATCATAGGTCTTTTGATGTGAATATTTTTATTTTGTTGAAGAATAGATTGCAATTTAGAAAATATTACTGTGTAAATCTTTAAAAAAAAAAAAAAAAAAAACATGTTGTCACCTTAGAACTGATTCAATGGAGGCCCAACGCCAAATGTCTGGATATCCTCTTTTCTTTGGAGAGCTTGGAGAGGATGCATAATTATTTTTAGCAAATTTCAAGATGTCTTGTCGTATCAAGAGAATAGTAATTGATTAAGAACGCGTAGAGATGTTTGAAGTGGTCCTTATGAAAGATGCTAGCACTTGGTTTGACTCGTTGCCTGAGGAAGTTAAAGGGAATTACACGGAAGTTGTGAATCATTTCAAGAGATACTTCTTTGATCCCCAAAACACTCAAAAGCTATGGCAAGACATTGTTTCTCATAAGCAAAAAGACCTAGATGACTACTACTTGTACAAGAAAGAGTTTCTACGTCTTTGGGCTGTATGGGTGAGAAATGTTGCTAACCCTGGTGATGGTGCAGAGTACCTAAAGAAGGAGAGGTTCATAGCCGGACTCTTTCCTAAACTTAAGATAAAAGTTGAGGCGGGTGTACCTGCTACCTTTGATGCAGCTGAAACTAGAGCTGCTGAGAAATATAGAAAACTCAAGTGCCTAAGGGGAGAGGTTCCAATAGAAGGTCTTAGACCCAAATGTAAGTCACAAGCATCAACATCTAGGGAGCTTCCTGAGGTAACGGCGGAAGTGATTGAGAAGTTAAATGAATCTTTAAGCAGCTTGTCAATTCACCTTGCACAAGTTGTAGGTCCAAAGGGACAAGCAAAGAAGTCTGAAGAGCGAGATCCACGACCTAGGAGAGTCTTGCAATGTTGGAATTGCGGAGAGTCTGGACATGGGATGTATAATTGTCCTTGGCTGTGTGGGGAGCCAGGGAGACCTAACTTGAATTACCCAGTGATGAATGCAGGTGAAGGAACTGGTCAACAACCAAGGCTTCTACAAAGAACAAATGGAGCAAGACCACCTCCACAAGGAGTGGAAGGAGTTCCACCTTTGCCAGACCCAATGTGCATGTGGTAGAGGTGAAAAATTCAAAAAAAGTTGACATGGAAGCAAATGGCATTAAGCGTGGCCGTGGAAAAGGGAAGGAGAAAGAAGGAGTCACGTCACAAAGTGATCATGGACGAGAAAACAAGGCAAAAGAGACCAAGGAAACCAAGAGGACTCGACGTCGTATCAACCTCCAAGACTTCCCTCTTGGATGTGGTATGGCCCCATACAACTTGTTGGAATACATGAGAGGTAAGGGTCCTGATATCTCATGGCATGAGTTTCTTCAATTATGCCCACAAGTTAGGAGGGATTTAACAAAGGCAGTTAGCACTAGGAGAAAGGTAAAAGAGAGAGTGCCTGTTGTAAAAATTTCACAAGCTGAAATGAATGAGGATATTACAACGGTGCTAGATTGTTACATCAAAGGAAGATTGGTTAGGAAAGGTCTAGTGGATGGGGGTGCACAAATTTGCATCACGACAGAGGGAATCATGCAAAGACTAGGCATGCACATCCATGAGACACCTGAAGTCAAAGTGAAAATGGAAAACAATAGAAAGGCTAGGTGCGTAGGCATTTGGAAAAATGTTTTTGTGGAGGCCTTTGGCATTAAGAAGGCAGTGTATTTCTATGTCATGTCTACCAAAGGAAATGGTTACCCATTTATCCTAGGAAGACCATGGCTAATGAAAATGCGAGCTTTGCAGGATTGGGAGAGTGGAAAGCTAATTTGCAAGAATGACAATCATAAGAAGGTTGTCTTTGACATGAAGGAGCAACGCCAAGAGGAGCTCCATGAAGAATCATCTCAAAGTGAAATGGAGGAAGGCTGGACCGATAGCACTTCCGAAGGAGAAAGTAGCGGTAGCATTACTGAAGAGGAGTCTTCCATTGAAGTCATGGGGGTAAGGTTTAAGCCAAACAACCAAGAGACCTCTTGCCTAGGTTTGAAAGAAGTAGGTTCCCAAGAGAACCAAAAAGTGGAAGATGAAAGAATGCTAGAAGGTATTTTATCTACAAAACTTACGAGGAATCCCAAACTCCAAGCAAACTTTTTCGAGCGATGATAAAATCAAGCGAGTTAATGAGAGGAACTTTATCAAAACACACATAGCTAAGAGTTCTTGTAGGCCACCAATTTCTTCACTCAAGAGAGTAAATAAATTGTCCCTAGACCTCCTAAAGATGGTGGTTAAATTTAAGAATGGCTATGCTAAGCAAGGTGTATGTGCTAGCAAGCTTGACATTGGATAACTTTTGAGCTTGTTTTTTCTTGTGTTTTTTTCTATCGAGTAAAAGAAACCTCGTAGCTTTTCTATTGCCCAAAGGAACTTTGTAAATTTGTAAAGATCAATTTTCCCAAACATTGGTCTAACATTGCTAACATGCTGTCTGCATGCCTTCCCATGCATTAGGGCTCGACCTTGCAGGAAGCCCTTGCCCCCCCCCCCCCCTTCTCCACTGTATTGGCGTACTTTTCAACTATTTGCTTGATTATAGTAGGCCCTAGTATTTTTCAACTCTTTGCTCATGGAGAAACCTTAGTAGTTGACCATCGTAAATATTTTAGGGTGTTGTAAATTGAAATTGTACCAATTTTGTCCTATTTGTTGACCAATATCAGTATCCTCACTGAGTTTTATTTAGCTTTTATGAGGAATCTACATAGATCCCAAAAGAAAAATTAATCATCAAATGGAAAAGAAGTTTGCGTTGCCTCCACTACTTCATGTTTGTCTCACTACCTCTCTCTCTCTCTCTCTCTCTCTCTCTCTCTCTCTCTCTCTTGCTATCGTGGTGTTATCTTGAAGGCTTCTCCCAAAATTGAGAAGTTGACATGCGCAGAAGCTTTAGGCTCTTTTTGGTAGATGCAATTTTTAGGCCTTTTGTAGATGGTGTTGATGATTAAGAGGGAAGGTGCCTTTGTTTGTGCTTAAGGAGGGAGGAAAAAATAAAGAGGAATAAATCAAACTAGAGTTTGAAAAAAATAACCCATAATATCTTGATCCTCAAACTAGAACCAGTGAATTGAAATGGTCTGTCCTCCAACCCTCTCACAAAACTAGTAGATCTTGATCGTGCCTCTCTTTATCTCCCTATCCACATATGCATCTAACCAACAACAACATGTGATCCTAGTGACAATTCTACATCCATATAAATCAAGGTGATGATGAAGCCACCTGTAGAGAGCTAAAGAATGTGACAGTGGAAAAAGGGAGCCATTCTCTCTCTCTCTCTCTCTCTCTCTCTCTCTCTCTCTCTCTCTCTCTCTCTCTCTCTCTCTCTCTCTCTCTCTCTCGGGAGCAAGGGATACCAATGTTGATGGGGTGGACTGCCTTAGGTAGACTACCAAATGCATAAGTGAGTAGGGTAGGCTTTTGTTTTTGAAAACTCTTTGGAAGCTTTTTTTTTGGTTGAAAAATCCTATTCAAGTATGTGGTTCTAATTTTGGACTCGCTAGTTTAGTAAGAATCAACGGAGATTTGGCTTTAATTTAAAAGGAAAGTGTCATTGGAGAGTAAAGTGACTTGCCAGATGTCGCATGATGCAAGGGAGAGAAGTCGGGGTGGCGATCGACGAGGATTGTGGGTTGGGGGGTAGGGGGATCATCAAGCATGCGAGCAGTACACAATCAGAAAATACTTTTTTTCTTGCTTCTGTGTCGCCTCTATGACAACAGACACTTTCTAGTAGAGCGGTTTTGGGGAGTTGATGCGATTGGATCTTGCAGGTTTGAGGTTCAACCTCAATGAAGAGGGGTTTTGAGGAAAGTGTGTTGTCCTTCTTGAATGAAGAGTGCGGGCACAATCTCGTGAGATTTGAGCTAATGTAGCAAGTATGTGCCTACATTTTTACAAAAAGAAATTGGCGGAGCATCTCTATGAGATGCTCTCCTCTTAAACAAAAATAGAAAAGATAAGGATGCACCACGATGAAGAAAAGGCAAGGGCAAGCTACAAGCACAAGCACATGTGATTGCATGCTCTGCTTCGTCACCAAGCCAATCGCGAAAGGGAGGGGGGGGGGGGGAATGCACCTTTATATATATTTATATAGAGGGTGATTGTCTCAGCAAGCAGAGGTCAGTGTTCGGTTGGTTTCAGAGAATCTGAGTGGTCATTTGTGGATATCGAGTGAGTTCAAATCCCATGGCTTAATTTTGGGCACAAAACTAAAACAAGAAGCTTAACCTTGGGAAGGAATCCCCGTAGATTCGCCCTAATATAATAAGGAAGCAGGTATGTAGAGAGAGAGAGTGAGAGAGAGAGAGAGTTTAAAAAAGGGGAAAATTACCAAAATACCCCTCTAGTTTGGGGAAATTTCCAAAATACCTCTTAAATTTCAAAAATTCCCAAAATACCCCTAGTTGTGAGATTAAATTTCTCTTAAGATGAAAGTTTTTTTGTAGCTTTTCATAAGAAGACTAGTTGTATATTAATACAAGATGCTAAAACTAGAATATGAGTTGGTTATGTAGGCTTTGGAGATGATTTGCTTCATTACTTTTTGACATAATTGTCCTGTTTTGCAAGGTAATTTGTGACAAAATATATTCTAAGCACTCAAAAAAGATCTCAATTGTCAAAAAGGGATAAAGACTAGGAAATCTTGAAAGATCCAGCCAAAATAGATACAAAGACATTTTGGGAATTTTTGAAATTTGAGGGGTATTTTGGGAATTTCCACAAATTAGAGGGGTATTTTGGTAATTTTCCCTTTGAAAATAAAAACCTCTCTAAAGGATCTGTGCTGGCGCAGATCCTTTGGGGAGTTTTTGTTTTTTTAAAAGATCATATATAGTAGGTGTCCCTAATCTTTTTTGAGCTACTGGATTAAGTGGAATTTGGGGAGAAAGAGTAGGGGATGGATTGCGCCTTTCCATCACCTGCTGGTTGCCGAGCTCCTGACCCACCCATGGCAGTTGGAATCTATTGAGATTCCATGTTATAAGAGAAAAGTAGAGCCATAAGTAAGAGAGAAAGAGAGTGTTTTACAAAAAACAAAAACTGTCTAAAGGATCTACGCCGACGCAGACCCGACCCACCCATGGCAGTCAGCTGACTATTCGTCGCCCTATGCTCTTGACCTCGAGTGTTGGCTTTTAAGAAACATTAGTTTGAAATTGGAATCTATTGAGATTCCATGTTATAAGAGAAAAGTAGAGCCATAAGTAAGAGAGAAAGAGAGTGTTTTACAAAAAACAAAAACTCTCTAAAGGATTTGCGCCGGCGCAGATCCTTTGGGGAGTTTTTTTTTTTTTTTTAATTTATTTTTCTCTCTTATCTACTACTCCCTAAGAAACCTACTTCGAACCCTCGCAACATCTCACAATCTCGCAACAAAAAAATCAAAGGCATGGTGCTCTACACCATCCAGATAAGTGGCCCACGCTGCTTCTTGGGCGTCAATTGTTTAAACCGAAACAACCCCCGGCCCTACCACTGCGACGAGCCCGCTTTTGCTCTCTGTGTCTTGGGTCGCTTCCACTCCCTCTGCCTTGGAGGATTTCACCTACCCGTGTCCATCATTGGCTGCACGTACCAAGTTTCCCTTTCGATTGCTCCAAGAAGGTATTGCCTGAGATTCTTAAGGGTTTTTTATTTTCCCTGAGCTGGTACCTCTTCCTACTCCCCAAGAAACGTACTAATTTTTCAGTTATTTCTTTTGAAATCTTGCAGGTGGAAGGAAAATGAGATGGAGTCCATTCGTGCAAGGCTGTGCGAGAGCCATCTTCTACCTAGCAGCTCCTTCTCACTTTGGACTGCTTTGTCTTACACCTTCCATCCCTAACCTACCTCCATTATTCTCCACTCATACTCCCTATGTCAACCCTCGCAACTTGATTAAGCTTCCACTCTGCATAGTAGAGAGAGAGAGCAGAAAAAAATATGACCTCACTTCTCACACAGGACAAATTTGTGTTTGTCTTTTCGGAAATCCTCACGCATGGACCTCTCTCTCCCTCTCTCTCTCTCATGCTTTCCTCTTGCGCGCGATAGCTGTGTCTGGGTGAGATTTATTGATCTTCACTTTTCCATACATCTCTATACCCTTGTAGCTGACCCTCAAGGTTACATGGCAAGATGGGCTGAGCACATACACTTTCATGGGGAGTAGTCCAATTGATGGGAGAGAGAGAGAGAGAGAGAGAGAGAGAGAGAGAGAGAGAGAGAGAGGACTATGACCAACCTGTGTGGACTCATACGGTTTGTTATTGTCCACCGCTGGACGAGATCTCTAAGCTTCGGCATGCCTTTGGGTGAAGATGATAATTGCTATTAAAAGGTCGATGGCCGAGCCTGGGGTGTACAAGGAGGGGCTGAGGGTATTTGAAAATTGGGGATGAGTAGGGGTGTTAGGCAGTAGATAGAAGCAATTTGAGAGGTGGCGCCGGGCGGAGCTGAGGGGGGGAGTATGAGAGCTAGTGGTTAGGTAGTGGTCACGCAATGCATAACTATTAGTTATACGCTACTAAGCCAACTATGCTTCTTCACTAGCATTTGCACGCAACTATGCCTCGCATCATGGTCATGCAAAGATGAATTTGTGTAGATCACCGGTAAATTGAGGTGAAACGGTCCCAGCATCATGCTAGCAAGGTACAACATTTTCAAAATTTGCAGGTAAACTGGACCTAGATGAGCGCACAAGGAAAGTAAATTCGTCCATGTCTCTACAAAAGCTGCTTCTTGCTGCAAAAGTTTCCAAAAGCTACCAAGCAACCAAGTTCATTTAAAGTCCTCCCTGACATAGTTGCAAAAGCATGGGCCTATTAGTTTGACCGGACAAGTTACTAAACTTCGCGTGACCATGACACGAGCATAGTTACCTGTCAGAATTACAGATTACTATGCCCCATGTGACCATGCCCTTATAGTGGAGTTTTGAAATTTAGAAGCACTTTGACGCTCCATCAGAATTACTTCTTGAGAAAATTGGTTAGCCAGATACAATACAACCACATTTAATGTCAAATTTATCTTGGTATCTACGTAGGAAGGTAGGACCGGTTATTTTTAGCCATAGCATATGATGGAAACTAGAAATTATGGTAGTCTAGATGTGTATAAAATTTAAACAAGTTGATTGAAGTGTACTAAGACTTTATGGCGTTATGTGGCCTCCATAGCATGTCTTTAAGCCTCTATAGGTTCTGCATTTTTTACCCTCATATTAAGAACTTGTAATTCTTTTTGATCAAAATAGAACATCTGTTTAGTTCGAAAATCAATTTAGGTTAAGCGAGGAATTCAAAGCAGTAGAGGTATGAGAGAAACATGGATACTCAAGTTGGAAATTTAAAAACTATTTTGTCAGTTACATTTGTGATTTTTTGCAAAAAAAAAGTCATTGATATCCATCTTAATGTTTCCTTTCTAATTAAGAACATGCAGTGGGAAAATAGGGGCTCTCTATCTCTCTGCACATCTGAGATGCACAAATAGCTGGAAACCAAGCACGCCATCCTTCCACCTCCAAGGATTCTATCTCAGGCGATTGTGCTCATCGCCTTGAAGTGAGATCTTACAGCTCCTTGAGGTCCTGGTGGACCACACTCTAGCGCAAGGCTTCACAATGAACAAGAGGCCAAAAATCTCTCCTCCTCCCTGAGCACCCGCATGTACAGCTAGCAAGAGATCTCAATGCTCTCAAACTAGCCCAGCCAAGAGGCCAAGGTGATGTCTACCAAGTTTATGTTCTCGCCTCCAAAATACGGTCCACCTCTAAAAACATCTCTCAAAGCTTTGTCGAGTGTTGCCATGCATTCGTTCGTAATCTTCCTACCTTGCTCCACCAATTCTCCCTCCGCATTTTCCCAAATAAGAACAAATGCTTCACGAATCTGTGTAGGATCAATCCTTACATAAACAACTCGTTTGGAGAATAACTATGCATAGCTCCAACGCATTCCCTCAACGTACTCATTATCTAACAGTTACTACAATCCACAGCCAACAATAAAATCAAACATGCAATGTCAACATGACTAAAAGCTCCTTTTCTAAGGGGACACACAAAAACTCCAAAAGACCAAGCCTATCCAATGACCAATTGCCAGCCTAGCCTAGCCATTGAATAGGAAGCATTTGCAGGAACTAGATCTACAATGGTTTGTTGCATGTCTGCATGCTTTCCTCTTCCATCCATTCCATTCCAAGCTCTAGTTTCATTGTTATCCCCATTCTCAAGCTCTATCCATATGCTCTCCATATCCACCCCCCTTGAAAGTTTAGTTCTTTGTGCATCTCCTTATCCACACTCAAGTCTCCATCTCATTTACCCTTCTCTCTAGTCTCTCCTCCACATCAGCCATCTCCTTCATTGCTAGGGTAAGTGGCTCTACAAGCTAAGCCACCCAAATTTTGCGTTACAAGAGGAGCATGATGAGAGCCAAGTATGATATTGCATGTAAACACTAACCCCAAAAATAGTCCATGCTTTAGTTACAAAGCCAAGCTGCAATACAAAGATCTCGTCTAGCAAGCCCTATGATCCTCATACGACAGACCAGTAACTCGCATTGTTGCACTACTCGCACAAAAATTCATCACGCAATCAATACAAGCACACTAGACATCAGACATTGGAATATTCAAACTACTTGGGACCCTCTTCACTGCATGTACATTTGAGCAACAATCTACCTTTTTGTCAGCATAATCGGCCCAGAAGTAACCGAGGGCACGTTCGTAAGGATCCAGTGGAAGGAACCCCTTGTTGTCATGTGAAGGCCAGGTTTCATCCATGTACTGCAAAATGATAAGGGATTCACAGATGGGCTTGCCATTGTGGATGAGCACGGGCACCTTCTTATGCACAGGGTTGGACTCTAAGAGCAGCGTGCTCTTCTTTTCCAATAGAGACATGATCTCTCTCTCTCTCTCTCTCTCTCTCTCTCTCTCTCTCTCTCTCTCTCTCTCTCTCTCTCTCTCTCTCACACACACACACACACACACACACACACACACACACACAATGCTTCTATCGATGCAATCGCACAAGATTCGAGCCTAGGACGTATCCGAACGCACGTGGAGAAGGGTCTTGAGTTGCAAAAGCAGATGCCACGTGGCAGTAGAGCTAGGGGAGGAGCAGCCCACAGAGAGAGAGAGAGAGAGAGAGAGAGAGAGAGAGAGAGAGAGAGAGAGAGAGAGAGAGACTTGAATGCCTTCAAACAATGGTAAAAAAAACCGAAGTTTAGTATAATCTCTCATACATATTTGGAGATTTACCGCTAAATTTTGCATTTGTGGGTGAGAAAATCCACAAAATTTAGAGAAGTTTAGTCTAAAAACCTTCAAATATAGTCAATTTACCTCTAATATTTCCCATATGCAGGTTTTCCAAGTTTTTGGAATAAAGTTTTTTTTTTAGCACTGGCTTCAATGGTTGTCGCACATGCACCTTGATTTTCCACTTGTTTTCTCCCTGGGAAGTTCCTACCTTAGTAGGATTTCTCTCCTTTGACTTTTCTTAAGTACTTGGAGGATTGCTTTTTCCAAGTACCAAAATTCAGGTCGAAATCAAGGGTGCGATATCTCTCTCTCTCTCTCTCTCTCTCTCTCTCTCTCTCTCTCTCTCTCTCTCTCTCTCTCTCTCTCTCTCTCTCTCTCTCTCTCTCTCTCTCTCTCTCTCTCTCTCTCTCTCTCGTCTCTCTACCCTATCTTGCAATTGCACTTACCCTAGCTTACGGAGGGCGTGCGTACTTCTTGAAGTAATGTTGCAATATACGTAAAGTTGTCATGCAGCCTTCACAACTTAGGCATGTTACCATATACATGTGGTAGTGATGTGTGTGAACACACTTAGGACCGTTGGGGCATTTTTTCCCTCACTAGGAGGTTTTTTCCCCGTGCATTGTATATACGCCCATCATTCTAGGGCTATCTATTTTTTTTCAAATTGCACACTAAGTAGTACACTCTCTATTGTGTGCCTTGGGCTTCCTTCGTCTTCTCCAAACTGTGTGTTTTCCTGCTACCCTAATTCCAACAATTGGTATCAGAGCAAGTTGCGTCCTCTCGGGCTTAGTCGCCAGCAGCTCCAACACACAGTTGCTCACTTTCTCCGATTTTAGTGAGCATTGGCGAGCATTCACAGGTTGACAAAAATTTCGGGAAAGCTCGAAGTATTTTGTCCACTCAGATTTTTTATTCGGGCTCATTTCGACCTCCGTTTCCACTACAGCCAAGTCTGCACAGGCAATTTCATCATTCTGTGCAAAATTTTTGTCAGTGCCAATTACTCCATAACAGGTCACATACAGTCTACTGCGGGTTGTGCTATATAGCACGTGTTGTTCTCGCTTCATTTCTCCTCTTTTTGGGCAGTTTTCACATTAGGTGCAGTATTTACCATGGCTGGCAACAACACAGATGTGTTCAAGATGTTTGTTGCTGAGGAAAGATTGGATGGGGACAATTACCCTATGTGGGCTTACATGATGCAACATGTTCTTGTGTCAAAGGGCGTCTGGAATATTGTGCAGGGCATTGATGTACGTCCTAGTTCTGAGAATGTAGGCTATGTTGAGGATGTTGTAGGTCTTGCTCCAAGGATTAGTGCTGTTAGAGTTGTTTTGCCTATGGTAGAACAAGCTCGTTGGGATATAAAGGATGCGCAGGCTCATGCGTTGATTGCATTGTCTGTGAAGCGCACCATTACTCCTCACATTCATTCAGTGAAATCTGCCAAACAGGCTTAGGATATTCTTGCTGGTCTTTATGCAAGCCACAATGAGGCAAAAATTGCATTGGTGCGTAAAGAGTTGGAGTCAAAGATTATGCATGAGGAAGATGATATGGACACTTTCCTTGCTGGTGTCAAGGATATCAATGAGCAACTTATTTCTGCAAGTGAAGTCATTTCAGACAGTTCCCTTGTGCAAACTGTTCTTGATGCCTTGCCAGACTCTTACCAGACTTTTGCTAGTACTTGAAGACTTCATGACCCAAGGAAATCCTGAAGTTGTCAAGTTTGATACATTGTACACATTGATGTTGCAAGAGTCACTTTCCAAAAGAAAAAAGGATTAGACAGAGTGCAATTAAACAAGCTTTTATTGCTGCTCAAAGAAAGGGTGGTAACAGCAATGTAGCCACTTCTTATGGTTCTTCTGCGATTGGACAATCACTTGTTCCTAATGCTTCTTCTTGCAGCAATTCTTCTGGAAATTAATGTGATAAAGACAAAAAGAAGATGTGTTGCCATTATTGTAAAGCTAATGATCACTTGATCAAGCAGTGTCCTAAGTTGAAGGCCAAAGAGGCTAAGAAGAAAGAGGGTGGTTCCACTGCAAATACTAGTTCCACTACAAATGTAGCCATTGTTGAGTCTTCTGTGAAAGGAGAATGTGATGCTGATGTTGATGCAAAATGGGCTTTTAGTGCAGAGTGCACTTATAATCCTAATGTCCACGATGCATGCATGTCAGTTTACTGTAGATTCACATGTGTGGTATTTTGACAGTAGTGCTACAAAGCACATTACCTCACATCATGATTTGTTCACCTCTCTTGAGTCTGGGGCTGTCCCTCACGAGAATTCTGTTACTGGTGCCAACAATGCCTCTTATCCGGTTCAGGGAGTTGGAAAGTTCTTTCACGCTTGTCAATGCACTTTATGTACCTGGGATCAAGAAGAATCTTTTTTCTGTATCTCCACTTGCTAGACTTGGTCTTGTAGTCAAATTTGTGGATGACAGATGTAATGTACATGATCTCAGTTTCGGTGATGAAATTGTTGCATCTCGCATTTTATGTTGTGGGCTCTATAAGCTCACTTCGTATGACAAGTGTGGGTAGAATTTTGCAAATGCAGTTGTGGATTCCAAGGCTATTTTAGAGCCAAAACTTTGGCATACACGTTTTGGTCATCTGAATTTTGCCAGTTTGATGTGTTTGCAGAAATCTGATATGGTTGCTTCTTTGCTGCCTCTTGAAGCACCTGTCAAACACGTTTGTGAAGGCTGTATTTTGGATAAGATGCAGTGTTCGAAGTATCCAAAGGATGGTTCAGTTAGGGCCACATGCAGGTTGTAGCTTGTGCATAGTGATGCTTGCGAGCCCATGCAAACTCTGTCCTTCGGCAATTACCTTTGCTTCGTGACTTTTATTGATGATTACTCCAGGCATGCATGGGTATTTCCACTTAAAGCGAAGTCCAAAGTTTCTATGTGCTTCAAACAACTTATGGCGGCCGGAAATGTCTCAAAATGTACTATGGGCACCCTCCGTTCCGATTGAGGGGGGGAGTATATGTCTCATGAATTTAATGCATTTCTGGCTAGTCGTGGGATAAAACACCAATGTACAGTGCCTTATATGACTCAGCAAAATGGTTTTTCTGAGAGGAAAAACGGGTCACTTATGGAAACGGCATGATGTATGGTCAAAATTCAAGCTTTGCCGCATTCTTTTTGGCTTGAGGCCATCATGTGTGCCAATTATGTACTAAACAGCTATCCTACAAAATCTTTTCAGTCTATTACTCCATATGAAGCATGGCATGATGGAAAGCCTTCTATTGAGCACATGCATGTTTTTGGCTGTTTGGCATATGCTTTGGTGCCACAAACACAGCGCAGAAAATTGGATGATACGGCTGTCAAATGTATTTTTGCTGGTTATAATGTTGAAAGCAAAGGTTACAAGTTGTGTCATCCACAAACAAATCGTATTCTGGTTTGACGGGATGTTGTGTTTGTGGAAGATTCTGTTAAGCCTTTGCTCTCATTTACTAGTAGAGATAGTAATGTAAGCTCACAGGACATTTATGACCGTTTATTGCCTCTTTTCAGTGGTGGAAGTTCGAATGTAAATTCAAATGAGGAAAATGTACAGCCTATGGGAGGTTTTGAAAATGTTATCGATCAACCTATCATTGATGCAGATGTACATGATGTACTTGATGAGGAAAGGGCTGAAAATGAGCAGGCTAGAGGTATGCCAAAATGGCTAGTGTACATTGTGTGAGAGTAAATTGGATGCACCTTTGTCTAGTCGTACGCATTCAAGATCTGGCCATGCATCTTATGCATCAGATTGTTATGATTTGGCTATGTCTAGCTTGATGTTGAGGAAACTCTGTCTTTTGATGAAGCACAAATTTCAAAAAATTGGATGGCTGCCATGCAATCAAAATATGATGCACTTATAGAAAATGACACATGGAATTTATGTGAGTTGCCTCCTGGCAAAAAGACAATTGTTACAAAGTGGGTTTACAAGTTGAAACTCAAGCCGGATGGTGAGATTGATCGCTATAAGGCTCGAATTGTTGCAAAGTGTTATGCACAGCAAAAAGGCATAGATTATTATGAGACTTCTTATCCCACTTGTCGTATGAATACTGTGCATTTTCTATGTGCATTGGCAGCTCATTTTGGTTGGGATGTACATCAATCAGACATTGTTACTGCTTTCTTGAGTGGTGACATATTTGAGGAAGTCTATGTAACACAGTCTCACGGTTTTGTCAAGAAAGGACAAGAGGACAAAGTGTGCAGATGTAAGAAGGCTTTGTATGGGTTGAAGCAATTTCCTCCTACTTGGTATGAGAAAGCTGACACTCATTTGGTCGAACGAGGATTTCATAACAGTCCAGCGGAAAGCACATTGTATGTCAAGCATGAGGGTGATGTACTTCTCATTGTTGTTCTTTATGTGGATGATTTGCTGATCACTGGTCCCAATGAGGCATGTATTGCTGAATTTAATGCTGATTTGAGTGCCACTTTCATGGTGAAAGATTTGGGGTTGTTGCATCATTACTTGGGTATATACTTTAAGCAGTGTGATGGTGGTATTGCCTTGTGTCATAAAAGTTATATAGAGACATTGCTATGTAAGTTTGGACTTGAGGATTGCAAACCTATTTTCACTCCCATGGAAACATGTTTGAAGTTGAATCTAAATGATGCTACTGATCCTACTGATGTCAATCTTTACCAAACTATTGTTGGTTGCCTCATTTATGTATGCAACACGAGGCCGGATATTCAGTTTGCAGTCTCATAGGTGAGCAGATTTATGCATAGCCCAGGGTCTAAGCATTGGCAGGCAATCAAGAGGATTTTTCACTACTTGAGTGGCACTTTGCATCTTGGCTTGTTTTATCCCAAGAGGGGATCATTGTTGCCAGATTTACATGCTTTTTCGGACTCAGATTGGACTGGTTGTTATGACATGCGAGTGTCCACAAGTGGTTTTTGTTTCATGCTTAGCAGTTCATGTATATCATGGTTGATCAAGAAGAAACCTACTGTGGCCACTTCCAGTTGTGAGGCTAAGTACATGGCAGTCTTCACAGCTATGGTTGAGCGTGTATGGCTCGGACGTTGTTAGCAGCAAGCTAAGTTGGATACCATTCGAGATCCCATGTAAAAACATTTATTATTTTGGATAAATCAGGAATATTATAACTCCTATTTTGCGGATAAACCTTGTAATTCATGAGCCGGGGCTACAAGCTTCCAGATTGTATCAACCTGTCATTACCTATCTTTAGTTACAGCTCCCAGATTATTAGTTTTGACCACCAAAAACCTTGGCTAAGATATAAAAGACAATTTTTGTAAGTTATTATTAAGTTTTGGATAATGAAATACATAGCCTGAGGTAACGGCGCTCACTTCTCTCTTCCTACTCCCTCTCTGGTTGTCATATTGCAGTCGTGTTTGTTGCATTGCAACCGCAGGTAAGAGCTCTACACATTGACGTAAACACATCACAGTATTTCGTAGCTTTTGGCGTCACCGACCCACAGCCTAATTTCATCTTAAGTAGGCATTCACACTTCAAAATCAAAAACTAAGCATAGGCGGGGTATTGGGGCATCATTGTTAAGCATTTAGGTGCATTCTGGGTCGAAAACGACTAGGTAAAAAAACCATTGTTGTTAATAATCGCGATTTTGGCACTTGACCTAAGGTGCGAATTGAGAACATAAGCATGTGTTCTTAGGTCTTATAAACATGTCCTCGAAGTTTTTTTACGTTTGGATGTCATTTGATGCTATAATGGATGTGATTTGTTTGCCGATAAGCGATTGGCTTTTTGGTGATTTCAGTCACTTGAGTGTAGCTTGAGTTAAATGCGAGTTGTTTGTTGTTTTCTGAGAGATTGACAACCTCTTGTAGCCTCTATGCGCTAGTCGAGTCATCTTCATCCCATGGATTGACAATTTAATCATGGTTCTCGCTAAATCTTTAATAAGATAGGATAGTGAGATTAGACACCCGTCCCACATTTGGCACCACTGCGGGGATCAAAGAGACCTAAACTAGGGAAAAACATGAGCGTCTTGTGAAGTTATCCTTTAACTTCCTCTAGGATCTCCTAGAGTAAAAACTTTCTTTTAGAAACTGCATAGCTTAAGATTGTCGTCTTTTGTTGTGTAAAGGTAGGTTGGAAGTAATCGTACTTGTTGAGTGCCTTTAGGATTGTAGGATTGTAGAACTAGATTAGGATTTTGAGAATGATTTATAGACAAGACAAGTCTTAAGGTCAATGCTCAGAAAACCATAAAAAATAAGAAAACGAGTGTTTGTGAACACTTTCCATAACCCCATTGCATGAGAACCTAGGAGTAGAGTAAGTAGAATCCGAGGTGGATTTCAGAACATTCCTCTCTCCAAAAGAATCATTGTGAGTTGTTATTTGAAGTTGTAGAATTTCGGGTCTATGGCTAGAAATAGCACGAAAAGACTCCAAACCACTCAATCTGACTGGAGAGTATGCTTAAAAGTTGTATGAACCAGTGGGTAAGCTCAAGGACACTTTGAGATAAAAATTTCAAGAGTTTGCAAAAACTCAGATTATTTATTTTTTCTTAAAATTTTAGGTCAAATTAAGTTTTGACTTGATTCATAGGCTTAAAATAACTCATGAAAAGATTGTCCATGAAAAAAGTGCAAAAAATGGTTCATTTTAAGCCTGAAGTAAATGATCACGATTATTTACTTTCGGCTCAAATTTGACCAAGGTTGACACCAATGAATCATTGCACGTGTATAAAAAACTTCTGTAAAGGCACAAAAGATTTGGATCACCAAACTGACAAAAAACTGGGTAAAAACTAAAGTTTGTACTGACTTTCTGAAACTTGAGTGTAAATTGAAAACAAAATTGTCCAAACTTGATAAGATTTGATTCATAGGTTTATATTGATGTGATAGACATGACTACATGCTCACTTGACCAAAAAGATGCAAAAAGTTGCCAGAAGTAAATAATCGTGGTTATTTACTATTGACCCATTTTTCAACTTTTTGGACTAAGTTAGCATACCACTAGTTTTACCATGTTTTAATAAGCCCACAAACCAAATTAGGTAAGATTTGGATCATTGGATTGAAAATTGTGACCAAATTTGCAAAGTCAGTCTGCGGACACAAAACTGATGACCATTTGACCAAAAATTGTCCAAACTTAGTGAAACTTGGCTAGAAACCTTAAGATGAAGTGCTTAATAGATCTGTGTCAAGGTTGGGATAAAAACTTGTAAAAAAATAGAAAGAATAAATAATCGGGCGATTTTTATATCTGCTACAATTTTGCATATTTGATCATACCACAAGGTCAAGCATATCAAGTAGACCATACAAATCAAATTTTGGTGACATTTGGATCACAAATTAATGAGACTTAAGCCAGATTCTTGAAATCAAAGTCTGCGGATACGAAACAGTTAAACTTGAATAAATTTTGTCCAAACTTGTTGAAACTTGTCCAGGACCTTAACAGGTTGTACACTTGGCAAATCAAGCCAAAAAGTATAAAAATTTGACAAAAGTAAATAATCGTGATTATTTACTACTGCAACACAGAGACACCAATTTTGACTTCTGAGCTTGTACAATGTTAGACCAACATAATACAAGGCCACCGGGAAATTTTGGGTTCAATCGAATCTAAATTGGTATATGTTCACTCAGTTTTCGAGTTGCAAATTAGTCCTTTGATTTTTGCCAAAGTCGAGTTGAAAATTGCAATTGTTGACTCAATTAGCTCGATTTGCAGTGATCCACATAGACCAATTACAATAGTTAGCAAAAACTATACGGTCTTTGTGAAAGAATAGCTAACTTGGTCAAATTTGTACAAAAATCAGGTTCCAGACAAGGAATCAGTAGCTTGACAGAAGTTGCAATCAAGTTTTTTGAAAGAAATTGACGACAAGTCGATCCAAAGGTAAGTACTCTATCCAGGGCTTCATAAGTCTTTATGAACCTTAGATCTAGTCGTGTACTAGGAAATCAAAGCATACTTGAAGAAACCTCCAGTAGAGAATCCGCTGAAGAAAGCGTGAATCAAGGCAATTCCTTGCACACTATCCTTGAAGAAGTCTCAGACACTTTCTTAGATTCAACATCTGAAATGTCTTCTTATTCGACTCACTTGGAAATCGGAATGACAATGCGCTATAAGCATATACTCTCTTTTTATAAGCTAATCGCCACGGAGCTCAGGTTTACCTGGATCCTAACGAAGAGTATGATGTTTGCATTGATGACCATGATATTCAGTTTGAAGAAGAGATTAGGGCAAGAAAACAAGAAAAAATGTACATTGATAGAAATGGAACTCAGTATTTACAAGTCAAAAACCCTGACATGATAAACAAATAGAGGTTAGAAGTAAATATCATAATTCCAGATATGGTCGCTGGAATTGGAGCTGATCTCTTGAGACAGCTAATTCTAGTGTTGAAGGATTTCAGCTACTAGTGTGGGAAGATTTCAGACAACAGACTGGACAGAAATCAGAGACTAGACTGAAATGTGGATACTGAAATAAGAATCAGACTTATAGACTGGAATAAGGTTCAGATTCAGAAGACTGGACGAGACGTAAGTATCACTGAAATATATGCCATGATTGAGATTACAGATCAAGATTACAGCGAATATGATTACAGAGAGAAAGTACAGCCGACAATACTGCCACTGATGCTCAAGTACAATTATAGCCCAAAGCGCTAATACAAGTGATAACAATTTCCAACCCGATAATAATGTAATGGGCCCTATTTATACACTTCGGGTTTACTGTAGTAATTACTCTAGTAATTACTAAGTAATTCGTTGCCCATCTTCTAAGAACACGTTCCCACATGGTGATTATCCAGCGGTCTACATCCTTCCCTTCTTTCTTGAATTTTGGTAAGATTCCAAAATTTTCTGAAAAATTCCCTTGTCTGATTCTGATGTAAGACTGAAAAATCCATCGTTTGGTTCTGATGTTGGGATGCCAGCTTGACCACATAGAGAATGGTCATTCAAAGATTACGAGTAGGAGTTCAAGAAGGACCAAGGATTGTGGAAGGCAGCAGAAAAGGCCAAGGTGGAGCTCTCACTAGGCCAAGGTGGAGCTGTCATCAGGCCAAGGTAGAGCTGTCATCTCTCACTACCTGCTGAGAAGAAAAGTCGCCACGGAATTCTGAGATGGAACTACCCAGTATCCTTCCATTGGACCGTCTTCCTTTTGCCTTTTCTCTTTGACCGGGATGGTGCCTGAGAAGTCCCAGCACTAGCATTATCCTTCTGAATTAGTCGGTAAATGGCCTCCTGCTCAAACTGATCCTGCCGGTCTGTGGTCATCTCTACCTCATAAGTCGTAAGAGAATGATAGGTTTTGGTGTCAGGATCATAGAGTGCATGCCTGCCCTTGCTCAGTCTGGTTCTGGCCAGTTTATGACAATGCGAAGCAGTATGGATCCATCCTTCTGGAAGAGGCTGATTTGTTTTGACACGAGGTTCGAAAAGAATCTCAGTCATCTCCCTGTTCTGCGGTGCCAGACCCGGCTTTGCTGCACTGTCTTTTTCAGGTAATTTGGAAGATTTGACCGTGAGTTGTAGCAACTGATTAGTAATCTTGGTCAATCCTCTGACTTGAATCTTCCACTGGCCCATACACAGCTGAATCCTATGCAGCTCCTCTTTCATTTCCTGAATGTCATTGATTTGGAGAGCATCATTGAGCAATGTCTGCCAAGTCTTCCATTCCACAGCTGATCGCTCATACCAATCCTGAAGCTCATCAATTATTTGAAATATGTGAGTCGATCAACTGGTTCTTGATGTTGAGGATACATCGCTGGAAAGAATCTTGGCAGCTCAGTTTCTCTTGCTCGAACAGCATACAAGAGAACTGGAGAATCAGACACAAATTCCAGGAAATTGAGAACAGCCTGGTTCTCCTGTTGCATCATCTTTCTGGTGATTCTCACTAGCTAGAACAGGGTTCGGAGAGCAGCAGCCTGTGCACCTACTAACATTCGCGTTTGAGGTCCTCTGCTAGTAGCTGTCTGGTCCTTAAGAATGGCTTTGACTCTCTGATCCAAAACACCTCTGGCAGCTTGCATTTGTACCAGAACTTCCTTGAGTTGTATCCTAACATCCTTCATGCAGCGGTAAGTTGGTTTGTTACCCAGCAGAAGTTCCAGTTCTAGAGCTAAGGACCGACAATCTGCAGTAGACTGCCTTTGCCAGTGCGGGTTTGCCACTTTCTCATCAGCATTGAGTATCCATTCCGGAACTCGTTCCAAGAGTGGACTATACTGGGATGCGCAGGGAGTCTACAAGCTTCTTTATCATGGAAAGCAGCTGATTTCCAATGTTCTACCATTTCCCTGGCTCCCACATATAGTCTTTGAAATCTTTCCAAGTCAGTCTAGAGAGCATTGTCCTCCAGATATTGTCTGGTGATGGAGGCATGTTGATGTCTCAATTGCTTATTCAAAGTAATGAGCTGCAGTGAATGCTGATGATCAGCCACTGGTCCCTCATCCTGAACTTTCATTTTCCCTTTAGCCTCTCTGTTGTGATGGGACTGATCAATTGGCTGATTCCCAGTGTTACTAGGTTGCTGCTCTTCAGTCTACTGATACGCGACTAGTGCTCTTTATCTTGTCCTTCCTGCTGACCCTCATTCTGGTCTGTCTAGTCTGGCTGTGACTGGCCTCCTTCATCTGGCCCTGTCCCACCAGTACCAGGTCCCGAAGGTGGAGATGGTGGTGGGGCATCATCATCGTCCTTTGTATGCCCAATTTCTTGATCATCCTCCTCCTGATCAGCTGCATCTTCTTCATCTTCTTCATCCGCATCCGGGAAAGTCTGTTGCTCAATATAATCCATTATAGCTTGGTTCATCAGAGCATTATTGAACTCACCCACCTTGTCCTGCAAATCGCTCTGCATACTTTCCAACAAGGACTTTAAATTTTCTAAGTTGAAAACAGCATTGCCTGAAGGGTTTACAATTTCAGACAAGCTATTGTAGATGTATCTATCAGTCAGCGAACACTTGAGAGCTGTATGGTGCAATAGCAGCTTTCTGAATTCCGCCCGCTTCATCCTGAGCATCGTTTCAGCTTGTTCGACAGCTCTCAGTGCTTCATTCCTTTGACTTTTGATGATCATAATTTCAGACTCAGCCTTAGCTAACTTTTTGTTCAACAACTCCTGAGTCCTTTCTGATTGAGCTTCCAGTACCCTGTGTTGTATGTTCTGCACTTCCTGGGCTTTCTGGAGTGTTTCAATCTGATGCTATGCTTCTGCCGAGTCAGCTTTAAGCTTTTTGACTTCGTCTTTTGATCCTGCAACCTCCACCAATTGTCCCATACAACTGACAATGGTATTCCAAGAAGACTGTATCAGTACTGAACATTTGTCTTTGACCGTGGCTGGATCAGAATCAACAGGTTCATATATTGCCACTGGAGCCACGTAGGGTAAAGTTGCATAATCAGTTTTGCTGAGCAAAAGATGCCCTCTCAATTTCTGAGTTTGCATTTGCTGCAACTTATCCTGTTTTACCAGTTGGCAGATGATTTCCAGTAATGGTAGGAACTCCACTAGACAAAGTTGAGAACGCTGGACCTTTCCCTTTGTTCAGTTGACTCTTGCCTTTGTCCCCTGACTGGTCTGGTATCTTCTTCACAGTGACTGGCTTGACATGATCATTCCCAGATCCAGTAGCAACTATATTTTTGACAACTGGCTGATCAGGCACAATCTTCTGAGTAGATTGCTGCTCAGTTTTACTCATCTCAACTTTCTCAGTGCTTACTGCCTTAACCTGGGTTTCTATTTGCTTCAAAAACTCACTGCTTTTTGTCAGTGTAATTATTGGCTTCTTTCAACTGCAATCTTCTTTTGCAGTGGCTTTCCTTTTCAGGTCAGTCGAAATCGTTTGACTGTCTGTTTCCTCTTCATTTGAGGACAGTTCAATTTTCTTTGGTTCAGAAATGGGTTGCTCACTCCAAGCCTGCTTTACCTGCTCATTAACATCTGTAGCAGTAGCCCAATACAGGAATTGCCAGACATACCATGCCTTGAAAACAGTTTGAGATTTCAGCTTGGCAGTCTGTTGGAGTACATTATGCGAGAGTATTCGACAAAGGTTGATATGGACTTGTGGATCCAGTATCTTGGCCAAAATCATAGCAAACAATTTTTCTAACACATACGTTGGGTTGTTCTTAAGGCTGACTGCTTCAGCTACAAACCTATAAGAAGCGGAGGCTTCCAGTCCTGCTACTACTGGAACTCCTTGAGCACTTGCCTTACGCTTCTTTCTAGCCGTTTCATCCTCCTTCAAAGCGATACTTATTTGCTGCGCATTTGCCACAGACGGTTTGGGCTCATTAGGCATCCGAAATGCAAATGCAATGGCTTCTGGTGTCACTGACACCTTCCTACTATTTACCATAGCACTGCTAGTTTCAGCATCAAAGGAGTCAAGAACTTGCTTGATGATATCTGAATCAAAAGCAATCCTTGTAGCTTGCAACACAACTCGCAAATCCCAGAGTTGTAGTAGAGTCATTGCGTGATCAGTAAATACATATCGTTGGATTTTACTGTATGGAAGAACGGAAAGGCTTGCCTTTGCCTCAGCAACTATAGCCTGGGTTTCCTCAAGAGTTTCCTGCATCTTCTCTGAGCCTTTACTTCTACCCATACACTGTGAGGTCGATGACGATGAAACAGGCGAAGGAGAAGATGACTTACTTCTTTCGAAGCCGTTTCCTAGTGTCGCTGGTAAGACTGTTTGACAATCAGCTGTCTCGTCAGAGGTCGAAGTTTGCGGCTGTAGTGAAGAAACCTCGGAGATCGGCGATGGCCAATGGTTGACAGGAGGAAAGTGTCGCGCGGGAGATTTATGGGGAAAAATGTTGTCTCGTCAGAGGTCGAAGTTTGCACCTGTAGTGAAGAAACCTCGGAGCTCGGTGGTGGCGAATGGTTGACAGGAGAAAAGCGTCGCGCAGGAGATTTATGGGAAAAAATGCTAACTCTCCTAACTGTTATACGTGTTCGCGCCATAAAAGCTCCACCACTCGCCGCTCCTAGACTTGTGTGTGTCGTTGCTGTCATGGCAAACATGCATTGGACAAGAATGCGACCCATCCTTGTAATAATTACCACTAGCGTGCCATTTGACCGTTGGGCGCTTATAATTTGGAAAGTGTCCATACTGGTACTGAACTGATTCCCAGTTTGGTGCGACCGTACTGGTACTGATTTTAAGATCAGACTGATCTGGTCCTTCTGGTACTGGTTCTGAAACTGGAACCGATTGCACATGAAAAAGTCCAAAAATATCTGATTCCGGTATCTCTTGATCAGCAACCTCTAGTTCCTTAGTTCCTTGTTCTAACCCAGTTTCTCTAGTCTCTGAATAATAGAGCTTGATTTTTGCGCCATTATACACTCCAGGAAACATTAGTCCACATAAATCTTTCAATCTGACTGTGCCATTGGAGAAGACCCAATCGACCTCAAAAGGTCCTGCCCAGGCAATCTTCAAATTCGGCTTCTTTGGACCCAATCTAGACTGATATAGAAGCACTAAGTCTCCTTTCTGGAATTCTCGAACTTTAATTCGACGATCATGCCTGTGCTTCCTTTGTTGTTGAACAATTTCTTGTTCCAATATAGCCCTTTGCCTGAGTTCATCTAACTGCATCAATTCATCCAGTCTTTTCTTAAGATTATGGTTGAAGTCTAATCCATACTTCATAGCCATTCTCAGACTGGGGATTACAAACTCCATAGGAACCACAGCTTCAGTACCATACACCATTTTGAATGGTGTCATTCCAGTAGTTACCTTATAAGCTGTCCTATAAGCCCATAAAGCAGTCTGAAGCTTCAAATCCCACTGGTCTGGTTTCTTTTGCACCACCTTAGTGAGAATATTCTTTATTGTCTTGTTGCTACTTTCAGCTTGTCCATTGCATCTAGGATAGTAAGGAGTAGATTTACGATGCTTGACTGAAAGCATATCCAATAGGATTTCCATAGTATCATTGATAAAATATGTTCCTTGATCGGTCACAATTTTTACTGGACATCCATATCGGCAGGCAATATTCTCAAACAGAAACCTTGTAGTTGACTTGGCTGTGTTGTCTGGAAGAGCCTTAGCTGCAACCCACTTGGTAACATAACAAGTAGCTATCACGATGTACTTGTTCTTCCTGGGAGTCACCTTCTTAAAAGGTCCCATAAAATATAGTCCCCATTTCATGAATACTCCCAATGGTTGTATTGGCATTAAGGGAGTCATGTCTGCAGCTGTTGGTCGGCCCATTCTTTGGCATATGTCACAAGTTTTACAAAACCTTCTGACATCAGCAATCAGTGTTTGCCACCACAGACCTGCTTGCAGAATCTTCTTGTAGGTTACTTCGTTGGAAAAGTGTCCACCAGACTCACCATTATGCGCTTATGAAATCACTTGCATTCGTCCTTCCTTAGGGACACATCGTCGAAGTATACTATCCACACCTAGTTGATAAAGTACTACTCCGATGATGGTAAATTTCAGCCTTTTTATGATCAGAGCTTTCTTCTGATTCTATTTCCAATCCTCCGGAAAGGCACCTTGGGAAAGGAATTGAAGCAAAGAGGTGGACAAGGCCAAATGCAAAGGCACCAAAGGAGGAGATCCTGCCGGCCAAGGTGAAAGGTGCAAGTGGCCATGGTGTAGCATGCAAGGTTTCCAAAAATACACTAAGCCAAGTGTTGGCAATGCATAAAATTTCTAAAAGAACTCCAAAGGGAGTGCACTACATGGTATCACACCACATATTTTTCTTTTTTGGACTCCTATGCACACCCCTATAAAAGGGTGCTTATGTTCATTTGTAAGGGTCTTTTTTTTTGGGACCAATGTCGTTTGCCAAGATGGGTTTTTTCTTGCCCAAGCTTGTGGAGCTTTTGTTTTGATTGCCGAGGTTCATGCTGGCAGGGTGTTGATTGTACATGCTATTGCCTATGCTAGTAGACGGTTCCCTTCTGTTTCAGGCGTCATTCCCCCTTCCCCCTTCTCTTCTCTGCTTGTGTGCGTGTGTTTCGGGGTGTGTGTCGGCGTATGTGGCCCCCCGAGGTTTGTCGTGCAAAGAGAGATAGAGAGAGGTTGTGTGAGTGAGGAAGGCTGTGAATTGAGCGGAGCGTAGTGATTGAGTTTGTCTGGTGCAGTGCAAGGCGTATGTGCGTGCGGTTGTGTGAAAGCAGTGGTTTGCTTGCGGGTAGTGTTGATTTTTGAAGGTGAACTCTAGTGGATTGGGGCACTGTGTATACCCTAGGCTATAGTGAGGCATTGTGTTGTGTGCTGGGTGTGTTCCCCTTTCCCCCTCTCCAACGGCTTGCCATACGCGCTCTTGACATTTCCTAAAGACTACCTAATCGTCTACGGATGGTTTCAGTAGGCATAGAAGCCATTTTCGAAGTCTGTTTGCGTTTTTCCGTAGAAAAACGCAACCGGATTCGACCTTCGGCTTGTGTATTTGATGTTTCTTCTGTCCGTTTAACCTATGGCTTGCCATACCTTGTCTTGACATTGCCTTAAGACAACTTAATTGACTACGGATAGTTTTGGTAGTCATAGAATCAGTTTTCGAAGTCCGTCTGCGTTTTTTCGTAGAAAAACGCAATCCGATTTGACCTACGGCTTGTGTATTTGGAGTTTCTTCTATCCGTTTCACCTACGGCTTGCCATACACGCTCTTGACATTTCCTAAAGACTACCTAATGGACTACGGATGGTTTCGGTAGGCATAGAATCAGTTTCCGAAGATCGTCTGTGTTTTTTCGTAGAAAAACACAATCGGATTTGACCTACAGCTTGTGTATTTGACGTTTCTTCTGTCCGTTTGACCTACGGCTTGCCATACACGCTCTTGACATTGCCTTAAGACTACCTAATGGACTACGGATGGTTTAGGTAGGCATAGAAGCCATTTCCGAAGTCCATTTGCGTTTTTCCATAGAAAAACGTAACCGGATTTGACCTACGGCGTAGAAGCCGTTTATGAAGTCCGTTTGCGTTTTTCCGTAGAAAAACCGAACCGGACTTCAAAAACGGCTTGTATTTTGGGCGTCTTTTCTATCCGTTTGACCTACGTCTTGTTATATGCCCCCGCCCAACCTTTTTTGAGGAGGAAGCTTGTCTCTAAGAGCAACGACGGCGCTGTTGTTGCTCCCTAGAGGACCTTCATGTGTAAAGGTGAGAGTTGAGCTTCGAATGTATTTTGAGCTAGTGAAATGAAATCATGGGCTGCATCAGACGATCCAGGTCACTTTGGCTTGACATCCATAACGCCCGGTCAGACTACTGACCATGGAGGAGATTAATGAGGTCCGCCAGCGCGACAGATGCTGGATCTCCTATGATCTACCTATCCCAGCTAGTTGTTTTAGCTGCTTAGTCCACACCCAACAGTTTAGGATTCCATAATATTTTATTTTGTCATTATGTCATCTTGTTATTCTGACTTTGTATCAGTCTACCACATTGTAACTTTCTGGTCTCATAGGTCACTTTGGCCTTTTGAAGAGTTAATATAACATTTAATTTCATTTCTTTCTTTTGAAGAGTTAATATAACATTTCCTTTCTTTCTTTCTCTCTCTCTCTCTCTCTAGTTTTAATTTCCTACGCACATTTTTCTCTCTCTATCTCTGTCTTTAATTTCCTACACGCACACACACTTCTCTCTTTCTCTCTCTCTCTCTCTCTCTCTCTCTCTCTCTCTCTCTCTCTCTTTAATTTCCTACACGCACACACACTTCTCTCTTTCTCTCTCTATCTCTCTCTTTAATTTCCTACATACACACACACTTCTCTCTCTCTCTCTCTCTCTCTCTCTCTCTCTCTCTCTCTCTCTTTCCTACACAAACACACACACATACCACTCTCTCTCTCTCTCTCTCTTTCCTAAATACACACACACACACACACACATCGCTCTCTCTCTCTCTCTCTCTCTCTCTCTCTCTCTCTCTCCTTCCTACACACACACACACACACACACACGATGTGGAGAGAGAGAGAGAGGGGTTGGGGGGGGAAGAGTGCCATAATACCTGCTGCGTAGGTTTCGGCCAAGATCTGAGAACGCGCGCGTTGAGAGCGAAAATGACACCTTCGTGCGGGTTCGGCTTTTTTTCCCCAAATTCTTAGCGTCGATATGTCCGTCGATAACTGCGTCGATATACGCGTGGAAAAATTTACCTTTCTACGCTAATATCCATGGGCATATCGACATAGTGATTATCGACGCACATATCGACGGAGTGTAAGAACGTCGATATAGACGTGGAAAGGCACCGGCGTCGATAACTTTGGGTTATGTTGTAGTGATTTTTGCAAAATTAACACACAATCTGCATTGTGCAATTGATAACAAAAAACTTCCAAGGATATTCTCTTAGTGGTATCTTTGATCTCTTGGCGAAGGCACTTTGATACTTTCCACGGTCCTTTCTTTATCTCCGTGTCCTCACATGGCCATATTGTTTAATCAAATCCTTGGTCACTTCTTTATTGATAACTTTCCATTGCAAATGGTTTGGATTTGTCCATTTGGATAGTCGTCGACTTGGGGCAGTCACTTAATAGTTATGTGACTTTACGTGAGTGCAACAGAAGGGGTTATTTATTCACATTTTTTTCACATTTTCACATAAAAAACAATATCATAAAATGAAACTAGGAAAAAAAATTACAGATTGAATAGGAAAAGGGTGTGTTTTATTTCTCAAACAATTCACAGATAAGGAATTTTAAAAATATTCCTTGAAGGCACGTAATATACATAATCTATACATAATGATCCCCCCGAGGTCGTCGAGAAGTGCGCATTGATTGTTGTGTGGACATACCGTGCGCTAGAGATTCATGCACTAAAACGCATAAATAGCCACTTGTTGTTGATCATATGGCACCGTTTGGCTACCACAAGCTTATTCTTCATCAGCCATAGTATCTTATAATTTCAATGGACAAATAGAAAGATATTCAATATCTTTGACAAAAATTTGGTCTCACGATTCAGCAACCTCAAAGATACCACAATTGGCGTATTATAGTTCAATCAAATATTCTGCAATTGATGCAAAAAACAAAATCATAATTGAACCACAAGACAATCGATTAAATACATGCAGATTCAAATATACTTTAAATGACTCAATGAGGTGAACCACCCAAAACCCAAAAAATAGACTTCAATGCAAATAAAATACACAGACAACAAGACAAAGTACAATAGGATTAGGATCTAGCTAATGACAGGAGGCACATCATGTCCCCCAAGGTGCCCCCATTGTAGTATTAGAAGATTATGATCTAAGCAGCATTGTTGGTAAAGCCAATGCATCTTACAATGGAGGGGTGAATTGTTTGCATTCCTTGCTCTCTCTGAAAGCTATAAAATTTTGCCTCACTCTCTCCCTTGTAGAATTATCCTGCATATGTAATGTGCTTTGGAAAGAAAGAAATTTCTTTAATGGTGTATAAAGTGCATACACCAAAAGAGCCTGCTCCAACCCTTCCACCTTCCACCAGGGCTTGTGGGGAATGCCGATCAGATGAGCACACTTGGAATTCAATGATGTGTGCGTGATTGTGCCGGTGCCACTAGCATCTGATCGACCACCCATAGCCGCTTACGCATATTGGGCCATCTTTAATCTCTTGGATAAGGAATCTTGGTCTTGATCTTTCACCCGCTTCATCTTGACCTTTTGCTCCTCCCATAATTTATCCTAGAGCTCTATCTTTGCCATATCACAAGTGGGATGGAGATATTCATGTAAGTCTCTGCAAAGACTTTCATATTGCCCAACATTGTCCTGACCTTGTGGTAGGGGTCAAATTCTTTGATCCCTGTAGGAATCAACAACGCCTTCACCTTGCAGCCTGCACTCTGTGTTCTCCCATATAGCACTAATGAGGTCTTTAATGAAGACGTCACTTTCATTGATCTGCTATATGCGACCATCTACACAAGATGATATTGCCAAAGTATATTCTTTTTGAATGGCACACATAATAATTTTCTTTTGATGTGGCATCATTTTTTCACTGGACAATAAAATACAACATAGTAAATTTACAGTTTCATGGGTGCACTGGCACTCTCACATTAGCTCAAGCAAACCATAATTGTGTACGATTATATTGATACTAATCAAAAACCATTTTCACTTTAGCATGCTATGTTTAATTGTGTAAAAAAAAAAAAAACAAGTAACTCTTAAGAAAATCATCTAGAGCAGACAATACACGTTGAAAACCCAAAACTTTTCAGCATATTGTGATAAACCAAAAAACAAGAGTTCATATTTTACAATTGCACTCTCACACTAGTTCAAACAAACCATACCCGTGACTTAAAGACGTCAAAAAATTGTGCAAGATTATATTCATTCAGGTTGATAATCATTTTCAATTTAAAGTGCTATTTTTAATCGTGCAAAATGCAATAAAAACAAGTAACTCAACAGAACAGTTTAAAAATCCAAAACATTTCCAAATATTTTGATTAAACATAAGAGGTGAGTTTATATCTTTCACGTTATCACTTCAAAAAAAAATTGATTCAGTAGAATACATATGCATCATGATGTATATATTTTCAATCTCATTTTAGATCTTTTGAAAACATTGATAGTATAATAACCGGTCATAAATTGCAGAGAATGTCTTGCTCTTTAAAAAGATTAAAATGAATGTCGTATTGCAAAATGCATGTTTATACCATTTTAAATTGAAAGTATATCAGCTATTTTAAATTTAAAATAGTATAAACATGCAAAATGCATGTTTATACTATTTTAAATTGAAAGTATATCAGCTATTTGTAGACATAGAGAAATAGCATAGTGTGAATATTACTTCTTTAAATGTAGCATTTAAAATAGCAATGATGATTGATGAATAAAACATTCTTTTGAATATGATTAAATAGTATATATTTTCACAAGAACACTTAAAAACAACAATTTCAGACAGTTCAAACATTTGTTTATGAAATACTCTTTACGACCGCGTTACCAACCAAGTATTTCATATACTTAATACTTAAAAAAATAACTGCACATGCACATACAAATTATATGGAGTTCGTACGACCAACTTGAACGCCGCATTTATGCAAAAACAAATGCTTCTAACAAATGACACTTCATTAGCCGTGTTACCGATTGAGTGTCATCCGAATCTAAAGAGCAATGATGGGTGGCATACGAGCATCATATATCTGCGTTATCGATTGATGCCCATATGTTTTTTAGGAAAGAGGAGGGAAATTTGACTCACCTCAACGATACTAGAATTGTAGCATTATCGACATCGTACTCAGACAGTGAGCCAATACTTACCACAAGGACCCCATATTCCCGGCATTAGGGAGGTGATGCCCCCATGGTAAGCAATGTTGCATATAATAGATTATGTACTCACTCACATTGTGTGGTAACGTATCTTATGAATGTCGTGCAATACGACAAAAGGCATGCTGCCACACAACGCATGTACAGGCACAGCATACATCCAGGTCTTGTGATCAGGGTCTCTGTTATTGTCGTGCATTGTGACGTACACTACAAGCTATGCTTAACATTAGCGACACTCATACTGCGACGCTTAAACATGAAAATGCACGGCGTCGCTATATGCGTCTCTATAGGCATCTCTATGAGCGTCGCTATGTTACTTGTAACATAGCGACGCTCATAGTGACGCATATAGCGATGCCGACAGGGCTAAAAAAATAACCAAGAGCGTCCGAAAACTCAGATCTCAGATCTGAGTTTTCGACGCGTGCTCAAGCAAGCAAGGTAATGCTCTCCCTCTCTCTCTCTCTTTCTTCTCCACACACACACACACGAGGAGAGGAAGGAGAGCCAGGTATGCTCCTTCCCTCTCCTCACTCTCATGTTCCCTTCCCCTCTTTCTCTTTCTCCTTCTCTCTCTCTCTCTCACACACGCACACACATACACACACACGAGGAGTGGAAGGAGAGCTGGGTATGCTCCTTCCCTCTCCTCACTCTCATGGTCCCTTCCCCTCTTTCTCTCTCCCTCTCTTTCACACACACACACACACATTGTGTTTTTGAGAGAGAGAGAGATAGAACAAGAGAGAGAGAGAGAGAGCACAAGCATAAACAAAAAACGCACACACATGCATACACAAAGAAAGCACACACACATTGAGAGAGGAAAAGAGAGAGAGCATGCATAAACCAAAAATGTGCACACACACATGTATAATCAAAGAAAGCACACACACATTGAGAGAGGAAAAGAGAGAGAGAGCATGCATAAACCAAAAAAACGCACACATACATGAATAATCAAAAAATGCACACACATTGAGAGAGGAAAAGAAAGAGAGAGAGAAATATATATAAAACAAAGAGAGAGAGAGAGAGAGAGAGAGAGAGAGAGAGAGAGAGAGAGAGAGAGAGAGAAAAGAAGAAGAAGAAGAAGAAGAGAGTCTTAACATCGTAGGAAAGTATCCCAAGAGACCTTAAAGATCTAGTCGACAGGAGTTGAACTCAAGACATGTTATTCATAAGAGAAAGGGCATAACCAATCTATCACACTTCGGTGATAGAAAAGTTATACCATTTTTCTCCTTTTTTTATTGGCGTGCACACACACCAGAGAAGAAGAGAGTTTAATTTAACGTCATAGGAAACTAATTAAAGAGACCTAAAAATCTAGCCGACGACGAGTTGAAACCAAGACTTTTTATTCAAGAGGACAATGGCATAACCAATCTACCACACTTGGGTGATAGAAAGGTTATACCATTTTTCTCTTTTTATTGGCACACACACACCCACACACACACACACAAGAAGAAGAGAGTTTTAACGTCGTAGGAAACTATCCCAAAAGACGTTAAAGATTATGTTAGATGTAGACTTTCTTTAAATTAGATTTAGGTTTATTTTAGTTAAATTAGATTAGATTTATGTTTATTTTTAGTTAGATTTACGTTTGATTAGATTTAGGTTTATTTACGTTAGATTTAGATTTACGTTATATTAGATTAGATTTAGGTTTATTAATTTAGGTTTAGGGTTGTTATATTAAATTAGATTTAGGTTATTTAATTAAGGTTAGGAGAAATGGCGAGGAAATCGTTTAAGATAAGGTTAGAAGAAATGGCGAGAAAATGGTGAGAAAATTCCTGCGCTCACAACCTCGACAGTCCATGCGGACCAGCAATTCCATCTGCATGTTCGAGTGCTCCTATCATACAATAAGCCGTCATGTTCAGCTAATGGAAGAGCAAATTGAGCATACACAGAAATTAGTGATGCAAGATGACGATTTCAAGGGTCACACACACACACACACACACCACGCACATCCCGTCAAATCTAGAATAAGAATTAAGTTCCTTGAGCAGACATCAGCTACATTGTAAGAATGACATACCTGCATGCTACAAACAAAGATCTACTATGAAAATATGTTAAGATGCCGTGAAATGCTATAGCTAGAGAACAGGCAAAGGGGTTTTGTCCACTACATGCAGTATCATGTAGACGTGGGTGTGTAGATTTCTTGTACCCACAAATATAGGCATTGACCAATAAAGACGAGATTATAACCCAGTGGTTCTGATCTCCGTGCACCTCTAGACTGAGGTGTGCAGGGATTGGATATAACTAGAGAATGTGAGGTAGTTAAAGTGTGAACAAAGAGAGAGAGAGAGAGAGAGAGAGAGAGAGAGAGAGATAAAAGATTCTAAATGTCAATAGAAGATTAAATTTTTTGTCCAGGTTATAAGATTTTTGCCCTCATTATGAGTAGTGACGAGGATGTGGGGCCGTCCAACCGAAACACCTATCTGTCCGAGGATCTTATGTTCTTGTAACCATTGCAAGCATGCTGTGCAACGGAGAAGACGTGTTTCTTTGCATCACGTTCACGAATTTGGTGAGTTTGATCCATCTATTATAGATCAAGTTGTTGCCAATTATAACTCGTTGGACTCTGACGCTGGCCAACAGGTAGCAATCTTGCAACTCAATAGACGTGTTCGCAGGTGCTTTGGTCAAGCAACATATGTTAGGCCACAAGATGTAGCCTCTGACAGCTCGGGGGATGATCATGCAGACCACATTCCCAATGAGGCAATGTTTGAGCCCGAAATTGATGAATTGATCGAGACGATCATGGATTCAAAAGGCTTGTCTATGATGATATGAAAAGTGAAGCCGATACGCCATTGTATAATGGAGCACGTGTGTCTAGATTGAAAGCGCTCCTAGTTCTTCTCAACATGCAGACAAAGTTTGGATGGAGTGACACTAGCGTCACAACACTTTTCAGGTGATCTATTACAATTAGTTTACTTTAATAAAACTATAAATGTGTAATGATGTGATAGATTTTTACACAATTGTACCATATTTTTATGTTGTGTAGATTGCTCAAAGAGCACATACTACCAGTTGATAATGTGATGCTAGATTCTCGAGAGGAAGCAAGAAAGATTTTGCGAATCTTGGGGATGGATTACAATTCGATCCACGCTTGTCCTAATGACTGCATTCTTTTCAGAGGGGAATACATAGACATGGAGAAGTGTCCGAAATGTGAATCCGAAAGATATCGAGTAGATCTCCACGGAACAAAAATTCCGCAAAAGGTTTTGCGACATTTTCCTCTACTTCCTCGCATCAATCATTTCTTCGAATGTAAGTCCATGGCCGCCCTAGCATCATGGTATGAGGAGAATAAATCTTTGGATGGTGTGCTACGGATTCCTGCAGATTGTGCAGCCTGGAAACATATAGATGGAACACGGACGGATTTTTCTAGGGAAGCTCGAAATTTGCGCTTAGGCCTGGCTATGGATGGCGTAAATCCATTTGGTCAAAGATCAACATCTTACAGTGTATGGACTGTTGTCATCGTCAAGTACAACATTCCCCCGTGGTTGACTACGAAGAAGGGGCACCTATGGCTAAGCTTGATTGTGCCGGGGCGATATAAAGTGAAGAATATGGATGTGTATCTTTGTCCACTATTGGAAGAGATACAACAATTGTGGATTGGCATAGAGGTGGTGGATATGAGCCGACACACAGGTCGACGGAATGCTTTGATCAGAGGCATTCTAATGTGGACCATGCATGACTATCCCAGACTAACAGAATGCTTAGGTGATCTATTTACACTCCTCACTCAGACACTGTAAATAAATCTTGCTTTTTCTCAAGTTGATCTATTATCATGTGTATACATGCAGTGCTTCAAACAAGCGGATACAAAGCATGTGTCACATGTGGACCTAGACTGAATGCACGTAGGGCGCCCTCACTGAAGATGCAAATCTACAAAGGTCATCAAGCGTATCTTCCAGAGAATCATGTGTTACGCGATGGATTTTTGGGAAAAGAGCCACCGAGGATGTCTGCACAAGCATGGTTAGAGCAGAAGGAGATGTGTGATGAAGGATTGCCCCCAAGGATGAAGAGACTATCTCTATGGTACGAGTTATCATACTGGCCCCAACTCATGATCAATCACTTGCTTGATCCAATGCACATATTCAAGAATGTGGGTAATCTACTATGGGACCATCTGACCGGCAAGAAAGATACTTTGGGAGCCAGAGTTGACCTTAGAAATGTGGATCGTATGGAGCAATATTGGCCGCAAAAAGCGTCCAATGGATAGAAAAAACTCCCTAAAGCACCATGGTATTTCATAGGAGCCCAAGAACGCAAAGTAAAAGAGACCATTCGATCTTTGCACACTCCCACTAGCGTAATGCACTCGCTCCGAACGTGTTTTACTAAACAAGGAAAGCTTACCAGTTTGAAGTCACATGACTGTCATAAAATGTGTTAGGTATGTTCATAGTGGAGTATATCATAGTGAGAATTGTGTAACAAATTTGTGTGTGGACTTACTTTAATATCATTGTTGCACGTGTCCTGAGTGCGCTCCGAAGCTTCAGTGTCGACGAGACGGTTTCACACTCGTCTAGGCACCGACGCTTTAGTGGTGGCGGTGGGGGTTGTTGTGGGGACGGCCCCACCGATGCTTCGACACCACCTCGTGTTTGACTAGGCTCTTTATCCTCCCCTTCTTTTCCCGTCCCGACACGAGCCACGGCATCACCATCGACACCAGGTTTTGCGCGGCTGAGTGCCGTTCCCCACAGGTACAAACCACTAGCTACTCCTCCAGGAGTCACTCTAGTGAACACTCCTCGCTTCGGGGCTCAGACTCCAGTGGAGACACCTGGCGTCCGTACCCCCATTGACACACCGCTAGAGACCCCTGTCGAGACACCCAGGTTCACGCATGAACAGGAGAGGGCTTACCTTACTCCGTCGACTTCACCGACGGCATCATCTTGGATGATGAAGGCAAGAAGGTGATTTCGCGCATGCGCGGTCTTTGGTCTCAGGTGTTTAGACACTACATACTAAACACCTAGAGTGAAGTACCGAATGAATTAAAAGACAGAGTCATCAGCATGCTTCATGACGAGTTTCCCGTTCCAACACGGGATGACCGCTTCAATGAAGATGTGATGAAGGTTCGAATGTGCGAGTACTGCAAGCATAAGCGTTCCGAAGTGCAAAAAGCAATCAAGCATGGATGGAACATACCAGATTGGCTGGCCAAAGAAGATTGGAAGCATGCGAGGAAAGAAGTGCGCGAGAATCCCGACAAGTGAAAGCAACAAAAGGAGGGAGCCAGAGCGCGAGTAGAGGCAGGGAGCTCACACCACTTGGGGAGCGGCGAGTCGGCATCATTTGAGGCCGATTTTGTAAGTGTTTTCGCATCTATGTTTGATAGTTTAGGGTTTATGGGATTTGAAATTCTAACATAATGGATTCTTTGTATGTTTTGACAGTTGTCGTTTACAGGACGTGATCCCACTCCGTACGAGCATGAGTACGCAGGCAGGAAGGGATTAAACGCCCTTATAGACATCCTGACTTCTCGCGGAGGCATGGTTAGTATTAGGGTTTATTATTTTCTATTTATTGTATTGTTTTATAAACGTCGCTCGCTATATGTTTATACTTACAATGGGCTATCTTATTGTTTTTTTTTGCAGAATCCAACAGATACGCCGCTTCGACGCAATGAGACATCTAATTAGAGGACGTCAGTTTAGCCATAGCTAGATAGCATTAGTTTCTTTTTGTCCTAGCTTATGTATCAGGGTGAAAGCATGTTAACATGTCGCGCTTTTTGTGCTAGTTAGCAGTTTCAAGTTAGCACATCTTCGAAAAGTTGGGTGTCCGGTAAATTTTTTACAAATAATATCAAAATTTTTCGGAGGTTGTACATTTGGATTCTTCGTTTCAAGTGCTTTCTATTGATATATCATATGTCATAGATCTTGGAGATGTAGCTCAAGTTATTGTACTAGTTAGCATATGTCAAAATTGTGCTAGTTAGAATTGTCCGGGACATGAAAAAGCATGACAAGTTAACATGCTTTCACCCATCATGAGACCATGTAACTATATATTTTTGAAAACCATGTATATTCTGTAAATAATGACAATGGTTTGCAACTATTACATTTGCAATGATTAACAATCAAGTGATTTTGCTGCTGTGTACAATTGTCGTTTATTTACTTCCATCAATTCATGCTTGTCATTTTTGTATCTTTATTTTGCAAACAACACGTACTATGGATGTTGGAGTTAATGATTATATTGTCTTGTGGGTGACTATTTTGGGTCTATATTTGCCTTTGCACTTTTTTTCAAAGGTAAGAAGACCAAAGAAACATTCAATATGGTTGATGGGTGAATGCCCTGTCCCCAAAAAATTTTAATCTCAGGCATCGCTATATTAGGCTCTGCAGCATCGCTATCTATGGCTTTGCAGTGTCGCTATAAGCGTCGCTATATGCGTCGCTATATAGCGACGCTTAGAGCGACTGCAATAGCGATTACTATAGCGACGTTCTCTTATCCGACGCTTTTAGCGATGCCGGGGGTTTAAAAAACCCAGTGTATTTTCGTCGCTATAAGCGTCACAAGAGAAAACACCCTCTTGTAGTGGTAGAGCATGCTCCCACACGACCCCCTGTCTCTCTCTCTCTCTCCTCTTGACGTACCAGACAGTGAGCCAATACTTTCCACAAGGACACCATATTCCCTGCATCAGGGATGTGATGTCCCCATGGTAAGCAATGTTCCATAGAATAGGTTATGCACTCACTCACATTGTGTGGTAAGGTACCTTATAATTGTCGTGCAATACGACAAAAGGCATGTTGCCACACAATGCATGTACAGGCACAACATACACCCAGGTCTTGTGATCAGGGTCTCTGTTATTATAGTGCACTGTGACGTAGAGCATGCTCCCACACGACCCCGTGTCTCTCTCTCTCTCTCTCTCTCTCTCTCTCTCTCAATCTCAGACTGGCTCAAGAAATAACACCCAACGGGCCCAATCGAGGCCCTATATATATTTAGTTATAGGTCCGTCGAGATTTAGGGTTTTCCTAGTGGGCCCACAGGGAAAACTAAATTACCCATCGGACTTTTGGTGGGTTTCTAGGTTACTCTCAACCGACTTTTTTGTGATCATGTTGAGTGTGATTTTTTAAATATGTTAATAAGACCTTGTGATCACACAAAATTTAAGGTAATTACGTAAATATTAAATTCCTATGCATCAACATAAGACAATACTTGACTATATCTTGGATTTTGGAGATGTCATCCTTAAATTGGAGGGTCTACACACTGAGGCGGTCTGGGGCGGGCAACAAGAAGAGCGGCCTCTAACACCCTTCGAGGCTCCCATGCTGCTCAATTGGGGCTGGGGCAAGCACAATCAGAGACAACAACAACCCACAGCCAGAAACCAAACAAGAAAAAGGGCACCACCTAGTTGTAGATGCGAACTAGGACGCATGTGATATCTCCTTGTACTCAAACGCACAAAGAGAGGGGAATGCAAGATAGACACACACACCAAACACAAACATTCACCAGGCCACAGAGAGTTTAAGAGCACAAGTCACCTTGAGCAACTCAGTCTTAGCCTTAAAGACTAGATGCACACAAAGCTTGATGAGAAATAGAGAGACAACACAAAACTTGACCTTGTTGCCAATACACAAATTGTCTTAGGGTCATGGGAGCCCTCTCACCGAGCACCCTCTTACAATTTACCTTTTAGGCAAACAATTCAACAAGCCCTCAAACCACCAAGCATGAAATGGCACAAAAAAAACTTCAAGGACAATATACCTTCAACCACCTGATGAGCCAACTTATCAAGTCAATTTGGAGAGAAGAGTCGTAGTTGCAGCATACAATTGCACCCAAAACTATGAACCTTATTTATGGACAAGAGTAGGCTACAAGTGTGATTGCAGAGTATAGTATCACTCCACTCCTCTAGATGGCATAAATAACTTCAAGCTTCTCTATGCACCTATGTGTAGTGATGGAATCGAGCACTCATGATGCACACACTCTACACAACTAGGCTTGAAGAGTGGTGTGTTATGTGTTGAGAATGGTGTGGTGTAGTGTGATCATGTGATGATTTACAAGGGAGAGAAGGGCTCTATTTATAGGTTTTAGAAGCCCCGATTAGGATTAGGCCTAATCAAGTTTATTTGAAGGAATAAAAGATTATGCTTTTTTTTTTCTTTTTAATGAGGGTGGGTCTCTCTTGTCCTTTGAGTCACATGGATGTGGGATCAAGGGAAGAGAATTATTAAGGATGAAAGGAGAGAGGATTGAGTGAATAATTTGGGAGTGCCTACTCTAGTAGAGGGTGCATTTTACAATAAGGTTAGTGATTAGTAGTTAGTAATTATCACTACAAAATATTTACAAAATCATTCACCAAATGGTACATGAGATATATGATGAGAAAAGTTAGAGAAGGGATGAGCTTGTAAAGAGAGGTTGAAGCTTTGGAGAAGTTGACATTCACCTCTTTACAACACCAGAAGAAGAAGCAGTCAGCATGGCGAAGTAGCGCGTGTCGATGAAGCTATGTTATCTTCAAACCTTGGAAAATTCATGATGAAAGCCTTAATTTGCAGAGGTTATCCTTGGAGTTTTGCTGATTTTTTGAAGTTCTTTACAAAGTTGAAGAGAGTATGGTAATATGGACATATATGTAGAGAGAAAGGGGGACACATAGGGTGTAGAAATGGAGGATGAAGGCTATGGAGGTGTGAGAGATGTGGCAATGGTGAAGAGGGTGAATTAGGACATGGGAGTTGCAGGTTTGGGAGTGGGAAGGAGAGGGAGGTGTGTGTGTGAAAGAGGAAAATGATAAAGTGGAAGAGGAAGTGTGGCTGCATAGCATGGGCAAACTGGGGTCCACTGATAAAATCATAGCTCACAGCTCGTAGCTCAAAAAAATATGAAAACATTTGAGGTGAAAGTCAGCTCACGAGCTACAACTTTTGTTTGTATCACCTTTTCAAATTCAGGGAGCATGTGATCTTTAAAAATTCAGCAAAACCGACTGTTTTTTCCACTGCAGAAGGTCCTTGTGAGGTCCTTCTTTGGATGATTCTTTTGAATACCTCCAAGAGTGAGCTTCCCATGGTGCATGCATGCATGCCACATACCCTTGACCTTATTTGGTAGGTATATAATTGAAGATATTGTTGAGATCATGATATAAGTGAATAGTATAACTAAGAAAATCAAATATTGAGGGGTCTAAAAAAATATGTACATGTCAAATATAAATAATATAAGTGGAAAAAATATAAAGGGGTCAAAATAAATCTCTCTCATTATAAGTCTACCATAAAAAGATGAAATTTTTTTGTGGTCTAATTTATGAGAGTAATAGAGAATAGATGTAGGAAGGAAAAAATCACAATAGTGAAAAAATATACACATAAATAGAACTAGTTTTTTTGGATTTTTGTTGGGATGGAGTTACACCAAAAATAAGAGAATCTTGCATGAAATTATTTTTATATGGAATAAAGAGTATTCAAAATGGTAAAAAAATATATGGTAATGGTGAGTCAATGTACATAGCATAAATAACACACGCCTAAGTATAAATATTTAAATAAATACCAAAATAATTATAAAAAATCCTTATATTTAGGCCCTATATACAATGAAATATTTACACACAAATGGACCATAATATACTTATATTTTTTATTTTTTATTATTTTTTTGGCTCAACTAGCCCAGTGACTAGGTAATTGAGGGTTTTTAAGAAGATATGGGAAAAGTCCCCTTACTCACACACGCCTATGTACAGTGAAATGGTAGGGATAACCAAAATGTTTGATTGATTTGATAGGGTGAGGTAGCTTACTATGGAAATTATGGAAAGCCGAAAAACGTCTATCAACACTATCGAGCAGGTACATGGGTTCATCCATGGGTTAACTCCTGAGCTTAAGAAGCATGTTAAAACCCAAGATCCTAGGACACTTGAGGAATCTATACCGCAAGATCTTATTCATGATGATCTAGATGAAAAGCATTGCGTAGCACCCACATGCTTGAAACTTGAAATGCACATGAATCTCATAGTCGTAATAAGATAAAATTTTGTCATAGCCTCATTTGATGTGTCCAAAAGGCCCAAGGGGCCTAGAGATGATCTATCAAGTGAAGAGTTTTAAAAGGCAAAGAGAGATAAGTTCCATATTGATTGCTTGGGAAGTGAGAATGGAAAAAAGGATTGTTGCAAGTGAAAATTTTATGCCCAGGCTGAGTGAGGAGAATGCTTTATACATGGTGCAATGGCTTCCCTTGGAATTTTCTTCTCATTAGTCCAATGTGGGAGTAACACATATTGAAGCGGTTCACGAATGATATATATGACCTCTACGTAGCAACCAACTTTTGGACCACATGAGAATGCATGGGTCTACCTAATGTCACAACATGAGAATCTTGGTAGATGAGGGATAATCTCACAATCTTATTAACTAAAAGTTAGTAAAACATATGAATCTTCCCCACCCCCCTAGTTTCCAGTGCCACAAGAAGGTAGCTATGATAAATGGTTGTGATGATCAAGTGTGGGATATGCAAGTTAAGGGAATACCTGTTTAGATTTGAGGGTATAAGATAGCCTTTGATTTTCAAGTAATTAGTATGGATAGAGCATATGCGGTGGTAAGTAAGAAGTGGTTGTATGGATTAGAATCATCATTACATTATAGCTATGAGCATAATATTCTAATGTTTGAAAATAATGATGTGCATGTGTTGTTGTTGAAGGAAAAGGATGTGCGTTTCTCACCACTTATCTATACAATCAAGCTTATGAAGCTCTCTTCTAATGAGATGAAATGGAAGAACTCTTTTTGTGTTACTCTTTGTGTCATTTTTTAATCAAATATTGATAATAATGGTTGAAGATTCCTCAACACTGAATACTCCTTTGTCTTCTCTTCCTTCTCTTGCTACTCCTCTATCACCATAACAGCAATTTTTCCCAATAAATTGAAGGAGCTTTTGACTGAATATAAAGATGTGTTTTACCTCCTAGGTTACCACTAGCACATTTTGTGCAGCATGTCATGGATGCGGTTGCTAGTAGTAAGCCAATTAGTAACCCAGCTAAAATAAAGAGTCATTTTGAGGCTATTGCATTAGCTTTTTGACTACCTCGGTAGAGAGTTTATTCAATTTATCTCTTCAACATGGACATCTCCCAATTTAATGCTGAAGAAAAAGAAAAATAGTATGCACATATGTGTGTATTATCATGGCCTGAACACAATTACTATTAAGAATAAGTATATGTTGACATGGATGGATGATTTTTTTAGATAAACTCACTCATGCTCATATTTTTAAGAATGAGCTTTAGATCACTTTATCCACTTAGATATTGTGGATTCAATGAAAAATTTTGTGCTAGAGACAGATGCTAGTAATCACGCTATTGGAGTAGTTCTTCTCGATAAGAAAGGCCAATTGCATTTGAAAGCAAGAAACTTGATTTTGCACATCAAAATTATCTTACTTATGAAAGACACATCTATACAATAGTGTCCCAATTTGAAAACATGGCAATGTTTTTTGTTTGTTGCTCAATCTAAAATAGTGTTTGACCATGAAAGTATAAAGGGGTTTACACAGCAATTTGGCTTAAAATATAAAGGGGTTTACACAACAATCTCGCTTAAAGGGAAAAAAATTAAGGTGGGTGAGACTCTTCAAGAGTATGATGCAAGGCTCTAGTACTATAAAGGACGACACAATGTGGTGGTCGATTATCTTACTAGAATTTGACAAGTCAACTCTCTTCTATTCACAAAACTTAAAAGTGAGTTTCTAGCATCTCTAAAGGGTATATATGATCATAATTGTATTTACTTCAAGGTGTGGATCCATGTCAGAAAGACAAATCCTTCTCACTCTTATGTTCGTAGTGTGTTTACTTTCTATACCCATTGGGTGTTTCCAAAGACCTTAGGGGTGACTTGAAGTATACCAATATTGTGTATGTTGCATTTTTAAGCTCTTCTAGCATAGAGTTCTAGAGGTATGATTTTCAAATGGTCTTCATAAGCACAAATCTAGATTCAAGTGTTTATTGATTTTGGCCACAAGGGTGTGCAAAAATGCCAGACAGGGACCCCTATCTCGCCCATTTGCACGCCCTTATGGCCACACCCCTTTGGGGCATTTTTGGCCTTGTCTACACCCCAAGACACCAAAAAGTTCAAATATTCTATGACATCAAGTGCATTAGGATAATTTGGAGGTTATTCCGATTGCAGATGTCTATCCTTCTTCATACGAGGAATGGGAGACAGTTGAGTGTATTGTAGGTCTCATATCTGTAATCCATGATAACATTGGTGTTTTATAGTATGCTGGAAGAACTAGCAAGAGCCTTGCATATCAAGGAATTTTCTTCTACGAGCACTTCCACCAGCTCAACCACAAAAATCTTTGTAGCCTCTGCACCATGGAGCTTTCAAAATATTCATGGGCTTTCAAGTCTCTTCTTCTTGCTGCCAGACCTTTCCCCTCCTTTACCAGCCAAACCAAGACCTTTGAGGGTGAAAGCATGTTAACATGTCGCGCTTTTTGTGCTAGTTAGCAGTTTCAAGTTAGCACATCTTCAAAAAGTGGGGCGTCTGGTAATTTTTTTACAAATAATATCAAAATTTGTCGGAGGTTGTACATTTGGATTCCTTGTTTCAAGTGCTTTCTATTGATATATCATATGTCATAGATCTTGGAGATGTAGCTCAAGTTATTGTAATAGTTAGCATATGTCAAAATTGTGCTAGTTAGCATTGTCCGGGACATGAAAAAGCACGACATGTTAACATGCTTTCACCCTTGACTCCGTTCCTAGTATTCACCTTAGTTCTTGCCATTTCCATGTAAGACTATAGCCTCTCTCTCTCTCTCTCTCTCTCTCTCTCTCTCTCTCTCTCTCATAAAAAACACTTATAATATAAAAAAACGTTCAACACTTATAATAATAATAATAATAATAAAACTTGCTACTTGAATCATTGCCAAACAATGAAATTTTGCTTGTATTTGCCATTTTAAGACCCACGGACCCTCAACAAGAGGGGCTACAAGGGTGTGCAAAATGGCCAAACAGAGCGTGGACACAAGAAAGTAAAAATTGGCTCCTTGTTTGTCTATTTGATGTGCCCTTGTGGCCCCTCTTGTTGAGGTTCCTTGGGGCCTTAAAATGGAAAACAGGGTCCTTTTTTAATCCATGGCCATGAGATAGAGGTGTAATGTTTGATGTACTCAAAGAACGACCCCCCGCCCTCCCCCCATTTTCTTTGTGTTCAAAGGTGGGTCAATGGCCTCACAAATCCTCTGCACTTAACACTAGAATGGTAACCTAACAGGACATAAAAGTGTCCTTTCAGGGTTTTGCGAAAAAATTCCAAAACCATAGTAGATCCACTCATTTTGAAAAATCCTTTCATGAGCTTATAGTTCAATAACTACTACATATGGAAAAAATGATAAACTTGTAATTTTTCTCATCACTTGGTCACTACAAGCCTCCAAAGTTGATGGACCAGTGCATTTTGCCCAAAACAACAATTTCTTACGGTTGATTGCATATAAATAAAAGTGGGGATTTTTGTAGAACATGAGATAAAATGTCCCGTTAACTTCAATGGGTTGGTGACCAAAACATATGGTTGCTTTTACCTCACTAATTTTTTTTTGGGAAAAAAACATAGGTACAAAAAAGTTGCATTTTTGCCATTCTGCGGACCTATCATCAAAGTTTCTATAGTAACGCTCAATACAGATACTATATACATGTTTTCTTGGTTCCCTTTGGGCCTTTGGATTCAAAAGGAGCCATGGAGCATGTCAAAAGGATAATGGATCTCTTAGAATTGGAACCTTGGGGGCAATGATAAAGTGCTAAATACAGCAAACATGAAAAAACTGGGTTTAGCATTATGACCTCTAGAAACCCATAGAAACTACTCAATATCTAGCCAAGTTTATAGTATATGATTAGATATGGTTACTACCTACAAAATACACACAATTGGCCTAAGAAACTAGCAATATTGAGAAAGTTATACTTGCTACTCTAAAATGTATCGTATTCTTCAGCAAATCAAAAAACTCAACCATCATCATATACTATGCTATATAGCATATTAGGTCCCCCCAAACTCAAGGAAGATTAGCTATATGTGATACATTACACTTACACAGTCAAAGTTGAATTTGGATATCAAGAAAGCCACCAAATAAATCATAAAAGTGCTAATTTTGGCCAAAAAACAAGATTATGCAATTCTAGTAAATTGGTCATAACTTTCAATTTTAACACTTATCTCTCCCTACAAGCATCAAAACATGTTGAGAACTATGAAGGCCTAACCTCTAGCCATCTAAACCTCACAAACATGAAGTTTAGAGTGGTATAGTTGCCAAAAATTGAAAAAAAGCCAAAAACAGGACCCGTTTTTTCACACAGTTTAGGTTCAAAAATGTTGTGCAATAGTAAGGTTAATGGTGAGATTGATACTCCAAAAAAAATGCTAAGTTTTTTTCAGCTCATAAGGCAACTTTGCGGATATATAGCACCTAGAAATTCATTTTCATACTCTTCAAATATTTCAAGCAAAATGGTCACTTAACAGGACACAAAAGTGTCCAAGGACATAAAAGTGTCCTGTTACCATTCTAGTGTTAACACCAAGAACTAGAAATTGACCAAACAAGGAGCCATTTTTTACTTCCTTGTGTCAACCCCCTGTTCTTGGGAGTGTTTTCGTGAAGGTTTCTAGGGAAGAGAAAGAAGAAACATTTCATACGAGAAAGAACTAGTTCCTCACTTATCATAACTCTTGTGCTAGCATACATAATAGCATAGTAATGAAGAAGAAGGATATGGCAAGCTCAAGCATTGAAGCATGGCTCTTGTTTGGATTTGCACTCCATAGCCAAGAGTGTTGGTGTAGGCTCTCAACCTCTACTTGCTTGGAGAAGGACAGGGAGCTCATGCACTTTTCCTAGTACACAATGAGAGTGTTTGTGTGTGTGTGTGTGGGTGAGTATACCCCCTAAGCAACCCCCTAGCTTGCATGGTCGACCCCCCCTTGTAGCTCATGATGGAAGCTCATTGGACCCCTCCAGGCCTAGCCAATCACAAGGAGGAGCCATTACAAGCAACAAGGGTAGCCTTGGGACAAGTGTCCTCCTTTTGCCTTTTACATAGGCACGAGTGGTACATATCTTCTATTTTAACAATGTATACATCTATAATCTATATTTACACTTTCTCTATTCAAATGAGCTACATAGTAGAATTCAAATCCACATTTTAATAGTTAAGTTCACAAGGTGATAGTTATTGGTATCATCTTTAGCAATACCAAAGAAATAGATACCTATAGCCAATGAATAGGGATATTTAAGAAGATTTGATACCAAACACTTGTCTACTAAAAAAAGGTGGAAACTCAAAGGCTATACAATATATGTATCCTAAAACATGAATAAAAAATAAGTTAATTGTTTACATATCAATCACCACTATACATCGACACCATCAATCTTGGCATAGGCATACTAGTATGGAAATAGTAGCATGTTGGAAAGCAAGAATTTGGCTTTCTCAACTTATGAAATATTGCTAGTGAAGCAGGATATATTCAACATCCCCAAATGAGGACATCTTGAAAAGGGTGATGATCCACTTTAATAGGAATAACCATTAATGATTAAACTGAATTCAAATGTTGCTTGAATTTCTTCATGGTGGAGTGATTAAGACTTGAGACTTGAAACACCTTAGAGGAAAATCAACAATGTTTCTCAAATCTTTATGAAATTCTAGTAATTTAAATTAAATACTCTCACTCATTAGGCCTCCCCAATCTCAAAAAAAATAAAATTCTTCTAAAAAAGTATCAAATGGTGGTCGTTTAAACATAGGTAGGAAAAAGGTCAAAAGGTTAGTGGGAGAATTTAGAAAGTCGAAAGTCACTTTAGAAATATAAACGAATCATCTACAGGCTCAGGCTCAGGCTCAGGCTCAGGCTCAGGCTCCATGTGTAGCTGGAATCGTGGTTGAACGCTTAGTAAGTCTGTGTGTGTGTGTGTGTGTGTGTGTGTGTGTGTCTGAGTTGTATCGCTCACTCTCTCTCTCTCTGTGTCACTGGTTCTATCTTCCTCCTGAGGCTTGCAGGGGTGCTATATATTAGGCGATGCTTGCATCTTGGTGGCTCGTTTGGACAGCTTCAACTGTCGAGCTGAAGGTGATGAAATCATGGATGATGAGGCTTTCGAGACACACGCATCACAAAAACGGGTTCCGCTATCGTTGATATGCATCAGTGAAGGAGCAATCACCATGACTTCTCAAAGCTAAGGATTTAGATGTCCTCATCCAAACCACCGTGTTTGAGCCTCTTCATTTCAAATGAAATTATGCCCCAAATACCCAAATTTTCTGCCTAGACAAGTAGCCAACATGGAGCCTCTTCCTAGCAAGGATATTCACTTGAGACTTCTCTGGAAGCAGGGACACTTGACAGAAGTCATGGAAGCTCTTTTCCTAACAGACATTCAAGAAATTGACCCTGATACTTGCCTTATTCTCCTGGAAACTTGCATTAAATTCAAATCCCTAGTGCATGCTCATCATATCCACGCTTACATGATGAGCAAGGGCCTGAGGCTAAGATTATTCTTAAACCATTCACAGAACCAATGGCATGTAGATTTGATATCTCTGTAGGAAGTAGTAATTAGTCGGTCGAGTAGAGGTTGACACCCTTTTTCTTGCTTCCACGCGCCTACGAGTCGAGCTTTGTCCTCAGTTGACATTATATGTTAGGTGAGTTATCGCTATACTGACGTCCGTCACGGCATATCCGCCAACATTGGTGCCGCTGCCGGGGACGAGGGCCCTAAGTAGGTGACCGAGACTAGTCGTTGAAGATAGAGGTCCCTCTGGCTTGCCAGAGTATATTCATTCTTTTAGATAGGATTGGAGAGTGGTGGACTCTTTTGGTCTTAGAGGGAGTCTATGGAGCGTGTGTCTGGCCTAAATCCTTCGTCTTAGGTAGTAGTAGCTTGTGGTGTAGAGAGTAGGAGTTGGAGTGCTAGATGTGGTGGTAGGATGACTTGAGAGTCCGTGTGAGGCCAGGAAGAAACCAAGACATCAAAAGAACTATCTCACATAATGAGTACGAGTAGGGTAAGTAGGATATCTTGATTTCTGATCTAGAGTACTTTATGCATGTCTTATTTGCTGTTAGGCTCATCAGAGAAGTGGAAAACGCTAAGTAGGAAAGACGGTAAATTATTTTTGGAAGCTGATTTGAAGTCCAAAAGTTTCTGTGATTATTGCTGAGAGCTCTAGAGAGCATAGGGAGTACTACTGCTAGAAAAAAATTTGCATTTTTAGATAGTAGACATCCTACGTGTAGGATGTCTCCAGGGCACTTTTGGCGGGGAATTTGGGGAAACAGAGGTTACGTGTGGGTTTAGAGGGTAGGTTTTACCCTAGTAACATATTGACTTGAGTGTTTTTTCCTATTTTTGTTGACCAAAAGCCAAAAGGCAGAGTCAGAAAACGTAAAATTTCAGAAAAGGCTTAAATTGAGTGATTTTTGCATGTTTTTCAATTGTGAAGCATACTTGCACTTGCTGAGAGCACAAGGAAGCATCAGGGACACTTCAGTCTGAAAAATAAGCAGTAGACATCCTACACGTAGGATGTCTACATGGTGATCTGGGCATTTTTTTGAAAATCTGAGGTTACTAGTGTGTTTAGAAGGTAGGTTCTACCCTATTTTCACCTGGGAAGTGTAAATTTGACCAAATTTTGACAGATTAAAGCCAAAAGATAAGAATTGTTAGACATCCTACCCAAATTGGGTCCAAGGCCTAATTTTGAGACCAAACCATAGGATGACTCCATAGGCATGTTCTAAATGTTGTATTGAGTGCATGTGATAAATTTCATCTCATTTGGGTCAGTGAAAGTGAAGATTGAACAAACTTTAGAATTTCTAGACGGACAAAAGGAAAGAATAGCTAGTTTTGGGGTCTTTCGACATCCAAACTCAAATCTAAGCATACTAGTGGGTTGCTGAAGACTAGGGGAATCTTTGGTCCAACTTTGTGTTCATTCCGAGAAAAAAGACATCCTACGCGTAGGATGTCTCCAGCTTGATTTAGGACTCCAAACCAACATGTGAGCACACCACTGTGATCAGCACAACAAGGAGAAGCTGGGGTGAAAGTTTCAAGTCATTCTGAGAAAAAAGACATCCTATGCATAGGATGTCTCAAGGCCATTTTTAGGTCCAAATGAAAATCATAGCATACCATTGGGTAGCTGGACACAAGGAGAGTCTTAGGTTCACATTTGGGTCAATTTTGAGCAAATAGACATCCTACGTGTAGGATGTCTCTTGCATGATTTTGAGGCCAAAACCCTAATATGACAATACCAAAGTGTTTCATAGTATCTTATAAGCGTGCCAATCAATTTTGGTCCAATTTGGAGCTCATTTGACTTGAAAAATCAGCTGATAGAGTATCCAGGTTCTGAAACAGATTCTTGAGCATTTGACCAGCCTAGATGTGTCAGAAACAAAAAGTGAGGATACCTAGGGGTTCAACACACCAAGGGGAGTCTCTGGACCAAACTTTATTCAATTCTGAGAAAAAATACATCCTACCCATAGGATATCTAGGAGCTTATTTTGAAATTTTGACAATACCACTCTGTTGCTAGACCCAAGGGGAACCTTTGAGCCAAATCTTGCTTCATTATGAGCAAAAACAAATTTGGGCATAGGATGTCTCTAGGGGGTTTCTAGGCAGGAATTTGGGAATTCTGACACCACATGTCTGTTCAGAGGGTAGGTTTTACCTCACGAACATGTTGACTTGAGTGATTGCCCATGTTTTTGATGTCCAAAAGTCAAAAGGCGAAGTCAGAAAGCGAAAAATCCATAAATTGCTTGTTTGGAGTGATTTTGACATTCAAATGAAATTTTGAGCATACTAAGGTGTTGCTAGACTCAAAGGGAACCTTTGAACCAAACCTTGCTTCATTCTGAGCAGAAAAGAATTTGGTCGTAGGATGTCTCCAGGCCAGTTTTAGGGTCCAACTGTAATTTTGACCATAGAGGGGTGTTCACAGTGTCACAGAGATCCCAAATCTTCCTTTAAAATTGAATTTGGACTCATTTTGACCATTCTAAACTGCATTTCACTATTTTGGCCATAACTTTCACAAACGGTATTGGATTGCAAAAGATTTTATATCAAAACATAGCCTGAGAGTGACACTACAGATCTTAGAGCAAAACTTGAACTAAATGTATGACTTTGGCAACCATTTAGGTCAACTTTGAAAAAAAAACATCGTTTAAGGCCTCAAAATGCATCTGGAAGTCAGGTGTGTCTAAAATCCACAGTTCAAAAGAATTGTGAGAAAACGGTCACGGTTTTGAACATAGTTTTGACTTTTCCCTAGGAGAGGGGCTAGTGAGCCATAAGCGAGGTCATCGGCTAGAGTCAACCCAGGCTCTCGAATAATTCGTTCAAATCGACCTATAGCGGACACGAGCGCATGTGAGATTTTCATTATCGGGAAGCTGAAATTTGAAACTAGATTTGGTCTCTAGCCCTTCTAATTGACCATTAAAGACTCTAAGTTAGCATAATGATATTATCTTTTGGGAAAACCATTGGTCACCCGCAGGAAGGTGTAAAAGTTAACTACGTCCTAGTGTAAAATTTGAGTGTCCATACGCAAATTTGGTAGAAGTAAGACCATACACAAGGACTCTTGATTTTGCAGCAACAATCGCAAGTTTTGGAGAACTTTAACACAAAATTTTTTCTAGCAAATCACTGCAACTTGTGCGTAATTCTCTTGTGGTAGCTTACGTTTAGTTCAGCTAAAAGCGAACTTGAAAGTCACTTCCGAGCCCACGGAACAAGTGTGGCCGTCAAAGGCACATCAAGAATTTTTGCATTCATTGTGAAAAAGTTTGCCAGCTAAATAGAATTTTGTAGATTGTGTGCTAGAGTGAACACAGGTTAGCTCGACTCAAGAATCTCTACGAAGGGAGCAGTCGTTGGAGTATAGTGGTAACTTGCATAACTTATCATAGTGCTTCCAATAGATCAAGGCCTGCTAAAAAGCTCTAGGAAAAGAAAGCATCCAGACAAGTCAGTATCCGTCTTGGCAAGCAAGGGAGCTAAGAAGTTCAAGAAGTGAAAGCAAAGCCCAGTTAAAAAAACTCAGAGATTAAGGCATCCACAAAAGCTGAAGGACCTCAAGCGAAAAAGACCGACACAAGGGTGCTAATAAATTTTATTAGCATTGAGGCAAGCAATTAGAGCTATCATTGAAAAGGTACCACAAGGGAGTCAAGACAAAATCAATGGCATCTCAAAAGAAGCAGACCAGCCGAGACAAAGCTTCAAGTACATCCACAGAAATTACAAGAGAGAAAATTTGGATCTATCTGATTGGCCACTACAAAGGATTGCCATGCTATAAGGATGTCAATCGGAATTTGTACATCAAGACAAAGAAAGATACAGAGGAAACTCGGACATCTCAACATGTGGAAGTTGAAAAAGCAAAGAATGTACTACACCCACATCCAGATTTCATGGAAGTTTGTCTGGGATCAGTTTACATGAGGCACGGAAAATACATCGACAATGAGATAGAAATGTTGTACAAGGATCAACTTACAGAACTCTACGCATATCCTCCAAGTATTTTTCTGTACAAAGATCAAGATGGAAAATGGCAAATTGGTACCCTCTATGTAGATGAGGATGGTCGCTACTACAAAGCTGCCACAAATCATGAAGTTCCTGCAGAGAGTAACCAATATTTTGCAGCTGAAATATTTGGATCAAGAGGGGAAGACTAAAAATCTGAAGATGCTAATGTTTATCATCTAGTCATGGCTTTACCTCTTGATATGCAGCTAGAATAATTAACAACTACAGCTGTCACTGCACAAATGAGTGGCACAACACAAGGCACAACATGGAAAGCCACGGCACAACTCTCGTGCACCGCACCAGCACAAGACAAAGCACAAACACACCAAATTGCACAAACAGTGAATACGCCGGAAGTATCACCTATGAAGATAGCACAACTTCAAAAAGAACTAGTTCGGTCTCAAGAGCTACTTAACAAAGCACAAGAAGTCATATCATCAGGCATTAAATAGATGCCAACATCAGATATGGAACCTTCTCGAATGGGGGGAGTTCAAACTCAACAAAGAGACCCTATCTCTTCAAGAGTGGGATTAATAAGTCCAGTTTTACAAGAAGCAGTGTCCTTTTCAGGAGCCCAAGTGGAATTTCCAGAAGCATTAGAAGATGCCAAGCCGGAGGAGAGACCATCGGAAATTCACAATGCCAAATGTAGAAGGTCAGGTCAAGATGTCATTGTGGTCGACAAATACGGTAGGCACTATGAGATAGCCGATGTGAAAAATATGGATGAGTTTAGCATTTTTGGGCAACCTGTAAGTCACATACTTGGACCCCGTCCAAAAGCACCATCTAGGGAAACGGAAAACAAAGATTCGGTTCGATATTCACCCTCGGGGCAAACCTCGCCAAAATCAACTCGGAAACATAGCACTAAGGCTATGGAAAATCCCCACGTCAAAGACCATATGTTGATGGAGGAATTAGCATTACGACTGCTAGAAAGCATTGATAGTGATTTGATCTTGTATGCAAGCAATAATGGAAGCTATTTTCAGCTTCTCAAGGACAAGATGATAGAGGATAAAGAGACGAAGCCAGTGGATACACCTAAATCAGTCGTAATCTACAGGTTCATGCATGCAAAGAAGAGGTCATATCTGTATCTAGATACCACAGGAAATCGTATTATCAACAGTATTATGGAGAGCTACCTCTTCCAAAGGGTGCACATGTTGAGATAGCGACATATTGCAACCAATGTGCCATTTGTCATTTAGTGAAGGACTTCCCAACAAAGCTCTACATGGAAAAGAAGAGGCAGCAAGCCAAAAGAAAAGTTCACACAGTGACAACAAGGGAACGGAAGCAAGAATCCCCAACGAGATCTCCAAAAAAGAAGCATATCTTGGCGCAAAGCACAAAAGATAGGCTCAAGACACAGTTTCTTGAAGTCAAGGGTGTCAATGACATTACCATAGAGAATCACGCTTTCAAAAAATATCAATTGAATTAGCTGATTCAAGATCGCTTAAAGAACCTCAGTGAGGACAAGTCAAAGCATCCACAAGGTGATGAAGATGAAGCTCGTAGTTCAGGGTTTGAGAGCAAAAGAAGCCAAGATTCTAAAGATGGTAAGCAAACCCAAGAAGAGGTGGAAGAGGTAATAACAAAACTAAGTGTCACCTCACGAGACAAAGACATGCAAGTTGAATCAATGGATGAAGCTGAAATTCTACAAGAGAATTCCTCTACTGTAGACTCTACAAGGATGATTGAAGAAATCAAAGAGAAAAAGAAGCTAAAAGAAGATGTGGCTGAAGTTTTAGAACCCACAGAAGAAAGGGAAATGACCAACTCCAAAATTGACTACAAAGGACAAGCAATGCAGGATATGAATGAATATTTTCAAGAAGAGACTCTACCAAAACCCATGGAACAATGGGAACCAAAGGCCCACAGCGACCATTGCATCAGAAGAAGAGACTCAACCTCAACATCCTGCTACACAAGCTTCAAAAGATTTCCAAGAATAAAAGTTACCATTGAATGACCTTCAAGTGTTAGAATAAGTAAACACTGACAGAGAGCTTCTGAAATCAAGAATCAAGGCGTCACAGTGAGAAACTAGCAATGAAGACCAACAAGAAGCTCAGGCTATATACCTTCTCCAAAGCTATAGATCAGAAGATAGTAAGCACTTGGGACATGATACAACCAGTCAAATGACAAATAAGTTTAACATACAAGAGGATGACAAAGCTTCCAAGGCACAAAACTCCAAGACAAGCACCAAAAGCAAAGAGGACATCAGTTACTTGGCAGCCAACAAGAAGATTAAATTCTCGTTGGATGTGCATGAGAAACTGAAATTCAATTTTACAGCAGAGATAGATTGCACTGCCACGACTAATCTCATGTCGTATGGGCTGTGGTTACTTCTAAATAAGCACAAACTGTATGAAATTCAAGTACAGGTATCCCTACATTAGGCAAAATTTGGACTCACAAAGGGGCCCTTTAAGGAGTTTGACTTTACCTCTCTCTACCAAAACGGGCGCATGGATAAATTTTTGCAAACAAACTCCAAACTTGGCAGAGGTTTGACAGTTAGAATGTCCTCTTCATGCTCTATCTACTGATATATAGCACGCCATGAGATTCCTCATATTTTAGAAGATTCTTTTTTTGATTCACTTAGATTCCGACAGAGTTTTCACATCATAGGTGAATCTAAAAAAGAATCTTCTAAAATATGAGGAATCTCATGGCGTGCTATATATCAGTAGATAGATCTTGAAGAGGACATTTTGACTGTCAAACCTCCGCCAACTTTGGAGTTTGTTTGAAAAAAATTATCCATGCGCCCGTGTTGGTAGAGAGAGGTAAAGTCAAACTCCTTAAAGGGCCCCTTTGTGAGTCCAAATTTTGCCTAATGTCAAATGGAGGTCACCAGTTTGGGGATTGAAGAAGCTACCCTTAAACTACGGTCAAAGATACAATTATCCTACCAACAAACACATCCTCTGCAATCAAAGTCTTTAGCCAAACCCATTCAGGTTCAAGAAAAAGCTTCTACATCAACCGTCAACGTGCTTCCACATCAAAGGCAGTCTCCAAAGAAAGTCTTTCAACCGAAATATCCTACACTGCAAGATCACCGTTGAAAAAGGTTTTCAAAGGTCTACATTAAAGCTGAAGAAATAAAGGTCAAGGACCCAAAATGGGTAAATGATCCTAGCCAATTGACGAAAGGTAAACACATGGGATGGATAGCCTCCCACTACAGCTTAGCAGAGCAAGGCTATTATGAGGGTCAAAAGAAACTTTGGTTACAAAAACCACAGACCTCTGCTTATGCGGTGGATAAAGGTTTCAAAAAGCATCCCCAAAAGCCACAAAGCTCATATTTATATCGCCAAAGGAGACCAACCAACAAGGCTTGCCAAAGGTATGCAGGAAATTTCAAATCCAGCTGGCCTTCATACCAGCATAGGACTTCATCAATAAATAATCCCAAAAATGGCACTCTTGTACATCTCAATAAGACATCAAAAAGATCATGGGAAGTGCCATCTACAGTTCTTCAAGCACAAGGATACTATCAAGGAAATCAGAGAATCAGGCTACCAAAGATGCCAGGTAAACATTCTTCAATCAGACGACTTCAGCTTGAAAATAATCGCAATTTCACGGAAGGCAAAATCAAGGACAATGTCTAAGTCAAGGCAAAGGATATCTGCAAAGACACGCTAATCACACGATGCAAATACAAATGGGTGCCGAAAGAACAACACATACCGAAGAAGATTGAAGTCATCTCTAGCTCTCAAGAAATGTCAAGACATGATGGACAAAGTGTTACGGAGAATGGAGTGAGCCAATCTTCTCAACCAAGGGACCAACAACAACAAAAAGAATTTTTCCCCTTGGACAAACCAACATTACATTGATCAAAATGCTACAAAGAATAATCAACTTCTACACTAAAATGATGATAATTATTTGTAAAACATACACAAAAGAAATAATATCTATGATTGGTCATGTCATGCACTAACAATCTTTCATAGTACCCAATGCACTCCCTCGATAAACAAATGCATAAAACAAGGCAATGAAATCTTCAATACAATCACACAATTGAGGACTACTTGTACCCAATCTCAAGGATTGTTGCCCCCTTATTTATCCAATTCAATATATGAAAGCTATTGTCACCCAATTAAGGATTATAGCTCTCATATTGTGCAATGACAATGTATACGTACTAACTCAAATATATGATGGTGAAAAATGAAAAACTTCAAGGATCTACATATACATAGTACACTAGTACATGGCATCCCACCCTTAATTTATCGACTCATCATTTACATATGCTCATCTTCTATGATTATAGCTCTCATGTTGTGTAGTGACAATGTATCTCAAATCTATGATGGTGAAAAATGCAATACCTCAAGGATCTTTATACACCTAGTACACTAGTATAGGGTATCCGACCCTTGACTATCTACTTGTAATCTACATATGCTCATCTTCTAAAACCAATTTTGGCCCTTTTATAGACCAATGGCTTCGTCGCAATGAGTATGACTCTCCAAATTATCAATTGTTTTGGTTTTGTACCTTTATGTTCAGTGAAGGATTTAAATATTTTTAGAAATGGTTATTGAATTAAGAATCACGTTTGGCCCAAAAAAAGGACCTCTGACTCTGTAAAATTAGGTCAATTCACAAGGAGATGACTATATCCAGCACTCAGATACACTCCCCAGGGATTTTCCTAGTCAAAGTACCAAGGTTAGAAGAGGTTTTACTTTATATAAATACGCTCTTCGGGCTGTTTTATTTTCTCATCGGGCCCGTTGGGAAACATCCTTTAGGCGGCGGGCCTGTTGTGAAAATATAAAATATCGATAGGCCCGTAGGAAAAATGATGGAACCCGACAGACTAATCGATGCTATTGGTTTTTGCAGGTCATCATCAGGATCACGTTAACAATTAACGTGATCACGTCTTTTTCTTGTGCAATTACTAGTGTTATTAATGTAATCACACGATCATGATCACATGAGTGAAAACCCTGCATGCACATAGCACTAATGCCATGTAGTCCAATTTTTCCCTTCTCATTGGGCATAATTATTTTCTAAAAAAAACCTCAAAGGTATCTTGTGTATGCAGTATGATTCCCTTCTCCTTGAGTAGCACCCACAATTACATGCTTTACCTTCTAGTGTCAAACTAGTTTGTATTGTCTTGTCTACATCCAAAGTCCAACATAGCTTGTAAACATCATTCCATTTATTTGAGAAGATATTTATTGTATCTTTTGTTGCAATCTTTTTCATTCCCTTGAAAGATTGGTGTTTTTGTGCTTTCTAGCAACTCATCCACCTCTTTTTGAGGAGAATTTGCAGTGAGTTCGGAGTGAAGCCATGCCAAAGGGACGCATGGCTTTGAATGCCAAGTGTGCTCATCTTGTTGGCATCCCTCACGAAGCCTTGGTAGAAGGTATGAGGGTTTGAGAAAGATCCTTTGGTGTGTGCATATTGTACACCATCAAAGGCATATCTTTTTTTCCAGACCACGTTACATATGTGGGAAAATGTTACAATGGAGGGAGTGAGGAAAAAATTGACAGCTTTGAGACAGAGCAAGGAATGCAAACGCTTCACCACTCCATTGTAAGGTGCATCGGATTTACTACCAAAGCTCCTTGGATCACAATATTCCCATACTACAATGGGGGTACTGTGGGCGACACGATGTGCCGCTTACCATTCGCTCACGGATTGTTCAAATGACACATGCACAGGCTACAACACAGCTGGAGGTCATTGCCTACAACAAATCTTCTTGTACAAGAGATAGACACGGCGCGGATCAAAGCAATAATTGAGTAAATGCCAGCCATTTGTCACGCCTTAATCGATGGCGTTGTGGCTGTCCACTCGTTCGGGATCCCAGGGAGGTCACCTAATAAAAATGTAACCTATCACGTGAGTTCAATAGAAGGGTATATAAAGTTCTTGAAACTTATAGAAATATATATACAGAAGGGCATTATTTTTTCAAATTTTAAAGGAAACTTAGAGATTTTAAAATAAAAGGGTACATTATATTCTTAACCAAATTCACAAATAAGGGGTTTTACAAACATGTCTTGAACGCACGTGATATGGTAGTTTTACACATAGTGAACCCCCTGAGGTTGGGATAGTGCACAGTGACCTGCACCCTTTCAACATAATGTTGGAATTTATTTGTGCCAATAAACCCCGTGTTGGCATCATTGATTGGGAAATGATGCTCAGAATGCCAGCTAAGCACGCAGCAATTAATTATATGCATCCAAGCGCACAGTCGGACTCTATAGTTTTGGAGGCATAGAGAACAGAGGATACAGAGATGGCTAAGCGACCATGGATTTCTCCAGAACTATACGATCCACGGTGCACAGATGCATACATAAAAGCAAGAGACATTTATGCATTGGGCTATCTATTCGACATGCTGGCAAATTTCTGAAGTGCAGCCAAAAAAGTTTATTTTCTAGAAGAAGGTTTTCACCACTCGGATGAAGATGTTATGAGGGCTATTTGGATTAAAGTAGATTGTTGGATGAAGTTAAAAGAGCAGGAACAAAGAAGAAATGCACCTTACATGTTGATATTTTTCAAAGAATATTTAAAGATAGACCCTAACCCTATTTAGCATCCCCTTGTTGAACTTGCACCATCATTTTATCCGATCTAAATATTTTTATGATATACATCTGTCTTGTCCAGGGTATTCTATTTTTCATTGAAGTGTATTATCTGGTTTGAAGTGGTTCACCTCCTTGAGTGAATTATCTTTAGTCATTTCAAGTTTGTTGTGTTGAGTGTCAGTATTTCAAATTTTCCTTGTGGTTCAATTAGTCGCATTAGTTGTGGCTTTATTTATTGGATTCTAACGTCTTATGTAGTGGATGAGAAGTTGCTATCTTGTGCATCTGTGAGACTGTTGAATCGTGAGAATATATATTTACCAATGATATTGAATATTTGTCTATCTATTAATTGTATCTCCAAGAGAAAATGATCGATGAAGAACAAGATATTGGCACCCAATCAGTGCTCTATGATCAATAACAAGCGGATGTTAATGCATTCAGCACATGCAGTCTCTAGCACACGGTATGTGGCCACAGCAAGCAACGCGCACTGCTCGACAACTCTCAAAATGGGCAAATCCAAACCACATGCAATGGAAAGAGATCAATAAAGAAGTGATGAAGGACATGATCAAAACAATATGGCCATGTGAGGACGCAGAGATCAAGAAAGGAAGGTGGAAGGTTTTGAAGTGCAACCATGATGCGATCAAAGAAAAAGCTGAGAGGATTTACTTGAAAGTTTATTGCCAGAGAATGGTAGTCGCCAATTCTTCTCTACTACATACTCTTTTAGCTCTTTGGGATTTTCAAGACTCTGTTGGACTGACCACCATGTCATCCACACTTTGCCCAAGTCTGGTGCCCTTTGATCAAGATTGCAGATTGCAAACATAACGGGCATCATTACATGGTATGCATCCATTACACTCCTCCACCAAGCAGCCTTGTTTACATTGCCACGTAGACATGGAATTTGATCTTTCACTTTTTCTTTCTGCTCAAGCTACCATTCATCAAAGGCGACACAATTGAATGTTTTAATCACAGCGCATTTATTGTGGAGAAGTGATTATAAGGTATAAAAGTGCATACAAAACCAAGTTTCAGCCGGAAGTTTCTACATCGTTGACATGCGCATCCTATACAAATCAAGCACTCTTTATCATTTCAAGATAAATTTCACAACCTAATGTGCTGTATCAATTATTTTGGCGAAGCATGTGGTTTCTTCGCTAGTGTACCAATCCTTCAGCACTAAGTTTAAGTTGTGCGTATTACAACCATTGGCAAAAATGTGTGAAAAGCACTTCTTATTAATTTACTAGAATTTTTATAATTCTTTGCGTTGTCTATGACTACTTGAATGACATGTTCAACACCAATTTATTTAATTACATTAATCAAGACCGCAAAAATGTATTTGCCACTTTTAATTGCACCAGAACTATTAATCACCTTTATAAATGTTTCTCCGCTTGGACAAACCAGCATTACATTGATTAGCAGTCTTCTTTGAACATTTGACCAGCCATCACTCACAATCGTACATCCTCAAAGTGAAATATTCCCAAGTATTATTTTGCCAACATGCTCTTTGACTTCGATGTAACATTTGTCCAAGAAATTATTTCGTATCGTGTGCTAAGAAGGAGCTAAAAATCCTAGGCCAAACTCACCGATTTTCTTTCAAGCAGCCTTCCAATGATTGCTGTCTACCATGACCAAAGTACTAATTCCAGTAAATAATATTGCTTTGGCGAGCGAAGTTTGTGCTTCTTCTAGAGACCGTACTCGAAAGCTTTGATGTAATGATTTTTGATGCATTTGACTAAGTCCACCTTCATTGTGACGCTTAAAAGGAACACTGCTTGGAATTTCCTCTCCCTACACGGATTTTTCTCCAAGGTTAGTTGGCGTAACTACATGATATGCGGAGTTAATATTTGGATCTGAGAACTCTTGACTCGAAGCCGTAGAGCTATATATTTTTTGTCTCTTGCCATCCTCTTTGGCGAGCTCTTCTCTCAAACGCTTTGCAACTGCAGGTGCCTGAGAATGTTCACATTTCTTACAACTCTTTTGAACGCTACCTAAAAAATGATCCTTGATATGTGGTGCATCGCTTAATTTTGTTGTGTGACAAAATTTACATTGCCACTCCATATATCGGCCGCATATGTTGTGAACATAATCCCACTCTTTGCTAGGCGTTTTTGTATTATTTGGCTTCTTCGTACCACTTATGCCCACATTTTGCTCCATTTCTTTTAAATTAAAACTAAAGTCGAAAGAACCAGATGTTTAGTTTTGAAACAATTTTCTTATTTTCAATATATATTAAAATAAAAAAACCATTCAATATGAAAGTAACCATGATGCATAATATGAGATTTTTAATGCAAGCTAGTCAATCCACATATTGATCACCTATATTGTGAGAAAACATACACATTGCAATATAGTATATGCACATCATAATAACTACAACAATGCTATGAATCTCTCAATGAAATTATTATTATAATGATTATTTATCTGTCAGCTTTGATTTGAAAACAATAAGACACATCTAATTTCAATTGCTACAAAAAAAAACGAAAGCAATAAAATATATGATTGGTAATTTTATGCACTAACAATCTATCATAATACATAATGCATTCTCTGTATAAACCAATGCATGAACTAACATAAATAAGTCTTCAATATAATCACTCAATGGAGGACTACTTGTACCTAGTGAAGAATTGTAGCCCCCCCATACAACCAATTCAATATATAAAATCTATTTTAACATAATCAAGGATTATAGCTCTTATATTGTGGAGTGACAGTGTAAATAAACTCAAATCTATGATGGTGAAAAATGCAAGATTTCAAGGATCTTTATATGCCCAGTACACTAGGACAAGACTTCCAACCCTTGACTATCGACTTGTCATTTACATATGCTCATCTTCTAAAACCAATTACAGCCCTCATTTGGACCACCGGCTTCTTTGCAAGGAGCATGACTCTCCAATTTTTCAGTTGTTTTGGTTTTTTACCTTTATGTCGATAAACAAATTTAATATTTTTAGAAGAGGTTATCAAATTAAGAATCACGTTCGGCCAAAAAAAGAACTCGTGACTCTGTAACTTTACGTCAATTCACATGGAGATGACTATACCTGGCACTCGGATACACTCCCCAAGGATTTGCCTAGCTAAAGTACCACAGATAGCACACTATTTACTATATATAATTACTCGAGCCGGGCTTTTTCATTTTCCCGGCGGGCCCCGCAGGGAAAAATAAAAAACCCAGAGGGCTGACCGGCTCTATGGGTTTTTGCAGGTCATAATCAAAGTCACATTAACAATTAACGTGATCACATGATTTTCTTGTGTAAATACTAGAGTTATTGATGTAATCACGCGATTGTGATTACGTTAATGAAATCCTCGTCCAAGATCAATACATTATTGTAGCTACAAAATACTAAAAAATATGAGATGAAGGAAAAGACATGAGAACGAATGATGCATAAGAAATAGCTTTGTTTTTGTATGAGTATGTCGTTACAAGATATGGTTTGTCTATCATAATAGTGACAAGGGTACACACTTCTCAAATGAAGTGATTGAACACTTGCTACGGGTTCATGGTCATTCATAACAAATCTACACCCTATCACCCCACAAGCCAATGGTGAATTGGAGCATAACAAAAGATCTTAAGATCATTTCTAACCTAAATAGTCTGTTCAAGAAGGAAAAATTGCAATTTTCATCATGGGCTTATAGAGTTGCATATAAGAATTCTTTGAACATGAGCCTGTTAAATTTAATCTACAAACTAGATGCTATATTGGCTATGGAATTCTTATTGCCTACTTTGAGGATGGCAAAGCAATTAAAAAGGACAAATCATAAATATTTGATAGATTAGAGAAGCTAGAAAATTAATTGAGAAAATGTTTGCACCCATTGTACACATTCTTTCAAAAAGATGGCATCCTACAAAGCAAACAACCTGAAACTAGCAACATGTAGCATGGTAGTTCAATATTGTATGCAAAGAGAAACCATCAAATCCCTAGAGGGGAGACCTATAAATAGAGTCCACCCATCTTGTTTGGGGGGAGGCATAGATAACATAGTGTGCCATTTGGTCATTATAGCTAGATCTTTGTGAGTCAATCTCCTTTAGGGTTTCCTAGCCATTTTAGTATCGTTGATTACTACTCAAGAGAGAGATTTCTATGAGTCTAAGACAATTTATGTTTAAATGCAATCAGGTATTAGCATGGGTGTAATTTAAATGTTGTTTTTGAGTTGTATTCTCATTCATTGTCTTTATTATCTAGATTTATCTAGCTACCTTGTCTATTCAATTTATGTAACACATATTTAGGAATTCTGGGAAAGATTCATAACTTTGGGAGAATTCTTTGTGACATAGTCTCTTGAGTTCTTGTTGTGCTAGGTTGAGTTGTTGTCAAGTAGTGGTTGATTTTTCAAGAAAGGATAACAATGCTTTGCTGGGTTGCATTTGTTTTCAAGTATTTGGTGTCAATGTTGCATTGTTATCAAGTATTATGGAGTGTGAGGTTCCTTCTCATACTAGTGCATAAGTTGTGCTTGCATTGGGCTAGGTTGCAAATATGAGGCATATCAAAGTCTGCATGCAAAATCCCAACTTTCATTGCAAAATCTTGAACAATTCTTATATGTTAGGCTTATATTCTATATGATTAAAAAAACCACAAAGCAATACATGATTAACTATGTGCGTTAAGCAAGAACACATTCAAACAGCCCATGAATACCTAAAGGGGATTGTGATTAGATCTCACACTTACATTCTACATCATGAAAAGCACCACAATGTGAGACTCTGGAATGCGAAACTATGTAAAATTGATAAAAGATAGAAGAGAATCGCAACAATCTAATGTAGGCAAGAACTATAATTCAAATAGTCCCTCTATGTGTAAAGAGGAGGGTTTCTACTCTCACATGGGGAGTTTAGAAGGCATACGCATGTTAAAGGTTCGGTTTGAAAAACACACTAATAAACATTACTTGTGAGAAGACCACAAACTTGCTATCAATATGTTGCTAATTATAATCTACTAGGTGGACTATCAACCCTTGTTGTAGAAATTGAGATGGAAAGAAAGTGACTTGATTAGGACATTTGTGAAGGCGTTTTTATGGTTTTGTAGTTTTTCATCCTCGTGGTAAACAATTTTGAGTTTGAGAAACTCCATTACAAGAGCTTTTATGCACATAATAACCACGCTATAACAAGCTTACACTGTTTTTGAGACTCCATTACAACACTTTCACAGACTAACGTACGGGCTAACGTACAAGAAGAAACACCACCTATACAAGAAAATGTAGCGCCACAAGCAAGTCAAAAGGGAGCCTTGACCTCGACTTTGTAAAAGCCCACTTCCCTAATCTATAGTTCCTGCCTGAGTTGGGCTACACATGGCTACACTTGAGATCAAATATCTTTTCACTTTGCATGGCAGCTCAAACTTGAGATTGAACGTGTTTGCAGTTCATTTGGTGGCTCAAACTTGGGATTGAACTCCTTGGCACTTCAAGGTCGATTCCACTTGCACACGCATGCAAAACTTTTGAGTAACCTAGACATTGTACTAGGTAGAAAAAATCATGGAGACATGATAGGAAAAATACAAAAAACACTTAAAATCTTAAATCGTCACATTCACTACAACAAAAAAGGGGGCCTTCGATGCAGGTTTTGATGCACCTCGTCGAAAAAACCGTCGATATATGCGTCCCTACAAAAACGTCGCTATATGCGTCGATATACGTATCGAAAGGTAATATTAGCGACGCGTATTTTGACAGGCTTAGAGATGCATATAGCGACGACCATAACATAAAAAAATTTATTGGGCAGAGGACAGGCAACCTGGCTTGTGCCCAGTGAAAAGATGGACACAGCCACAGCCAAACTGCCTGTCCTATGCCCAAGAAAGCGAGCAGCACCAAAATCAACCGTGCTCCCACAAAATTTTTGGTAGAGTTCCCTTTGTTTTTACATAAACTTTTCAAAAAAAACCATATCGTGTATACGCCTCCTACATGCTATCCATGTAGGATCTCACAAGAGATTTAAGGCCAATGAAAGAAATGAAATGAACTTTGTGCAAAACCATAACCGTACCAACGTAAAACCATAACCATAATGAACTTAATTTGTGCAAAACCATAACCAAATTAAAGCATAACCTTCCATAACCATATTGATCAAAACCATAATGCAGATAACCATAACCATGTCTATACAATGACAATGACAATTACCATAACCATAAGGAAAACAATAACTGTCTGAACTGTAACCGTAACCATATATGTCTATACAAAAAAGAGACACAGAAGCGTGTCTGTGTCTCACAAAGCATATATATGAAATCCACTGATGACTAGGCATCACAACCTGCACATAGGACAAGTCATATTGATATTACTTTACATATACTTATTTAATTAAATCAACTCACACATATTAACGTCTCACCTCAATTGATTAGCGAGACTCTAAGGCCTCCCAGTCTACAGGCTCTCCTGAAGCATCAAGATCATTCAATACTTCATAGATACCTCTGCGATATCCATCCATCTCCTCCTGGCGTGTCGGGGCTCGATGCATCGCAAGATTCTGTGTTTATACAAAAATCAAAGTAATAAGAATACATGATTCATCACGTTTTAAAAAACGCCATAGCTAGGATTGGATTGGAAACTCACAAACTCATAGCGAAAGGTGTCGAAGCCTCCGCTGCCAAGATGAGATGTTCCCCGGGTCATTTGTCGTATCTGTACGGCCTGACACTGCTGTCTAAACCGCATGTCCGCTGTCTGCTCATCCTCCCTGATTTGCTGCCACGTCTCGTGTGGGATGCTCGAAGGCTTCAGCGAGCTGGTCTTGAAAGCTTGTCGAGGTGCATCTCGTCGATGTTTCACGGTGTCCTGTGCAACACCCTTGATCCACCTCCTTGGAACAGCCTTTGAACCCGGAGCAGGCTGGTACTCTCTCATGATGGTCCCCACTATATAACTGAATTTGTCCTCATCCTGGTCAAGCCAAGGCGTCAGAATGCTGGTTGAAAATTGCACCTCCGCGAGCTGGCGAATCCGCTATCTCATCTCAGTCCCGACTCTATCCATGTCCATAGAACCATCTACCCGTACAATATAGAGCTTGGAGGCACTAGGATCGTGTGTCCCCCAAGGTGTCCGAGGTGTGCCAAGAGGTGTTCTTGGGTAGGATGGGGGTCGTGAGCGAGGAGGGGTCAAAGCACCTGTGGACCCTCCTCCACAGCAACCACCACCTCCACCTGACGATCGTCGAGATCGGCGAGTGCGCCTGTGCTGCGAAGATGAGGACGTACCCACCTCTGCCGCACCCCTAGGTGTCGAAGCGACCGTGATGGGAGACCTCGCAGGCATCGTACCCGTAGGCATCCCCCCCCCATAGGCGTCCCCCCCATAGGCGTCGGACCCTCGGGTGTGAAGCCCGGAGGCGTAGTACTCGTGCCTCTGGCTAACCAGTACTGAGAATCCTCTTTCATCTGACAGGGCATCATCTATGTGACGAAGCCCATAAATGCATCTGCACTCATAGAAGCGGGATCTGGAAACTGGTCTTCCATACTAAATTCCTGCACAAAGAAAGTAAAATAAAGCGTCATAACACCTTTGTTTAAATTAAATTTAAGCTTAATTTTAAATCAACATCTTCACACAAACACTTATAGGCCTAGGCCTTGACGAGTGAGGCATCATCGATAAGATCTTGCACTGTATCATTGTCTATCTCTAATTGCAGACATAACTCTGTCCCAACTCGTTCCGGTAGATTGTCTTTGTCCATTGCATCTTCATCTACAAGTGTCAATTCTGCCTCGTCATCTTCATCCCTTGTATATCTGTCAGCTTCCTCTAGAAAGAACTGCTCTAGAAAGAACTCTAACGGCTGTGGACTGTACCTGCCACAGCAACCTCATCTACTACATGGACGAGCAAGTGCATTTGGATAGTTAGGCAGCTCGTGGGTAGATACTTCTCAATCATGCAAAATACCTCAATGGAGTTAGCCCTTGCGACTGCAATAGGTTCCTCGTGTATCTCCTTGGAAGAGATCCACCGCACTAGCTCTGAAATCTTGTATATGCAGGTCCGCAGTTCCTCCATTAAACACCCCTTGATCGCAATTGGAAGAATGAATTGCAAGAACTTATGCCAGTTGTGCGATTTCAGTGCTGACAACTGATCGTCACGGGTGAATGCTATCTTGAGACATCGCATGACTTGTCTCTCTTCTCCTTTTAGCAATACCCATGGCACTTTTAGAAGTTTTGTTTGGACAGCTGCATTGATGAAAGGCCACAGCTCTGGCATCTTTCCAACTGACTGCAAATCATCTCGTGAAGCTCGATTGTCTTTCATTCCCATGATTGTCTTCCAGAGAATCTCTCCCACATTCTTGAATATATGCATTGGATCGAGCAAATGGTTAATTAGTAGATCACCCCAATACGGCAACGTATGAAGAATGGAAAAACGTTTCATTCCTAGAATAGGTTTCCCCTCATGTTGCTCCCATCAGCGATGCCACTCTTGTACATGCATAGAACGACATTCGACGTGACCAAGCTGACCTTTGCGCAAGTGATAGCCATCTGGAAGATAACGGTGGTGGCCTTGATAAATTGTCTTTCAAAGAGAGGCAGCATAGCGCACATCCAAAGATTGACCGCAAATTGGACATGCATTGTATCCCGAAGTTGTTAGCCCTGCTTATATTAAATCATGAATCAGGCCACGGAAAATTACTTGTGAATAGCGAGAATTTTGTAAATCAAGAACCATTACCAGAAGCTTCTCCGTATCCTGGCCAATCATGCATAGTCCACATAAGAAGTCCATGGATCCTTGCATGCTGTTGTCCTACTGGTTCAACCGCATCTGTTATTTCGATCCCATGCCATAACTCTTGGAGCTCATCAACTAGTGGATCTAGATAAACATCCATGTTTTTTGCCTTGAACTTACCAGGTACAATCAAGCTTAATATCAAATGACTCTTCTTGATGGCAAGCCACGGCGGGAGGTTGTAGTTGATAAGGCACACAGGCCAAGTGCTCGAGGACAAGCTTCTCAAGCCAAATGGATTGACTCGATCCATTTCCATGCCCAAACGCAAATTGCATGGTTCACTCTTAAAATGTGGCGAGGTATCTTCAATGTGCCTCCAAGCCTTTGAATCAGCGGGGGTAGGCACCCTAAATGTTCCGTCAGAGGATCTATTCGTAGAATGCCATCGCATCAACTTTGCAATGGAACCACAACGAAACATGCTTTTTATCCTAGGAATAGTAGGGAAATGGCGCAACACTTTAGATGGCACTGTCTCGCCAACTGCATCTTGTTTGTAGCGCATTGCTCCGCACTTAGGACACGCCAGACAATCTACGAATTCATTGCAAAAAAGAATGCAATCCTTTGGACATGCATGAATCTTGTTGTAGTCCAAGCCAACTGAGGTCAATAGTTGCTTTGCGTCTGGCCTGGAGGGGGGCATTTCATTGCCAACCGGGAGAAGTTGCTCCCGCAACAACCTGTTTAAGCCACATTAAATTAAAAAGCTGTTTAAGCACGTCACCGTTGCAATCGGAAAATCTCTTTTGTAAATTAAGTACCTAAACAAAGCCGTGACGCTTGCATCTGACCAGCCGTACACTGACTGAAGATTCAAAAACCCTAGACAAGTACGAAGCACACATATTTTGGCACCTTCATAGATTGGTTGACGTGCCAACTTCCTCAACATGTCTTCAGGCGATAGGCGCACGGATTCTGGTGCTGCTTCATTAGCGTTCTCCTCGCTTTTCTGGAAGAAGGCATCCAACATCTCCTCCATGGCGTCATATTTTGTCTGTAAGCCCTTTTCTGCTTCCATCCTTGGCTCTATATTGGTCGTACCTTTGCGCATAATCCTTTTTTTTTCTCTCTCAGATGTAGGTGCTATGTCGCGAAAATCAATGCCCATTCCGTAGGAGTCGTATCGTAGATTCTGTACGGTTTCTCTAGTAAACTCTTCGTACTTGTGCACATGCTCATTACATATCCTACGCTTGCGCAGGATTTGATACTTGCAGAGCATGCACGAGCATGCAATATTTTCCTCCATGTTAGTTGATGACGTTTCCATCTACAATGATTATGAATGTTGTTTTAATATATATACTCCTCACAATGTAAACTACCTCACATTCTCTAGTCTTGCCCTCTCCGTACACCTTGGTCTTTATTGGTCAAATCCTATATGGGTAGACACATACGTGCACTCGTAGGTGTACATGGCAATGCATGTAGCGGGAAAAACCCCTTTGCCTCTTTTAGTTCCATAGTTTCTTCTAGAGGGAGAGAGAGAGAGAGAGATAGAGAGAGTTTCTGTCCTTTTCACACAATTGGTCAGCCAACCTAACTCTTTCTCTCTTTCTTTCTCTATCTACGATCTATCTCTTTCTCTCTACCTCTGTAGCTATCTCTAATTAATTCTCTCTCTCTCTCTCTCTCTCTCTCTCTCTCTATCTATATATATATATATATATATATATATATATATATATATATATATATCACTCTCTATCTCTCTATTTCTCTCTCTCAGTCTACGTACCCTATCTCTCGTTCTTTCTTTCTCGATCTCGCCCTCACTATCTCTCTTTCTCTCTCTATTTCCCTATCTCTCTCTCTCTCTCTCTCTGTCTCGCTCTCCACTTCCCTATCTCTCTCTCTCTCTCTCTCTCTCTCTATATATATATATATATATATATATGCCTTGCTCTATTTATCTCTCTCTCTCTCTCTATTCCCTATCTCTTTCTCTCTCTCTATTTTCCTATCTCTCTCTCTCTCTCTCTCTCTCTCTCTCTCTCTACTTCCCTATCTCTCTACTGATCGAATGAGTGACTGAGCTAGGGAGATCTAGACGCCCACGACTGCAGAGGACTACACAACATCTACAGACGCTGCATCAGAGGATCTAGGTCACTTTGGCTTGACATGCACAATGCCTGGTCATACTACTAACCATGGAGGAGATTGATGAGATCCGCCAGCGACAGATGCTGGACCTAGTATGATCTACCTATCCCAGCTAGCTGTTTTAGCTGCTTAGTCCACACCCAGCAGTTTAGGATTCCATAATATTTTATTTTATCATTTTGTCATCTTGTTACTCTAACTTTGTATCAGATCCACCACATTGTAACTTTCTGGTCTCATAGGTCACTTTGGCCTTTTGAAGACATTAATATAACGTTTCATTTCATTTCTCTCTGTAATTTTAGTTTCCTATGCATACATTAATTCTCTCTCTCTCTCTCTCTCTCTCTCTCTCTCTCTCTCTCTCTCTCTCTCTCTCTCTCTCTCTCTCTCTCTCTCTCTCTCTCTCTTTAGTTTAAATTTCCTACGCATACATTTTTCTCTCTCTCTCTCTAGCTTTTTAATTTCTTATTTACACACACACACACACACACATTTCTCTCTTTGATTTTCTACACACACACACACATTCTCTCTCTCTCTCTCTCTCTCTCTCTCTCTCTCTCTCTCTCTCTCTCTCTCTCTCTCTCTCTCTCTCTCTTTCCTACACACAAACACACACACCGCTCTCTCTCTGTCTCTTTCCTACACACAAACACCGCTCTCTCTCTCTCTCTCTCTATCTCTTTCCTACACACACACACACGATGTAGAGAGAGAGAGTGAGAGAGAGGGTTTGGGGGGGGGGGGGGGGGGGGGGAGAGTTTCATAATACTTGCGCAACAAGTTTCGACCAAGATCTGAGCACGCGCGTTGCAGGCAAAAATGGACCGTGCACGTGGGTTTCCCTTTTTTTTCCCCAAATTGTTTGCGTCGAAATGTGCATCGATATACTCGTGGTAATGTGCGTCAATATACACGTGGAAAAGCATACCTTGCCATGCTTCCATGCGCATATCGACGGGACATTCTGACGCATGTATCGACGGTATGAAACTACGTCAATATCCCTATGGAAAGGTACGGTCGTCGATAGCTTGATGTTATGTTGTAGTGATTCAAAATTTCAACTTGACGGTGATTTCAAAATTGAGGACGAGCTCTAACTGTGCTGGCATCAATTCTAGCCATCCAAACATTAGTGATGGAGAGGAGGATAGCTACAAGCTAGGCTCCAAAGGTGGGGCATGGAAGCTACTTACCTGCCAGCCCCACGGCTTATTTAGGGCAGACAACATGGATCTAGGCTTCAAGGGAGCAATTCAAAAGCTACTAAGGAAACCCAAATCTTAGGCGTGTGTTGGCGGATACGCCGCGACGGACGTCAGCATAGCGAGAACTCACCTAACATATAATGTAAACTAAGGACAAAGCTCGACCCACAGGCGTGTGGAAGCAAGCAAAGGGTGTCAACCTCTACTCGACCGACTAATGACTACTTCCTAGAGAGATATCAAATCTACATGCCATTGGTTTTGTGAATGTGAGAGTCTCCTATGATGCTATCGCAAGCCAAAAGCCCATCAAACGATCTCGAAACTTCACAAAACTCAAGTGAAGTCCTACACACACTGGAAGGCCGCTATCCCTAAGGTCTCTGACCACAAATCCTAAGCCAATACCCTCCGTGCAGAAAACGTGTAGGATGTCTGGTCAGATTTTACAAGTCACTGTTTCTAAAATTTAACATGCCTAATGTGTAGCTCTACTCGCTCTGATCACGTGGATATGTTGAAATGTAAAAACGGACAACGTTTACTCATTGAAACTCCAATTAAAGTAGCTCATTGGTGAATCTGCCAAAACACAGACGAACACGCGTAATGTAAGCATCAACGCGTAGCTCTCCTCATGGGTAATATGCTTCTGCTCTTCGTTTGCGATTCCAACCACCATAGCTCTTGTAGTGCACACACACACACTCTCACTCTCTCGCAGTCTCCTAGTCGACACAGAAGATAAGATTATTAGAATTCATCTTACAAAGCTTTAGGTTTTGGTTTATATACTAAACCTGAGAAAACCTAATGTCCGACCAAAATGACCTGATTTGTCCTTAGGCTTCTATAGAGCTTAATTACAACACCGTGAGCTGGCTTTGCTCATCCAACAAGCATCTGTGGCCAAAATACAATTGCCGACTTAAAATATGAACTTCCTGTAAACATTACAAAAGTGGCCGTAGTGGCTCAAAATGATAATAACGGGATATTCGATGATTTCCATGAGCTTGTATCCTCACATCACAGCATCCATCTTCATCTTCATCACTTCATCAGCATCTTCATATAGAATCTTTAGAGAATCTTTGAGGAATCTTCATGGAATCTTTGTGGAAGTGTTGTTGAAAGGTTGTCCTATCAACACTCTCCCCCTCCGAATTCTTGTCGTCCCCGACAAGACCCTATGTCTGCAGTGGCCATGACGAGTGCTTCATGTTTTGGTGTTGGTTGAAGATTTTTTTGTTGCAGTTGCTTCTACTAGATGCTTTGTATGTTGTAGAGTTACCTTTTTCTTGTACATGTAGTGTAGTTGAAGCCATAGTTCTCCCCCTCCGATTGGTTGTTGTAGCATGAATAAGTTGAGTGAGGTTTGTTGTTGCAACAAGTCTTTATCTTGGCAGCTCTGTATTGTTTGCTCTTTGGGTGTCATCCTGCATGTGTACCTGTAAACTTGAAGCCTTTTTTATTTTTTTCTAGGCCGCTCCCCTTTGATTTTCTAGCTAATGAGCATGTAGTTGTTTGGGATGTCGTTGGTCTACTTTTTTGTGTTTATATAAAAAATAAAAAATGTGGCGTATATTACAAAATGAAGGTCTTGGATGTCGTTGGTCTACTTTTTTGTGTTTATATAAAAAATAAAATGTGGCGTATATTACAAAATGAAGGTCTTGGATACCTGGATAGGACTAAAGGGAAAAACCTAGTAGGAAAAAAATGCCTTTAGTCACAATTAAATGTAAGGCTATATGTACTTATGTTTTGATGTAACCGAGTTTTATTGAGTTAAAGTACTTATGGCCGTATGGCTAATATTATTGACTGTATATACATTGGTAAGTGCTAGTAGGATGAAGTCAGAGTTGTTGTTGTTGAGAAAATGCTTATGAAACCTGTTACCACTTCGTCATCATCATTCTATTGTGTAAGTGCATGGGTGGAACACAAATTGTGTCAAATGCAAATGTGCAATGATGGGACATTATATATGCTTGCACAGATAGATGCATGGGAAACAATATGTTGTGTGAGAAGAGTTTGAATGGGTGCTTCTAGGAGTGAACGTAGCTAGAGAAGCAAAAATATATTTGACTTCAAGACCTGCCATTACTCACAAGAAGGTTTGTTGATGCTCGAGGTTTTTCACTCTCCTCACTGTGTACATGTGCGTGAGTGTTTTATGGATTACTCTACCTCTCCACCAAATAAAATTGGTAGACTTTGACTCTTCTGCTCACCTATTCATCATGAGCGACTCAATTTTACAATATGCTCAACTCTTCCAGCTTGAGATATAATCTAAATATCTAGACTCATAGACCACAAAAAAATTAAGACATGAAGCTTGGGTATGAGGCTTTCTCATTTAGTGGTTCAACTGCCCGACTCTTGACTCTTATGCCATGCTTTTTATGGCAACTTGAACTACTCTCGGGAGATTTCGACCAAGAATAGGTTTTGAAATTCAAAACTCCCATCCTCGAAGAGAGGATTTGTAAAGGACCATAGTGGCAATATCGGTTTCTTTTGACATACCTAGGTGACCTTGGTTAGCTCTCTCCACCTTCAAAGGTGTTTGGGGTCTTGGGACTGAGGCTTGGAATAGTTAATTCTTTCTTCAAATTTTATGTTATGCTCGTGATGCATGAAGATTTCCATCTTCATTGGATCACATAGGTCACAAGGAACACAACATTGCATTGTAACAAGTATCTCTTAATGTGAGAAATCATAATACAAATGCCTATTGGAGGGGGACCGGCTCCACATAAATCCAGTCCTCAATTGTGTCATGTTCTCTAAATTCTCTGTCTTGCAAAAGTATTGTTCATGCCAAGTTAACTAATTGCTATATTTATGTTCCCATCTTCAATTATGATCACCCAATATGCTCACAAAGTAATTTCTCAAAAGTACTCTCATTAATTTCCGCTACTCTCAAGTTAATATGCCAATTCCATTACATTGGTATCGGATCGTTTGGTTTTTATTTTCTTGCTTAAGAAGAGAGGTCTTTAAGTAGCCTATAAATGGTTGATGTTGTTAATTATATTAGGGGTGAGTGGAACTGGGATCTATTATTGATTTTGTTGAGCCCACTATGTGGGATATGGTGCACACCTCGGGATCTTTGGACTTAATAATGGAGTCTTTTTCTTGTCTTTTTATACTTTCCTAGAGCTTTACCATTACTGAGCCATAAGAAGTCCAAAAGAAACTAGCCCTTGTCATCTCTGCTATGTTAGACCTACTCCACTACTCTCTATAATTAAGCACTTTGACCCATGGGTGTAGATACTTAAGAGACAATCTCCAAAGGCTAAGAAGAGTGGTAACTAAGGTTTTCAAGTGCCAAAGAATCCACTAAGTACCTACACAAATAACCAAGAGAGTAGAATGAAATGATTGATAGCTTTGATTTTGCACATGAAGGTGCTAATGATGAAGCCCCCATGTTTGTGAATTATCTCATAACTAGGTTGCAACAAGCAATGGGCAACCCTACTTTGCAATCCAAAGTTACTCAGCAACTTTGTGCTTCTGGAATTTTGCTTCCTCTCCAAGAGAGCTTAGGAGACCTCTTGAAGAGACCCCCAAAAGAAGAATCTCTCCCATAAGAGAGGAGGAATCCAAAGAGCAAGAAAGAAATGAAATTTTAAGTTCCTATAAAGATGTGGCTCCACAAAGATGGCGGTCTAGACGATCTCCAACTCCTCCCAAGAGCAAAACATTAACACACAGACCTTCTCCTCATCATTATGAAAAGGGAAGAGAGGAAACAAAGAAACAAAAGGGCTCTACTCACAAATTCATATCAATGGAGTTGGCCACCAAGTTGGGCATTCAAGCATTCGAGATGGGAGATATTATAACAGCTGACACAGCTTTCAAGGGAGAGCAAGCCTCCATTACTCTCTTGATTGGTAAGTTAAGGCTTCATGTCCAAATCTATGTTGACAAAGAAGACTTTTTCATCTCTCCTCTCCAACATGAGGATGCTATCCTAGGGGCACCATGGTTTGATTGCATGGCTGCCAATATGAAGTTCCCAAAGAGAATCTACTTCGCCTACAGGGGAAAGAACATGTAGATAGATGCTAGTGAATTTCATCGCACTATTCCACTTGTAAAACCTCGTATGTTTGATAAATCAATGAAGAGCTCAGTTTTTTAGTACATGATTTTTGTCAAAGAGTCTCTAAAAGATCCTAATGTTTCATCAAATGTAAATGGTAGGAATAAAAAAGAGTTACACTTGTTTAACTTTCTAAAAGGATTCCAAGATGTGTTCATCGATGATATCCCTATGGACTTACCTCCAAAACAAGCAGATGATGACTGTCGCATTGAGATCCGTCCAAGAAGCTTACCACCTAATAAGCCTCCTTATCGAGTCTCACAAGCTCAACAAGAGGAGATCATGAGGCAAGTACATGAATTGGTAGACAAAGGGATGGTGAGGCCTAAGAATATTGTACATAACGTATGTGTGTGGACTATCGAGCACTAAATCATATCACTATCAAAAACAAATTTCCCATGCCTCGGGTAGAAGATCTTTTTGATAATATACAAGGCTCTACCTACTTTAGTAGGATTGACCTTAAAAGTGGCTATCATGAATAAATAAGGATAGTGGATGAAGATATCCTAAAGATCGCGTTTTGCACAATGTTTGGTGTTTATGAATATCTAGTCATGCCTTTTGGCTTGAATAATGCACCAGCTACGTTGAATCGTCTAATGGAGAAAATTTTTAGACCTTATCGCAAATTCATTGTTTGATGATATCATCATCTACTCCAAGTATTTGGAGGAAAAGAAGCAACATCTCCAAGTGATTTTTAAAGCATTGAGTGAGAACAAGCTTTTTCTCAACCACAAGAAAAGCAAAATTTTCCTTCAAGAGATTCAATACCTAGGTCATATTATCTCTCAAGATGGTATCCGTATGGATCCATCAAAGTTAAAGGTAATAAAAGCATGGACTAATCCAAGGAATCTACATAAGCTAAGAAGCTTTATTGGTATGTGCGCATACTATAGATGCTTCATAGCAAAAAACTCTCAAATAGCAGGACCACTACATGACTTAACTAAGAAGAACGTTAAGTATGTATGGACTGCTAAGGAGCAAAATGCTTTTGATAAGCTCAAAGAAAATCTTACCTCCCAACCAGTTCTCCTAATTCTTTTGGATCTCTCAAAGCCATTTGAGGAAGAATGTGATACTTTTTGTGATTTCCTGGGAACAATTTTGCTTCAAGAAGGGCATGCCATAGCATATGAGAGTTGAAGGCTCAATACCAATGAACGCGTCTTTGGCATTTATGAGAAAGAGCTTTTAGCTGTTCTACATGCTCTAGACACATGGAAGCACTACTTATTGGGGACTCCATTTATTTTACGAGCCAACCACCAAAGTCTCAAGTATTTCATGACGCAAACCAAGCTTTCCAACAAACAAATGATGTCGGAAAATTTTCTTTCGCAATTTAATTTCCATATTGCTCACGGTGCTGGTAAGCACAATGAACTGGATGATGCACTTTCACGATGACCAAAAGTTAATGTGGTGTCTATAGCTACTCATAATGATCTATCCTCTATGATAGATGAATATGCTACTGACCCTGACTTATGAGACATAATGTCAGTCCTTACATTGGGGATGAAAGAGGAACCATTCACCTTGAAGGATGGTTATCTTCACCACGGTAATAGGCTATGTGTCACCCATTCCCTTCATGAGAAAGTTATGTATGAATCCCATGCTTCTCCTTATGCAGGGCATAGAGGTATTCAACCTACTCTTTAAGGAGTAGAGACGTATTACTATTGTCCTACCATGAAAGTGGACATACAAGAGTATGTTTCAAAATGTGTAGTATACCAAAAGACCAAGTATGATAGAGGGAAGCAACTTGGATTACTCCAACTACCATTGCCTATCCCAAATTCACCATGGGAAAGTATATACATATATTTCATCTTTGGATTGCTCAAGTCTATCCATGGGAATACGGGAATATGGACAATAGTGGACAGGTTTAGCAAGAAAGCATACTTTATTCCTGTCCAAGAGACTATTAAGGCACACCAAATGGAAACTCTATTCATATCTCATATTTTCAAACAACATGGATTACAAACATCCATCGTGTTAGATAGAGATCCTAGAATGACTAGTAATTTTTGGAAAGGTCTCTTTGAAAATCTAGGAACAAGATTGAATTTCTCTTCCGCCTATCACCCACAAACGGATGGCCAAAGTGATATAGCCAATCTCGCGATACTCAATCTACTCAAGACTTATGTTACCAAAGTAGATCAACGCTCACAATGGGAAAAGTACTTTCCTCTTGTAGATTATGCCTACAATAATATTGTACATACTTCTACAAGAAAAGCACCTTTTGAGATCATTGAGGTAACCCCAAAAAATCCCTAGCTACTCAAAGTACATGGGAAGATCTTCGCTACCGATAAGTAAAGCCATGACCTACAAGAATTTTTCCAAATGATTCAGGAGCTATATCCATCTCTAAAGTTGCTGCTGACAAGCACAGAAGGGCCTTAACATTCAAAGAAAATGATGGGTCTTGATTAAGTTTCCTAAGGCTTGATTCAGGCAAAGGCAAACCACAGGCAAAAATCCTACGGGCCATCAAAAGTATTATGCTAAAATAGCAAAACGATACTATGGTCCTTTCCAAATTTTGAAGTCTATCAATGAGATGGCCTACCAACTCAAGTTGCCTAACCATTGGCTCATATACAATGCTTTTCATGTGAGCCTACTCAAGCCCTACAAAGGAGAGGCACCAAGTGAATCAATTATTGAAGACCCTCCCGAAGTTGAAGATCAACAAGAGGTGCTACAACCCGAAGCTATCTTTCTCCATGAAGGTAAGGTACTACAATATGGTAAGATTATCCGACGGTATCTTATTAAGGTAAAAAATTATCCTTTTCAAGATGCTACATGGATGCAAGGAATGCAGCTTAAGGATAGTATGAACCTTGTGAATGCTTACAATGCTACATTAGAGTAAGCAAATGTACAAATTTCTTTTAAATGACCCATGTTTTTGTCTTATAAGATTAGTTCTCTTTTTATTTGTGTACAAATTTAAATAGTGTGCATGCTTAGAATCATGTTTGTGATGACGACGTTTCTCAAACAACAAGTAGAATTTGTCACTGTACTTTGAGAGAATGAATTGGACTAAAGAGCAGACATTCTTGCAGCAGACACGTCTCCCAAGCACCAAATGGATTAGTCATCCATCTTGTTGAGTTAGGATATAGACATGTTTTTATAGATCTATCTCAACACGGGGCCAATGGTAATGGGGCCCAAATGAGAGATGGTCTATCAAAGATAAAGGCTAACCAATGGAGCATAATACCTTAGGGTTAGATTCATTCAAGACCTCCAAAGACTACTGTAAAATTCCTTTGACCTTAGGTAAGCTAGGGATGAGCTTGAGGTGGTATGAACCCGGCCCAACCTTAAGGTGCTTGAGGTGATTGTTGTGCTTGATGATTAAGGTGCTTGAGGTGATTCTTGTGCTTGATGACTAAGTAAATTGAGGTGCTTGAGGTGCCTGATGAGACTGAGATGCTTGAGGTGCTTGATGATTGAGATGCTTGAGGTGCTTGTGACGCTTGAGATGCTAGGGTTGTACTTGAGGTGAGAACCCAGCCCAAGCTTGTGGTGAGAACTAGGCCCAAGGTTGAGGAGTTTTAGGTGGCACAAAATTCAAAGATAATCCCTTCAAGGAGGGGGCAAGACCTACAAGAGAGGGGATGAGAGAGAACACACACACACTCACACAAGGCATGCTTGGTACAAAGAAATCAAAAGGGAAACTTGTAACGTTCATCTTCATGTTGCCCTCATGGTGTGCCTGAAGCCTATTGGTTGACCACCCAAGGGATCCAATAATAAATTAGAAGATTTAATTAATTTTTTTTACATTTATCAAGTCCTCTCCTTCAAAAGGAAAAGGGGAACACTTGTCCCAACCCTACCCTTGTTACTTGATTTACCTCCTGCTTGTGATTGGCTATAGGCTTGGAGGGGTCCAGTGAGCTTCAAGCATGAGCTACAAGAGGGGGTAGACCAAGGAAGCTAGGGTCTTGCTTAGGGGGTATACTCTCCTACACACACTCTTATTGTGTGAACTGCAAAGTGCAAGAGCTCCCTCTCCTAACACTCTTGGCTATGGAGTGCAAATCCAACCAAGAGCCATGCTTCAATACTTAAGCTTTCCATCTTCTCCATCTTCATTGCATCATCTAGGTCACAAGGAACACAACATTGTATTGTATCAAGTCTCTCTTAATGGGAGAAATTATAATACAAATGCCTATTGGAGGCGGACCGTCTCCACATAAATTCGGTCCTCAATTGTGTCATGTTCTCTCTCTTGCAAAAGTATTATTCATGCCAAGTTAATTAATTGCTATATTTATGTTGCAATATTCAATTATATTATGATCACCTGCTTTGCTCAGAAAGTAATTTCTCAAAAGTACTCTCATTAATTTCCGCTACTCTCATGTTAATAGGCCAATTCCATTACATTGGTATCGGATCGTTTGATCTTGCTTTTTTTGCTTTTTTATTGGGATCTATTATCGGTTTTGTTGAGTCCACTATGTGGGATATGGTGCACACCTCGGGAGCTTTGGACTTAATAATGGAGTATTTTTCTTTTTCTTTAAACTTTCCTACAGCTTACCATTATTGAGCCATAAGAAGTCCAAAAGGAGCTAGCCCTTGTCAACTCTGCTATGTTAGACCTACTCCACTACTCTCTATAATTAACCACTTTCAGCCATGGGTGTAGATACTTAAGAGACAATCTCCAAAGGCTAAGAGGAGTGGTAACTAAGGTTTTGAATTGCCAAAGCATACACTAAGTACGTACACAAATTTTGTTAACATGGCTGACAATAACCAAGAGAGTAGAATGAAATAATTGATAGCTTTGATTTTGCACATTAAGGTGCTAATGATGAAGCCCCCATGTTTGTGAATTATCTTGTAACTTGGTTGCAACAAGCTATGGGCAACCCTTCTTTGCAAGCCAAAGTTACTCAACAACTTTTTGCTTATGGAATTTTGCTTCCTCTCCAAGAGAGCTTAGGAGACCTCTTGAAGAGACCCCCAAAAGAAGACTCTCTCCCATACGAGAGGAGGAATCCGAAGCGCAAGAAAGCAATGAAACTTTAAGTTCCTATAAAGATGTGTCTCCACAAAGATGGCGGTCTAGACGATCGCCAACTCCTCCCAAGAGGAAAAGATCAACACATAGTCCTTCTCCTCCTCGTTCTAAAAGGAAAGAGAGGAAACAAAGAAAGAAAAGGGCAAGAAAGAGGTCACCATCTTCTCCTTCTTCTTTACCTTCCTCCTATTCTGATGAAAGCTATGGCTATTCTCCTATAGAATACAAGAGGGGGGGACATTGTAAATCATACCCTGCATGGCCAAGGTCACAAAAGCTAAAAAAGTTCAAGGAGGGAGGAACGAGTATCTCTTTTCATACCTATGATGGCACCTTGGTGCTACGGAAAAAGTGTTGGCCTTCATCTAAAAATTTGATGTGGCCTTTGGAGAGGAGGGCTTCACAGAGTCCTCCAAGCTACACCATGTAGCTATGCACTTCCAGAAATCAGCTCGTCAATGGTGGGCTAGCCTTCGTGGGAACAACGAAGTTGGAAAACTCTAGGAAATTTCATTATGAAGTAATTCCTTGCAACCAATGCAAAGGACAAAGTTCTTAATTACTGAATGGTGTAGCTTGAAGCTTCTCTTTCATGAGTCTATCCACAAGTATGTAGACAAGTTTTGGGATATACATCTCAAGGCTACTATCTTTCAAAAGATAGACTTTGCCAAGTAAAAGCAACAATTTTGTGTGGGATTACCTAAAGAGATGGCTCAATACATCAACTCTCAAGGGCGTGGTTCTATCACTGAAGTAGTCCATCACACCATGGTTACTTCATGCATAATTTTCCATCAAGGGGCTAAACGGAATGTCAAGCCCATGGAAAACAAAGACAAAAATAATGCAAAGGGGAAAACCGATGCTCAAAATTATTTCCAAGGCACTTCCAACAACAACAACAACAATCGGTCCAAGGAGAAGGGAGTTTACAAAGGCAAAAACAACCCCTCTCCTCAAGAGCTAGAAGCTTTTTTCATAAGGACCATAAGTGTTTCAAGTGTGGGGAGCAAGGACATGGCTATCGTTCTTGATGCAAGAAGAATGCTTGCAATGAGACTCCTAGGGCTTCCACCATCGAAGATCCAAAAGAGGATACTCATTGCAAAGGATCATCACTTTCCTATGCTTGGTTAAAGGTAAGAGAGCATGATGCCTTCATCTTGTTTGACCATTGCTCTACTCACAACTTCATATCAATGGAGTTGGCACCAAGTTGGGCACTCAAGCTTTTGAGATGGGAGATATTGTAATGGCAGACACAACTTTCAAGGGAGAGCAAGCCTCCATTGTTCCCTTGATTGGGAAGTTAAGGCTTCATGTACAAATCTATGTCGACAAAGAAGAATTTTTCGTTTCTCCTCTCCAACATGAGGATGCTATCCTAGGGGCGCCATGGTTAGATTGCATGGCTGCCAAGATGAATTTTCCAAGGAGGATCTACTTCACCTACAAGGGAAAGAACATGTAGATAGATGCTAGTGAATGTGATTGCACTATTCTACTTGTAAATCCTCCTACTTTTCATAGATCAATGAAGAGCTCAGTTTCTGCGTACATGATTTTTGTCAAAGAGTCTCTAAAAGATCCTAATGTTTCATCAAATGTAAATGGTAGGAATCAAGAAGAGTTAGACTTGTCTAACTTTCTAAAAGGATTCCAACATGTGTTCATCGATGATATCCCTATGGACTTACCTCCAAAACGAGGAGATGATGACCATCGCATTGAGCTCCTTCCAGGAAGCTTACCACCTAACAAGCCTCCTTATCGAGTCTCACAAGCTCAACAAGAGGAGATCATACGGCAAGTACAGGAACGGGTAGACGAAGGGATGGTGAGGCCTAGTTCCTCTCCCTTTTTTTCTCTAGTCCTTTTAGTGCAAAAGAAATATGGTACATACCGTATGTGTGTGGACTATCGAACACTAAATCATATCACTATTAAAAAGAGATTTCCCTTGCTCGGGCAGAAGGTCTATTTGATAAGCTAAAAGGCTCTACCTACTTTAGTAGGATTGATCTTAAAAGTGGCTATCATGAACAAATAAGGATAGTGGATAAAGATATCCTAAAGATCGCGTTTTGCACATTATTTGGTGTTTATGAATATCTAGTTATGCCTTTTGGCTTGACTAATGCACCAGATACGTTTAATCGTCTAATGGCAAAAAAAATTAGACCTTACCTCAAATTCACTAGTTGATGACATCATCATCTACTCCAAGTCTTTGGAGGAACATAAGCAGCATCTCCAAGTGATGTTTCAAGCATTGAGGGAGAACGAGCTTTTTCTCAACCAAAAGAAAAGCGAAATTTTCGTTCAAGAGATTCAATACGTAGGTGATATTATCTCTCGAGGTGGTATCCGTATGGATCCATCAAAGTTAGAGGTAATAAAAGCATTGTCTAATCCAAGGAATCTACATGAGCTAAGAAGCTTTATTGGTATGTGCGCAGTGTATAGACCCTTCATAGCAAAAAACTCTGAAATAGCAGGACCACTACATGACTTAACTAGGAAGAACATTAAGTATGTATGGACTACTAAGGAGCAAAATGCTTTTAATAAGCTCAAAGGAAAGCTTACCTCCCAACTAGTCCTCATTCTTTCAGATCTCTCAAAGCCATTTGAGAAAGAATGTGATGGCTATGTGCTACCCATTCCATTCGTGAGAAAGTTATGTATGAATCCCATGCTCCTCCCCATGTAGGGCATAGAGGTATTCAACCTACTCTTCGAGGAGTAGAGACGTATTACTACCGGCCTACCATGAAAGTGCACAGACAAGACTATGTTTCAAAATGCGTAGTATGCCAAAAGGCCGATTATGATAGAGGGAAGCAACCTGGATTAATCCAACCACCATTGCCTATCCCAAATTCACCATGGGAGAGTATATACATGGATTTCATCTTTGGATTGCTCAAGTCTATCCGTGGGAATACGGGAATATGGACAATAGGCGATAGGTTTAGCAAGCCAGCACACTTTATTCCTATCAAAAAGACTATTAAGGCACACCAAATGGCAACTCTCTTCATATATCATATTTTCAAAAAACATGGATAACCAACATCCATCGTGTCAGATAGAGATCCTAGAATGACTAGTAATTTTTGAAAAGGTCTCTTTGAAAATCTAGGAACAAGATTGAATTTCTCTTCAGCCTATCACCCACAAACGGATGGCCAAAGTGAGATAGCAAATCTTGCGATACTCGATCTACTCAAGACTTATGTTACCAAAGTAGATCAACGCTCACAATGAGAAAAGTACTTACCTCTTGTAGATTATGCCTACAACAATACGGTACATACTTCTACAGGAAAATTACCTTTTCAGATCATTGAGGGAACCCCAAAAGATCCCTTGCTACTCAAAGTACATGGGAAGATCTTCGCTATCTATGAGTATAGCCGTGACCTACAAGAATTTTTTCAAAAGATTCAGGAGGCTATATCCATCTCTCAATAAAGGTAAAAATATGATGCTGACAAGTATAGAAGGGCCTTAACATTCAAAGAAATGATTGGGTCTTGCCTAAGTTTCCTAAGGCTTGATTAAGGAAAACCACAGGCAGAAAACCTATAGGCCATCAAAAGTATTATGCTAAGCTAGCAAAAAGATACTATGGTGCTTTCCAAATTTTGAAGCCTAGCAATGAGATGGCCTACCAACTCAAGTTTCCCAACCATTGGCTCATATACAATGCTTTTCATGTGAGCCTACTCAAGCCCTAAAAAGGAGACCCACCAAGTGAACCAGCTATTGAAGAGCCTCCCGAAGTTGAAGACCAAGAATAGGTGCTACAACCCGAACCTATCCTTCTGCATGAAGATAAGGTAATACAATATGGTAATATTATCCGAAGATATCTTATAAAGGTAAACAATTATCCTTTTCAAGATGCTAGATGGATGCAAGGAATACAGCTTAAGGATAGTATGAACCTTGTCAATGCTTACAATACTACATTAGAGTAAGCAAATGTAGAAATTTCTTTTAAATGACCCAAGTTTTTGTCTTATAAGAATAGTTCTCTTTTCATTTGTGTACAAATTTAAATAGTGTGCATGCATAGAATCATGTTTGTGATGACGAAGTTTCTCAAACACCAAGTAGAATTTGTCACTCTACTTTGGGGGAATGAAATGGACTAAAGAGCAGACATGCTTGTGGTAGCCACGTCTCGCAAGCACTAAATGGATTAGTCATCCATCTTGGACCAGCCCTTTTAGTGCAAAAGAATATGGTTCATACCGTATGTTTGTGGACTATCGAACACTAAATCATATCACTATCAAAAACAGATTTCCCGTGCCTCGGGTAGAAGATCTGTTTGATAAGCTACAAGGCTCTACCTACTTAAGTAGGATTGACCTTAAAAGTCGCTATCATGAACAAATAAGGATAGTGGATGAAGATATCCTAAAGATCGCGTTTCGCACGACGTTTGGTGTTTATGAATATCTAGTCATGCCTTTTGACTTGACTAATGCACCAGCTACGTTCAATCGTCTAATGGAGAAAATTTTTAGACCTTACCCCAAATTCACTGGTTGATGATATCATCATCTACTCCAAGTCTTTGGAGGAACATAAGCAACATCTCCAAGTGATTTTCCAAGCATCGAGGGAGAACAAGCTTTTTCTCAACCAAAAGAAAAGTGAAATTTTCCTTCAAGAGATTCAATACCTAGGTCATATTATCTCTCAAGATGGTATCCGTATGGATCCATCAAAGTTAGAGGTAATAAAAGCATGGCCTAATCCAAGGAATCTACATGAGCTAAGAAGATTTATTGGTATGTGCGCATACTATAGACACTTCATAGCAAAAAACTCTCAAATAGCAGGACCACTACATGCCTTAACTAAGAAGAACGTTAAGTATGTATGGACTGCTAAGGAGCAAAATGCTTTTGATAAGCTCAAAGAAAAGATTACCTCCCAACCATTCCTCCTCATTCTTTCGGATCTCTCAAAGCCATTTGAGGAAGAATGTGATACTTTTTGTGATTGCCTTGGAACAATTTTGCTTCAAGAAGGGCATGCCATAGCATATGAGAGTTGAAGGCTCAATACCAATGAGCGCGTCTTTGGCATTTATGAGAAAGAGCTTTTAGCTGTTCTACATGCCCTAGACACATGGAAGCACTACTTATTGGGGACTCCATTTATTTTACAAACCAACCACCAAAGTCTCAAGTATTTCATGACGCAAACCAAGCTTTCCAACAACAAAATGATGTGGGAAAATTTTCTTTCGCAATTTAATTTCCATATTGCTCACGTTGTGAGTGGGATATAAACATACACAACACCTAACTACCCGACACACACTCTTGGGAAAATATACACAAACACTATGGGGCACCATTCGGCTTACACAACCCACCGCGCCGACACAAGGAACACACCTATGGAGTGAGAGGAGAGAGACTACCCATTTTTCCACTCCACACAGAGACACACACACACACACACACACACCCAAAAGCTCAGCTCAAAAGAGGATAATTTCTGATGTTTAGATACAATAGAGCTTGGGACAACACCAATGGGGCAAATAGCTCACGCAATATGGGTAAAATAAGCCAGATACAATCACAAATTGGAGCAGAAGCTTCGCTCATAGGAGAAACTTACACAGCCAAAAAAGCAGAAAATCAGTGAGTAATTTGGAAAAATGGACGGTGCCATCGCGTTCGGAACGGCCCAAAACCCCAGTCTACAATGTCAAAGTGCTCAAATCTGACCTCGAATGAGCAGTTTATTACTTGGGCACCTTTGGCCTTTTAGTTGATCTTAAACGGACCCGAACAGGCCAAAAACTGACCCCGTAGTGCATAGTTGTCACCCTGCTGCACCCATCCGCACACCTGCCACTCAACGTTTTCCAATAATCCATCCCACAACCACATGAAGTGGCCCTACAATATGGTCCTCATGATGACCTTTCTGCATAATTATCACAAGAAAACACCCATGTTGTGTCCGTACTCATCCACGTGCAGACATTGAACCCATTCAACCTCCTGACGCCACTAGATGCCATCTGACGCACCTGCTTACCTCATGTCGTCGGCCCGCGGATAGCTTCCTTGAGAATTTTTACGCGCTACCAACTCCTCATTATTATAGAAAAAACACACTGGTACTGGTAATAGTGAAAATCGATGCACTATGTACACCCTGTCCTACCTGTACACATGTGGGCCCCACGTAACCACCTGGCTCTGGAAAATGGGCAATCCTTTATTCGATGCACCATGCAAGTGTATGTACATATGTACAATCCCTTGCTCCAAAAAACTCCTGACATAATTTGCCCATCCCCTAGCCTGCTAGATCATTCATGATCAGCAGAAGCAAAAAGAGATATGAGACTCGTCGCATCACATGTCTCCTCATGCTTCACATACGTTGCTTGCTCCATAGACAGCTCATCTTGCTCCACCGTCATTAACCTTGCATGATATAATTGAAGACGCAATCCATTTACCCTTGACTTATGTAGAATCCTATCCAGGTTAGCCAACTGATATGTACCATTCGGAAAACACTCCCCTACCTTAAAAGGGCCTTCCCACTTAATTTGAAACTTCTTTTGGAAGGTGTTGTCCACCCTACTGTTGTACCGCAAAACCAAGTCATGTTTCTTGGTACCCTTACTTTTGACCTTTTCATTTATCTTTGCCAAAGCCTTATCCTGCATATGCCCATAATGTTCCAATGCACTGATCCTATCCAACTGAACCTCTTGTAACTGTAAGAGCCTCTCTTTGAATGCATCACTAGGCTGCACAAGAAACTTCTCTAACATCTTCACTGCAGGAAACTGTACTTCCATAGGCAATAGTGCTTCCATTCCATACACTAAATGAAATGCAGTAAACCCTGTACCTGTCTTCACCAAAGTACGGTAGGCCCATAATGCACTAGGAAATTCCAAATCCCAATTCTTTCCTTGGTGCTCTGTTACTTTTGAAAGAATTTGTACCAATTCACCATTGAATCTTTCATTTAAGACATTACACTGCGGATAATAAGGAGTGGTATGCTGGTGCTTAATCTTCCTCTTCGCGCATAAAAAGTCTACCAGTTTAGCTCTAAATCTTGGCCCCTTATCTGAAAATAGCTCTAGTGGCACCCCAAACTTACAACATATTTCATCGTACACAAATTTTGACACATCCTTTGCAGTGATCTGTTTTACTGCTATAGCCTCTGCCCATCTAGAGAGATAGTCTACTGTAGTCAAAATATAGCTTTTGCCCCTGCTTGTGATAGGTAACGGGCCTATTGCATCAATCCCCCACTGCTTGTGATAGGTAATGGGCCTATTGCATCAATCCCCCACTGTAGTCAAAATCTATCTTTTGCCCCTGCTTGTGATAGGTATCAATCCCCCACTTTTCAAACACATCAAACACCATAATTGTTTTTCATAGCTCTGGATTCAACACTCTCTTCCCAAATGCTTGACACCTATTTCAAGACCTACACCAATGGTGAACATCCTTGTGCAAACTAGGCCATACATACCCCTCTTGCAAGATCTTATGCAAGGTGATCTTTAGAGAAAAAAGGCCGCCACATACGCCTTCATGATTCTCTTCCAACACTCTGTAAAGCTCCTCCCGCCAAGGTACACATCTCAACACGAGATCAAACCCTTTCATGTATAGGACATCACCAATCAATTTGCCTATATGCTCTATGCACAAAGCCATACTTCTTAGACTTATTAATGTCCGTTGGAATGATTCATGTTAGCAAAAACTCCTCTTCTTGAGCCAAACTTTCCCGGCCATGATAAAGAGGTAAAGTGGTCCTCAACACAAATAGCTCCTTGATCATGCTTTGAGCCGCTTCATGTGCCTCTCCATTTAAAGCACATTCAATGTGTCTGATGCTCCATGCTTAGAACTTTTTTAACAGGCCTTTAATTATGAAGAACATTTCCTTCAATGAGGTGTTCTTGCTCTTCCACACACCCAGCACTTGCTTCATAACCAACAAGGCATCTCCTTTTATGCTCAACCTTCTAATCCCATGCTTCAAACAAATGTGTAATCCATCTTCCAAAGTAGCATATTCAGCCTCATTGTTACTATGAGCATCCAATTTGAACCCTCTCTTACATACTAGCTTCCCCTCTGGATCATAGAGTGCTATACCCCCTGAAGCCGCATCATGGCTTTTTCTATATGAGCCATCAAAGAACAAAACATGTGCATTGTTGATCTGTGGGACTTCTTTAACTACCTTTCTCACCACCTCTTCCTTAACAAGCAGGGGATTCTCCCTGTAAGTCAACAAATCAGCTAGGGTAGCCCTTGTACTGTCTTCCACTAGAACAGAGAACTCAAACTCTTGCAGCTCAATTACCCATTTCTTGACCACATTTGACATGCTAGTGCCATTAATTAACTGTGGCAGAAACGCATAACTCGTCAAGAAAACAAAAGGTCGTGGTAGCAAGTAATGACGAAATCATCCACAAGAAAATATTACACTCGCCATCACGAGCTCTACTTCCGAGAACTTTCTCTCTGCTACCAACTTCACTCCGCTTGAACAATACACTGGCCTCATATAATGGTTTCCCTTCCCCTTTTGCAATATCATGGCTCCAATGGCATCATCCCCTAGTGATGGATTTACATAAAACAATTTCTCTCAATCAGGAGCCTGCATGGCTATCAACCCCCCTAACACCTCTTTCACCTCTTGAAACACTTCTTCAAACTTGTCATCCCATTGCAATGGATGATGTTTTGCCACCTCTTGTAATGGATAAAGGAGCTGCGAAGACAATGGAGTAAACCGCGCCATGTACTTTACTTTGTGTGTAAAGGTTTCCAATTGCTTCGTACTCGTAGGTGATGGAAGAAGAATAAGAGACTTAACCTTGTGTGGATCAGCTTCAATGCCATTTTTTGACACCATATGGCCCAATAACTTCACCCTTGGCTATGCCAGATGACATTTATTTGGGTTTAATTGTCCTCCACATTCATCATATCGAGCCAATACCATCTGTAGCTTCTCATGGTGTTCAGCCCTACTGCTGTAGACACAGAAGTCGTCCATAAAAACTTTAACACAACTACGAATGAATGGTTCCAATTTGCAACCCAAATGGCAATATCGTGTAGAAATAGCAGCCCCATGGCATAATAAAAGTTGTCTTTGTCGGTCTTTAAGAGCAATCTTCAATTGAAAATAGCCTGAAAAACCAGCACACACACTATATCTCTCATAACCTGCCACCACTGAATCCAAGATTTGATCAATGAATGGGAGAGGATATGGGTTCTTCTTAGTGGCTGCATTTAAGGGTTTAAAATCTATAAAAATCCTCCACTTCCCATCCTTCTTTGTTCTGACTACTACTGGACTCACCCATTCTGTGGTCTCCACTAGGACTATGAACCCTGCCTTCAATAACTTGTCCACCTCTTCCCGCAAGGCTTCCATCTGCTCCTGACCCATCCTTCTTAGCCTTTGCCGCACTGTCTTAGCACCTTCTTTCATCTCTATATGCATCTCTTCACCCTTGAACCCTCTAATCTCTTCATATGAAGTGATGAACAAATCAGGAAAAATAGCCATCATATGCAAATATATCTCCTTCTCCATAGCTGAGAGGTCTCCATTGATCATTTGTGTCATCAATTCCTTTTTCTTTGACAATTCAACCTTCATCTGCATCAGCCCTTCAATCACTTCATAAGGCCCTTCACTTGAATCTTCAACCTCATTTGCAAATGCGACTAGACCAAACTCATGGGTTTCTTTGTCCATCAAAAGAAATGCAACATCAGCATCCTCATCACTGTTGGTAGTACTATCACTGTCCTCATCAGACACTGTGGAATAGTCTTCATCACTAGACTCATACTCATCCTCATAAAGATCCTCCAATCGTATCCTTGTGTCCATATTATATAGCTTCTTGGCACCTGTCTTTCCATAGAGGCTAATAGTACCACGTCTCCAATCTTGAGCAGCTCCCATTGCACGTAACCATGGTCTACCCAATATAATAGGATATGCTCCCAACCACGCTGGCATCACATGAAAATCAACCACCACCTTTGCATCATAAGCCTCCACTTCTAAGCTCTTTACAACACCCAAACATTTTAATTTTTGATGGTTTGCCAATCTAATCCGAAAGCCTGACACCCCAGCTCTGTAAGACCCATATTTTCAATGCATGAGTGTGTTATGACACATATTTGGGCTCCACCATCCACATAACCTTGTCCCAGGTTATTTCTTTTATGACACACATCTACTATTGGACAAATGTCTGGTAGCTCATCCATCACCAACACCTTTACTGAACCTCTCTCTAGCTCTTTTTCCATTGGGTTAACCATCCCCTTCCACTGTCGCTTTAGCTTAGGCACCATCTCTATGAGCTACCCAAAAGTAACATCTGCTTTTTCGCTTGTCAGATCCTCCTTCAAGTCATAGCTTAATTGCCCATCCCCTAGTGGAAAATCTAAAACATGAAACTTGCAACGAGCCCTCCTTTTTCTCTTGGCCTTGACATCCTCGCCTTCATGGCTGTTTCCCTTCTTCTTACTAGGACGTGGGGCACTTATTCCTTCCTTTTCCTCTATGGTCCTCTTCCCAATAGGCATCACTAATGAATCCTCTAGCTTTGATGCCTTCTCCAAGGTGACTACACGTATCACTTTTTTCTTTCCCTTTTCCTCCTGAGTTAATCCACTGGTTCCTTCTTCTCCCTTAATTTCAATGCCATAATCATTTGACCTAGTTAGCACCTGTCTTGGCAATGGGTACATGTCTCCACCCATCCTTGGTGTCTTATCCATTGCGGGATGATGTGTCCCAACTCTCCACAATTATAACATGTGGGTGTCTGCCTCCAGAACCTACCATTGCTTTGTCCAACACCATCTCTAGGTCTTTCTTCACCTCCTGGCTGATTTGAAAACCTCCCTCAACCTCGATTATTTCCCACTTGACCTAGCATGTTTAGGCTGAGATTCTTCATTAAATCTACCACTTGCCTCATCTCTTGCCTTAGACCATCATCTTGCACTCTTGTAGTGACCACTGATGGCATAACCTGAGGAGTAACAGGAACCACTGATTCATGATGAGCCCCTGGCATGCGACCTTGTAAAGAGTCCATAGGCTGAAATTCAGACCTCATGGGTGAAGAATCCACCCCTAATTGGCTCATTTTCCTCAGCTTCCACTCTCTCTTCCTTGCTACCTCCAATGCATCTTCATATGTCCTAGGCTTCTTTAGCTCCACTGAGTCCAACGTATATTATCCCAAAGACCAGCCAAGAACCTGTCCTTCTTCATCATGTCAGGTGGAGGTACCTGTGGTGCTAAAGCCTTGCACATCCGCTCCCATGCCAATGAAAACTTATGTATGTACGCATCTACTGGCTCTCCTTCCTTTTGCACCAAACCCTGTACTTCTTGCCACACTTTGTCAAGATCTTCTGTCTTCACAAACTCCACTTCCAATGCCCTAGATTGTCCCAACTCAATCTTACAGGTCGATCAGCCACATGCAACTCCTCTTCAAATGCTTTGGACCAAACTCGTGCATCACTCTTCAAACAAATTTGGAGAAGAAGTAACATCTGCAATGGGTCACGAATCTGGTTGCTAATGCAGGCAACCTCCATCTTTTTCAAAAAGTCTTCAACATCTTCATCACTTCTTCCATGAAACTCCGGATAAGATAAATCCATGGCTACCCAAGTTACAATGCTTTGAGAACCCCTTCAAACACAGGGGCAAGAACCCAAAACTTTTTACTGACTCAATTCCCAGAAACCTCAATGGCTCTCAACTGTAGATGAGGACAAACACATGCACACCAAATGAGTTTTCATAGTTAATCATCGGAATTACAACAGGGAAAGGGCATTCCAGGATCTCTCGTAATCTTCGTGGCCCAAACATAAAGACTATGTGCTGCTGGAAAAAAATCTTCCTGGACACATGAACATTTATATGGATTCTTTGAGTTAAATGAAAAGGAGTGAATTGAGGTCCATGTTTGCATCCATTAAAGCCAACCATGAAGCTCCCAAGAAGGCACACCTGACTTATCCTCTGATTTTGCCAAAATTTTAGCAGCATAACAACATAAATGGCTTAAAAGACCAAAAAACCAGCCATCATAACTTTGAAAAATTTTGGCAGAGTTTCCCTAGAAGTAGAGCAGTAAGAACCCAAAAAATAGACAGTATATGTATGCATAAACTGCCAACAATAGAACCCGAGCATCAATTAGGAATCACTAGTACATAGCCTATGGCGAGGTCATGAAAAGGGTGCTGCAGCTACCTGTATCTCTGTGAATCACCTGTACCTGTACCTATCCCTATAACTTGTAACCGATAGTCTGCAATCTGATACCTGTAATCCCGAAGCTAAAGGTACTCGAAGAAGATCCTCACAGGGGGCACCAAAAGAATGTGAGCGGGATGAAAATACACACAACGCCTCTATAACAACACCCAACACACACTCTTGGGAAGATATACACACACACTATGGGGCACCACTCGGCTTACACAGCCCACCTGGCCGAGACAGGGAACACACCTATGGAGTGAGAGAAGAGAGACTACCCATTTGCCCACTCCACACAGAGACACACACACACACACACACACACACACACACCCAAAAAGTCAGCTCAAAAGAGGATAATTTCTGATGTTTAGATACAATAGATCTTGGGCCAACACCAATGGGGCAAATAGCTCACACAATATGGGTAAAATAAGCCAGATACAATCACAAATTGGAGCAGAAGCTTCGCTCGTAGGAGAAACTTACACAACCAAAATAGAAAAAAAATAGTGAGAAATTCAGAAAAATATATACCGCCATCCCATCCGCAACGGCCCAAAACCCCAGTCTACAATGTCAAAGTGCTCAAATCTGACCTCGGATGAGCAGTTTACGGCCAAAACAGACTCCAAAATGAGCAAAAACACAGTTGCGACTATTCCTCCTCTTCTCTCCACATAATATACTTATAATTTTTTATTTCTTTATTTCTTTATTTTTTTGGCTCAACTCCCCCAGTGAGACTAGCTAATTGAGGGTTTTTAAGAAGATATGGGAAAAGTCCCCTAACTCACACACACCTATATACAATGAAATGGTAGGGATAGCCACAGTGTTTGGATGATTTTGGTAGGGTGGGTTAACTCACTATGGAAATTACAGAGAGCCAAAAAATGGCTATCACTAGCCCTCCCCCAGGATGATGGTATATTCATGTACTATCATAGAGCATCTTTTCCAAAGAGAGTGCTTCATAGTCCTTGACGAGATCTTCATTGTTTGGACCCTCAGAATTTTAGCTAAAGTTACACTCATGCTTCATGTAACAATACTTACATGAGACAGTTGCCCTTTGACAGATCTTTGGTAGAAGGCGGCTCAAATAAGGCTTCAAGCGATACCCGTTTACCTTCGTGGAGTGCTCTTTCCCATTCAAGTCCATAAGTTGATAGTAACTTGAAATGAAAGCCTTCCACTACAAGAGGCTATTCATATTAGCGACGCTCACACAGCGACGCTCAAATAAAAAATTCCCGGCGTCGCTATGAGCGTCGCAAATTTACTTGTAAATTTGCGTCGCTCATAGCGATGCTGGCTGGGCTAAAAAAATAACAGAGAGCGCCCAAAAACTCAGATCTCAGATCTGAGTGTTTCGGCGCCCTCAAGCAAGGAGCAGGTAACGCTCTCCCTCTCTCTCTCTCTCTCTCTCTCTCTCTCTCTTTCTTCTCCACACACACACACACACACACGACGAGAGGAAGGAGAGCCAGGTATGCTCCTTCCCTCTTCTCACTCTCATGTTCCCTTCCCCTCTTTCTCTCTCCCTCTCTCTCTCTCTCACATACACACACACACACAAGCACAAGCGTTCCGAAGTGCAAAAAGAAATCAAGAATGGGTGGAACAGGCCAGATTGGCTGGCCAAAGAAGATTGGAAGAATGCAAAGAAAGCAGCGCGCGAGAATCCCGACAAGTGGAAGCAACAAAAGGATGCAGCCAGAGCGCGAGTAGAGGCAGGGAGCTCGCACCACTTGGGGAGCGGTGGATGGGCATCATTTGAGGCCGATTTTGTAAGTGTTTTCGCATTGCTCTTTATGTTCGATAGTTTAGGGTTTATGAGTTTTTTAATTCTAACATAATGAATTCTTTGTATGTTGCATTGCCCACACCGTACGAGCGCGAGTACGCAGGCAGGAAGGGCTTAAACGCCCTGATGGACATTCTCAGTTCTCGCGGCGGCATGGTTAGTATTAGGGTTTACTCTTTTCTATTTTTTGTATTGTTTTATAAATGTTGTTTTACTTACTGAAAGCTGTCTTATTGTCTTTTTTTGCAGAATCCGACAGATACGCCGCTTGGACGCGATGAGACGTCTGACTAGACGACGTCAGTTTAGTCGTAGCTAGATAGCATTAGTTTAGGGTTTCTCATAGCTTATGTATCATGAGACGGATTTTATACATCTTTTTGAACCATGTATATTATTACATTTGTCACCACAGTTCATTTTGCCAATCAATTCTTTATGCCTATGATGTTGTACAATTGTCATTATTACATTTGCCAATCAATTCAGTTTGCCTATGATGTGTACAATTGTCAATTTTACGCTTGTCAATTTTGCAAACAATGCGTCTTGTGGGTGACTATTTTGGGTCTATTATCTACCCTTGCACTTTTTTTAAAAAGTGAATCAAGTACAATATGGTTGATGGGTGGCAGGGCATTCAATGCCCTATCACCAAAATAAATTTCTCTCGGGCGTCGCTATAACCATCGCTATTTATGGCTCTGTAGCGTCGCTATGAGGGTCGCTATAGACTTATGTGTAAACGTCGCTAACACCGTCGCTATGACCGTCGCTATATAGAGACGCTCATAGCGATGCATATAGCGACGCCTATAGCGTCGCATATAGCGACGGTTTTAGCGACGGTTTTAGCGACGCCGGGGGTTATAAAAACCCAGTGTATTTTCGTCGCTAACAGCGTCACAAGAGCACACAACCTCTTGTAGTGTTCTTGACTATGTATGGCCCCTACCATCTAGTTTCAAATTTGGCATCAAAACAATTATCGAGTCGATTGTCATACCTTAGCACGAGATCTCCTTCAATGATGCCTTTGTCCTTTAGTTTCTTGTCGAGCTTCTCCTTCGCCTGCGTAGCTTTCCTCTTGTAGCACTCGTATGCTGCTTCTCTTTTCCACTCAAGCTCAGCTAAGGTAAGAAGTCGATCCATCCATGCTTCTTGATCATCTTGTGCTGCTTTGCCATGAAGTCGCATTGTTGGAATGTTGAGCTCAATTGGTTGTAAAGCCTCTTGACCATAGACCAAGTGAAATGGTGTGAACTCCGTGGCTTCCTTGTAGGTAGTCCGATAGGCCCACAATGCTCCATCCAAGAAGTCATCCCATAGCTTTGTCTTTTTCTTTACTATCTTTTGGATGATTCCTGCAATGATGCCATTAGCCTTCTCTACCAAACCATTTGACTGAGGGTAGTAGGGTGTGCTATGCCGATGTAGAATGTGAAGCTCATCACAAACTTCCGTGAGCAAGCCCTTCCTAAACCCTGGACCATTATCAGAAACAATCTCCAAAGGTGTGCCAAATCTGCAACAAATGTGAGTGTACACAAACTTGCTAACTTTCCTCTCATTTACTCTTGCCACACTTTGATCTTTTACCCATCTCGTCATGTAGTCTATGGCCACCAAGATATACAATTTCCCATTTTTAGTCCTAGGCAAGGGACCCATAGCATCAATGTCCCATTTTTCAAATGGACCATTTGCAAGGACTAACTGACGTGGACCATGTAACAAACGCTTGTTTCCATTAATCTGACAATTGTGACAGCTTTTACACCAATGTTGAACATCAATGTGCAAGCATGACCAAACATATCCAGCAAGCAAAATCTTTTTTGCAGTGAGTTCCTTTGCAAAATGACCACCACACGCTTCCTCATGCAAGCCTTTTAGAATGGCTGGGATTTCCTCAATAGTTGGTACTCTTCTACACACTTGTTCCTTCCCTCTTTGGTAGAGGTATCCTTCTAGGAAGAGATACACGCATGCCTTCTTCATGAGTCTCCTCTTCTGAGCCTTCGTGAAGTCTTGTGTAAACTCACCCTCCAAAATGTAGCCAATAATGGGAGTCAATGACTCCAATCCCTGGTATCTTGGTTGCTTCACAGCAGTTGCCACCATGATGACCTGCACTTCTTTCTCAACACATGTAACTGCTTCTTGTGCAAGTAAATCGGCATCTTCATTTTGTTTCCTAGGAATATGATATAGTTGCACTTCTTCAAACTGATTAAACAGCCTACGAATGGCATGAACTTTTGTCCTTAGGTTCTCATTCTTGCATGCCCAAATGCCTAAAATTTGCTTCACAATGAGAAGTGCATCCCCTTTTACCATGAGATGTTGTATACCTTGGCCAATGCATATCTTTAAACCATGAAGTAGTGTGTCATATTCTTCTTCATTGTTGCTAGTTGAACCTGGTAGATTGACCTTCTCTTTCATGACCACCTCAACACTTCGGTTGAGCAACACTAGCCCTCCCCGTGCTTTTCCTGTGGCTCGTCGAAAAGCTCCATCAAAGAACAAGGTAAAAGCATTAGGAATACTTTTAGGTGGTGGCAATGGTAGGGTCTTTACTTCAGGTACCTTAATCTCCTTCTCATGTACCCTATAAGTAAGGATCCCTGCCAATTGTGCACGCACACTATCTTCTACCTTGAAAGAGTATTGGAACTCTTGTAATTCCATAATCCACTTTGAGATCCTAGTGCTAAGATTCATTTGAGATGACACCCAAGGAAACAAATTTTCTACAGTGAGAATTACAAAAGATTTTGGTAGCAAGTAGGATCTAAACTTTCTCACCGCAAACATGAGAGAAAGCATCATGAGTTCTGCCTCCGTGTAGCCTCTCTCCAAAGCATTCATGACCCTACTAGCAAAGTAGATGGGTCGCATCCTGGTACTATGGGGATCTTGTTGTAATAAAACTGCACCAATTGTTTCCTTCCCAACACTAGAGCTAACAAAGAATGTGTACTCCCAACAAGGAGGCATGAGTGTTTGTAGCTCTGACAAAATGACTTTAATGTTACAAAAGTACTGTTCAAGCTCATAAGACCATGGAAATTCTACTTGTTGTGTCAACTTTTGCAAAGGATGAAGCAACTCCGAAGCTAAGTGAATAAAGCGTGACATATACTTCAGCTTTTGAATAAATGAGATGACCTCTTTGAGATTCTTGGGTGATGGGAGCTCAATAAGAGCCTTTGCCTTTGAACGATCAACCTCAATGCCTTTAAAGGAAACCTTGTGACCAAGAAATATCACTTCATCCTCACCTATGTGACACTTGTCGGGGTTGAGTTGACCTCCCATGTCATAGAGCTTCTTTAAACCTTCTTCTACCCTTTGTAGATGCAATGATTTTGAGCTATAAATGCAAAAATCATCAATAAAAACCCTAATAGACTTTCCAAAGAATACTTGAAACACCATGTTCATGAATCATTGGAAAGTTGCAGGAGCATTTGTCAATCCAAATGGCATGACTCTAAAAGCATAACAACCCCAAGGAGTGATGAAGGTTGTTTTTAACTGATCTTCCAATACGATACCTATTTGAAAGTAACCTGAGTAGCCATCACACACAGTGTACTCCTCATGACCAACTACCTCATTTAGTATCTCATCCTGAAATGGGAGGGGAAAGTGACCTCTTTTTGTTGCCTCATTGAGTGGACGGTAATCCACACACACCCTCCACTTGCCGTTTTTCTTAGGAGTGACAACAACGGGAGAGACCCACTCTGAATTCTCCACTGGATAAATGAAACCTGCTGCTAAAAGCTTTCTTACCTCCTTGAGTAAATCATGCTCCTTGATGACTCCTAGCCTTCGTAGCTTCTGATCCTTAGGTGTGGCCTCTGGCTTCAACTCAATTTTGTGTTGAGCAGCATCTACTCCACACACATCAATGTAGTCTTTAGAAAAAAGCCTAGGAAATTTCCTTAGCACACATTTGGACTCCTCTCTTTCCTCTTTTGTAAGTGTTGTAGACAACATACCTTCTAACATTCCTTCATCTTGCACATTTTGGTTCTCTTGGGAACCTAACTCTTCCAAACCTCGGCAAGAGGTCTCTTGGTTGTTTAGATTAAAACTTACCCCCATGACTTCGATGGAAGACTCCTCTTTAGTAATGCTGTCGCTACTTTCTCCTTCTGAAGTGTTATCGGTCCAGCCTTCCTCCGTCTCACTTTGAGATGATTCTTCATGGAGCTCCTCTTGGCGTTGCTCCTTCATGTCAAAGACAACCTTCTTATGATTGTCATTCCTGCAAATTAGCTTTCCACTCTCCCAATCTTGCAAAGCTCGCATTTTCATTAGCCATGGTCTCCCTAGGATAAATGGGTAACCATTTTCTTTGGTAGACATGACATAGAAATCCACTGCCTTCTTAATGCCAAAGGCCTCCACAAAGATATTTTTACAAATGCTTGCGCACCTAGCCTTGCTATTGTTTGCCATTTTGACTTTAATTTCAAGTGTTTCATGGATGTGCATGCCTAGTCTTTGCATGAGTCCTTCTGTCATGATGCAAATTTCTGCACCCCCATCCACTAGACCTTTCCTAACCAATCTTCCTTTGATGTAACAATCTAGCACAGGTGTAATATCCTCATTCATTTCAGCATGTGAAATTTTTACAACAGGAACACTCTCTTTTATCTTTCTCCTAGTGCTAACTGCCTTCGTTAAATCCCTCCTAACTTGTGGGCATAATGCAAGAAACTGAGGCCATGAGATATCAGGACCCTTACCTCTCATGTCTTCCAATAGGTTGTATGGAGCCATACCATGTCCAAGAGGGAAGTCTTGGAGATTGATACGACTTCGAGTACTCTTAGCTTCCTTGGTCTCCTTTGCCTTCTTGCCTCGTCCATGGTCACTCTGTGATGTGACACCTTCTTTCTCTTTACCTTTTCCTCGGCCACGCTTAATGCCATTTGCTTCCATGTCAACCTCATTTGAGTTTGTCACCTCTACCACATGCACATTTGGATCTGGCAAAGGTGGAACTCCTTCTACCCCTTGTGGAGGTGGTCTTGGTCCATTTGGTCTTTGTAGAAGCCTTGGTTGTTGACCCGTTCCTTCACCTCCATTCATCACTGGGTAATTCAAGCTAGGTCTCCGTGGCTCCCCATGGGGCCAAGGACAATTATACATCCCATGTCCAGACTCTCCGCAATTCCAACATTGCAAGACTCTCCTAGGTCATGGATCTCGCTCTTCAGACTTCTTTGCTTGTCCCTTTGGACCTACATCTTGTGCAAGGTGAATTCACAAGCTGCTTAAAGATTCATTTAACTTCTCAATTACTTCAGTTGTTACCTCAGGAAGCTCCCTAGATGTTGATGCTTGTGATTTACCTTTGGGTCTAAGACCTTCTATTGGAACCTCTCCCCTTAGGCACTTGAGTTTCCTATACTTCTTGGAAGCTCCAATTTCAGCTGTATCAAAGGTAGCAGGTGCACCCGCCTCAACTTTTACCTTAAGGTCAGGATAGAGTCCGGCTATGAACCTCTCCTTCTTTAGAAATTCTGCACCATCACCATGGTTGGCAACATTTCATATCCATAGAGCCCAAAGACGTAGAAACTCTTGCTTGTACAAGTAGTAGTCATCTAGGTCTTTTTTCTTATGAGAAACAATGTCTTTCCATAGTTTTTGAGTGTTTTGGGGATCAAAGAAGTATCTCTTGAAATGATTCACAACTTCCGTGTAATTCCCTTTAACTTCCTCAGGCAACGAGTCAAACCAAGTGCTAGCATCTTTCCTAAGGACCACTTCAAACATCTCTACGCGCTCTTGATCAGTTACTATCCTCTTGATACGACAAGACATCTTGAAATTTGCTAAAAATAATTCTGCATCCTCTCCAGGATCTCCAAAGAAAAGAGGATATCCACTCATTTGGCGTTGGGCCTCCATTGAATCAATTTTAAGGTGACAACACATTTTTGTTTGTTTGTTTTATAATAAGATTTACACAGTAATATTTTCTAAATTGCAATCTATTCTACAACAAAATAAAAATATTCACATCAAATGACCTATGATAATCAATAAGAGGCAGGATGACAGGGTTTGGTGATGCCAGAATTTCTCCTACTCTTTGGGCACCAAACATGAACACCATACATTGTTGAAAGTGGATCTCTCCTACTAATTGCAACATTTATTCTAATGTGTGGAGTGAAATGGAAGGGGAAAACCTCTATTCTTGGGCCACTATCCATGCTCTATACATGCCTTAATTATTAAAACAAAAAAAAAAAATATAGATGTCCAGACTAAGGTCGTACCTAATGAGAGGCAAAATAAAAGGATTTACCGAAGCGTTTATTTCGGCTAACCTAAGAGAACCTAAAATTCTACGAATTACGCGTTGAAATTGCAACTTAGTACTAACAATTATGTGTACCTTTTGCCTTGCAATCGGAATGAAAGGATCATACAAATTCTCGTGATTCATGCAAACTACTTGACTATTCTAAAGATTGATCCTACACAAAAACATACACAAGTTGGTTCCTCCGTGGGGGCACCAATTTGAGGCGGTCCGGGGCAGGCAACAAGAAGAGTGGCATCTAAGCACCCTTCTAGGCTCCCGTGCTGCTCAATTGGGTTGGGGTTGGAAAAAACAACAAACACACACACAAACCCACAACCTAACCCTACACAAATTTGGGGCACCACCTAGTTTTGGATGTGATCTAGGATGCGTAAAGAGAGAGAGAGAGAGAGAGAGAGAGAGAGAGAGAGAGAGAGAGAGAGAGAGAGAGAGAGAGATAATGCTCGGGATGCTTTGAAATGTATCGGCAATGATCAAGCAAACACAATTATATATGTAAGAAAGAGAGAGAAGGGGGAGGGGGTGCTTGTTGCATTAATACCTTCTTACAAATCTGTCATGACCAATCAAAGTGAAATTAGTATTTGTTCAGCATAGCTTGAGTAAATTACACCAAAACACATCACAAGAAAAGCCACCCCAATCACTGTCTTAAGGCCAGGGGAGTCCTCTCCACCCTGTCGCCCTCTTACAGTATGTGGGATTTATGGCTAAATTCATGACAACACCCAGAGACAAGCTATCAAGAACTTAAAGAAAATACCAAGACACTTACACATCATTGTTGTCCACTATTTCACGTTGGAAGAGAGACAAAGTATCCAAGCTTAGTCCAAATCCACCCTCCTTGATTCAGCAAATGCTGGGCTTACACTAGTAGGAGAAATGATAGATTTCCTACTCTCAATTGAATGATCACTCTCTCTTACAATGTCATAGAGCTCCCTTGTTAATCACCCCTAATACAATACATGCATATGCATAAGACAATGAGATTCCACTCAAGAGCTCCTTCTAGAGAGGTTGAGCTTGGCTTCTCAAGCTGTAGCATAGTGCTCTTGCTTATGACTCCCCCCTTTGTGCTAGCTACACCCTCCTTTTATAGAAATTTTGAGGGCTAGGGTTACTCCTCTAACCATGGTTGCGATAAATATTCAGCACTTATCTAATTTCTTTTGCTTGGAATTTTCAAGAAGTTGATGTGGATAGATGAAGAAGAGAGAGAGGAGAGAAGTGGAGGTGATAGGACTTTTCATAGTAGGTTAGTGTTAGTAAATTAGTAGAGTTAGTATTTTTATTGATTTACAAATGGAATTGGATATTTACAATGTGAGTATCCAAGTAGGATACAAATAAGGAAGAAAAAACTCTTAATAGGTAAGAAAATATGGATTTTTTACAATGTTGATGTTCCAAGTGTCTTGAGTAGGGTCAATTTTGACGCTTGTTGACGGTCCACTAGCTTTGACGGTACGTTTTTTCTCCATTCTTGACCTTCCTTGGGAGCCAAGGTAATTGACTATGAGTAATAAATTAACATGGTGCTGTCTTTCAAGAGAAGAGGCTGAATTTTGTGGTTTTTTTTATAGATATGGGTAATATGGAAGAGGAAAAATGAGACTATGTGATCAATTTTGGAATGGAAGTGTGTGTAGGAGACATGAGTTCACCATGGTTTCTCTTGTTCTTCAAGGTTGAGAAGAAGGTGAGTAGGGTGCAGAGAGGAGTGGTGAGAGAGGTGGAGATGATGAGTGGAGAAGTGTGTCTGAAAGAGGAAAATGATAAAGTGGAAGAGGGAGTGTGGCTGCATAGCATGGGCAAACTCCACCAATAAAATCATAGCTCACAGCTCGTAGCTCAAAAAAATATGAAAAACTTTGAGGTAAAAGTTCAGCCCACGAGCTACAACTTTTGTTTGTGTCACCTTTTCAAATTCGGAGAGCATGTGATCTTTAAAAATTCAGCAAAAGCGACTTTTTTTTTCCACTGCACAAAGTCCTTGTGAGGTCCTTCTTTGGATTATTCTTTTGAATACCTCCAAGAGTGAGCCCCCCATGGTGCATGCATGCATTCCACATACCCTTGATCTTATTTGGTAGGACTATAATTGAAGATATTGTTGAGATCATGATATAAGTGAATAGTACAACTAAGAAAATCAAATATTGAGGGGTCTAAAAAAATATGTACATGTCAAATATAAATAATATAGATGGAAAAAATATAAAGGGGTCATAATAAATCTCTCTCCTTATAAGTCTACCATAAAAAGATGAATATTTTTGGTGGTCTAATTTATGAGAGTAATAGAGAATAGATGTAAAAAGGAAAAAATCACAATAGTGAAAAAATATAGAACTAGTTTTTTTGTATTTTTGTTGGGATGGAGTTACACCAAAAATAAGAGAAGCTTGCATGAAATTATTTTTATATGGAATAAAGAGTATTCAAAATGGTAAGAAAAAATATGGTAATGGTGAGTCAATGTACATAGGATAAATAACACACCATTGGTAGAAATATTTAAATAAATACCAAAATAATTATGAAAAATCCTTTTATTTAGGCCCTATATAAAATGAAATATTTACACACAAATGGGCCATAATATACTTATAATTTTTTATTTCTTTATTTTTTTATGTTTTTTTGGCTCAACTAGCCCAGTGAATGACTAGCTAATTGAGGGTTTTTAAGAAGATATGGGAAAAGTCTCCTAACTCACACACACCTATATACAGTGAAATGGTAGGGATAGCCACAGTGTTTGGATGATTTTGGTAGGGTGGGTTAACTCACTATGGCAATTTTATAGAGAGCCAAAAAACAGCTATCACCGCCTCTGCCCCACTCCTAGGTGTCGAAGCGGCCGTGATGGGAGAAGCAGGCGTCGTACCCATAGGCATCCCCCCCTCCCCATAGGTGTCCCCCCCGTAGGCGTCGGACCCTCCGGTGTGAATCCCGGAGGCGTAGTACGCGTGCCTCTGGCTACCCAGTTTTGAGAAGCCTCTGCCATCTAAGCAGGCATCATCTGTGTAACGAAGCCCACGAATGCATCTGCACTCATAGAAGTGGGATGTGGAAACTGGTCTGCCATACTAAAGTCCTGCACAAAGAAAGTAAAATAAAGCGTCAGAACACAGTTGTTTAAATTAACTTTAAGCTTAATTTTAAATCAACGTCTTCACACAAACACCTACAGGCCTAGGCCTCGACGAGTAAGGCATCATCGATAAGATCTTACACCGTATCATCGTCTATCTCTAATTGCAAACATAACTTTGCCCCAACTCGTTCTGGCAGATTGTCTTCATCCATTGCATCTTCATCTACAGGTGTCAATTCTGGCTCGTCTGCGTCATCCCTCGTATATCTGTCAGCTTCCTCTGCCATACCTTCGTCCATCTCATCTAATGCCACAGTAGTATAGACGTCGTCTGATTGACTTTCCTCCAGAAGATCTTGCCCTTCAAATACTTGTTTATTTCTTGGAGCAACCTGAACCACAAACCACCATTGTCGCTCTCGAGGGTCCGGTACAAAGACCACTTGCTCGCAATGTTTGGGGAGAGAAAATGTGTTGCTCGCATCTATCCAAACCTTTGTAGAATCTATTTGCACAAGTTTGTTTCCATCTCTGCGTACCGTTGCATTGCGACCAGAAGTAATCCAACAACTTCACATGCAACAAAAACATCTCAAACCGCTTGAAGCTTACTTTCAGGATATCTGACACCAGACCACAATAATCTAGGTTGCTAGTGCTCTCATTCGTGTCTCTGGCACTGGCCCTGCTCTTTTGCATGAAACTAACCATTACCCCACTGTAAAATGTGTTTCTTATGCTGTCAATTTGTTGTGTTTTGAAATGCTTTCCATGCGACCACAGTGCCATGTATGTATGATACTTCCAGTCACATCCAATAGCCAGCTCTTCTTCTTCTAGAGACTTGGGTTCTCCGATCTGTCGAGCTGCTCTCACTGTCTTGTTCAACCATGACATTGTAGGGAATTCAGGTAGAGGAGCGAGATAGTCTAGCAAGGGTAAACCTCTAGTCGTTATTCTTCGCCTGAAATCCTGTCGCTCCCTATTGCGTCTCTCTTTCTCTTCTTCGTACTTTTCAAGCCATTTTTGCATCAGCGCTAAATTTAGTATACAGAACTTCATGATCTTTTCTCACATGGCGTCGTTCATTTTCTTCGGCATCCCTTGCCCTTGCGGCTCCTCTTCCACCAGTCTTGCATCCTCCTCATCGCTCCACAGTCGAGGCATTTCTGGGTCGGAAACGGATAGAAATTCGGTCATCAATACAAGAGACTCTTGCACCATCCATCCTTCTGCCATGCTCCCCTTTGGACTTGCTTTTTGGCGAACAAAACCCTTAAGTGTTTTCATGAACCGCTCTAGAAAGAACATCCAACGGCTATGGACTGTACCTGCCACCACTGCAACCTCATCTACTACATGGATAAGCAAGTGCATTTGGATAGTTAGGCAGCTCATGGGTAAATACTTCTCAGTCATGCAAACTACCTCAATGGAGTTAGCCCTTGTGATTGCAATAGATTCCTCCCGTATCTCCTTGGAAGAGATCCACCGCACTAGCTCTGAAATCTTGTATATGCAGGTCTGCACTTCCTCCGTTAAACACCCCTTGATCGCAATTGGAAGAATGAATTGCAAGAACTTATGCTAGTCGTGCGATTTCAGTCCACACAGTTGATCGTCATGGGTCAATGCTGTCTTGAGACATCGCATGTATCCTGTTGGCGTCCCGAACTCTGAAATCACCCTTTTAACTTGTCACTCTTCATTTTTTAGCAATACCCATGGTGCTCTTGGAAGTTTTGTTTGGCCAGCTGCATTGGTGAAAGGCCACAGCTCTGGCATCTTTCCAACTGACTGCAAATCATCTCGTGAAGCTCGATTGTCTTTCATTCCCATGATTGTCTTCCAGAGGAGCTCTCCCACATTCTTGAATATATACACTGGATCCAGGAAATGGTTAATTAGTAGATCACCCCAGTACGGCAACGTATGAAGAATGGACAAATGTTTCATTCCTAGAATAGGTTACCCCTCATGTTGCTCCCATCAGCGATGCCACTCTTGTACATGCATAGGACGACATTCGATGCGGCCAAGCTGACCTTCGTGCAAGTGATGGCCATCTGGAAGATAACGGTGGTGGCCTTGATAAATTTTCTTTTGAAGAGAAGTAGAATAGTGCACATCCAAAGACTGCCCGCAAATTGGACATGCATTGTATCCCAAAGTTGTTAGCCCTGCATATATTAAAGCATGAATCAGGCCAAGGCAAAGTGCTTGCGAATAGCGAGAATTTTGTAAATCAAGAACCATTACCAGAAGCTTCTTCGTATCCTGGCCAATCATGCACAGTCCACATAAGAAGTCCATGGATCCTTGCATGATGTTGTCCTACTGGTTCAACCGCATCCTATATGGGTAGACACATACGTGCACTCCTAGATGTACATAGCAATGCATGTAGCAGACTTTAGTCGAGGCCACATCTCTGGAATTTGGTCTTGACATTTCCTAAAGACTATTTAATCGACTATGGATGGTTTCAGTAACCCTAGAATCAGTTTTCGTAGTCCGTTTGCGTTTTTTCGTAGAAAAACGTAATCGTATCTGATCAATTCCTTGTGTATTTGGCGTTTCTTCTGTCTGTTTGACCAACGGCTTGCCATACACTCTCTTGAAATTTCTTTAAGACTACCTAATGGACTACGGATGGTTTCAGTAGGCATAGAAGTCATTTCTGAAATCCGTTTGCTTTTTTCCGTAGAAAAACGCAACCGGATTTGACCTACGGCTTGTGTATTTGGCGTTAATTCAAACCCATTGACCTACGGCTTGCCATACGCACTCTTGACATTGCCTAAAGACTACCTAATCGCCTACAGATGGTTTCAGTAGACATAGAAGCCATTTCCGAAGTCCATTTGAGTTTTTCCGTAGAAAAACGCAACCGGATTTGACCTTCGGCTTGTGTATTTGATGTTTCTTCTGTCCGTTTGACCTACGGCTTGCCATACATGGTCTTGAAATTGCCTTAAGACTACTTAATGGACTACGGATGGTTTGGGTAGGCGTAGAATCAGTTTTCGAAGTCCGTCTGTGTTTTGCCGTAGAAAAACGCAACGGATTTGACCTACGGCTTGTGTATTTGGCGTTTCTTCTATCCGTTTGACCTACGGCTTGCCATACACACTCTTGACATTGCCTAAAGACTACCTAATGGACTACGGATGGTTTTGGTAGGCATAAAATCAGTTTCCGAAGACCGTTTGCGTTTTTCCATAGAAAAATGCAATCGGATTTGACCTACAACTTGTGTATTTGACGTTTCTTCCGTCCGTTTGACCTACGGCTTGCCATACACGCTCTTGACATTGCCTTAAGACTACCTAATGGAATATGGATGGTTTTGGTAGGCATAGAAGCCACTTCCGAAGTCCGTTTTGCGTTTTTCCATAGAAAAACGCAACCGGATTTGACCTACGGCGTAGAAGCCGTTTATGAAGTCCGTTTGCGTTTCTCCGTAGAAAAACCCAACCGGACTTCAAAAATGGCTCGTATTTTGGGCGTTTCTTCTATCCGTTTGACCTACGGCTTGTTATATGTCTCCGCCTAACCTTTTTTGAGGAGGAAGCTTGTCTCTGAGAGCAACGACGGCACTGTTGTTGCTCCCTAGAGGACCTTCATGTGTAAAGGTGAGAGTTGAGCTTCGAATGTATTTTGAGCTGGTCAAATGAAGTAAGGGGCTGCATCAGACGATCGAGGTCACTTTGGCTCGACATGCATAATGCCTGGTCAGACTACTGACCATGGAGGAGATTGATGAGGTTTGCCAGTGATGTTGGATCTCCTATGATCTACCTATCCTAGCTAGGTGTTTTAGCTGCTTAGTCCACACCCAGCAGTTTAGGATTCCATAATATTTTATTTTGTCATTTTGTGATCTTGTTATTCTAACTTTGTATCAGTCTACCACATTGTAACTTTCTGGTCTCATAGGTCACTTTGGCCTTTTGAAGAGTTAATATAACATTTCATTTCTTTTCTTTCTTTAATTTTAATGTTTTACACAAACCATAATTCTCTCTCTCTCTCTCTCTCTCTCTCTCTCTCTAGTTTTAATTTCCTACGCACATTTTTTTCTCTCTATCTCTCTCTTTAATTTCCTACACGCACACACACTTCTCTCTTTCTCTCTCTCTCTCTCGCTCTTTCCTACAAACACACACACACTTATCTCTCTCTCTCTCTCTCTCTCTCTCTCTCTCTCTCTCTCTCTCTTTTTCCTACACACACACACACATACCGCTCTCTCTCTCTCTCTCTCTCTCTCTTTCCTACATATACACACACACACACACGATGTGGAGAGAGAGAGAGAGAGAGAGAGAGAGAGAGAGAGAGGGGTTGGGAGGGGGGGGGAGTGCCATAATACCTGCCGCGCAGGTTTCGGCCAAGATCTGAGAACGCGCGCGTTGAGGGAGAAAATGGCCCCTTCGTGCGGGTTCAGCTTTTTTTCCCCCAAATTCTTAGCGTCGATATGTGCGTCGATAACTGCGTCGATATACGCGTGGAAAAGTTTACCTTTCTACGCTAATATCCACTGGCATATCGACGCAGTTATCGAAGGACATATCGACAAAGTGTAAGAACGTCGATATGGACGTGGAAAGGCACGGGCGTCGATAACTTTGGGTTATGTTGTAGTTATTTTTGCAAAATTAACACACAATCTGCATTGTGCAATTGATGACAAAAAACTTCCAAGGATATTCTCTTAGTGGTATCTTTGATCTCTTGGTGAAGGCACTTTGATACTTTCCATGGTCCTTTCTTTATCTCCGTGTCCTCACATGGCCATATTGTTTAATCATATCCTTGGTCACTTCTTTATTGATAACTTTCCATTGCAAATGGTTTGGATTTGTCCATTTTGATAGTCGTCGACTTGGAGGAGTCACTTAATAGTTATGTGACTTTTACGTGAGTGCAGCAGAAGGGGTTATTTATTCTCATTTTTTACACATTTTCACATACAAAACAATATTATAAAATGAAACTAGGAAAAAAAATTACAGATTGAATAGGAAAAGGGTGTGTTTTATTTCTCAAACAATTCACAGATAAGGAATTTTAAAAATATTCCTTGAAGGCACATAATATACATAATCTATACATAATGAATCCCCCGAGGTCGTCGAGAAGTGCGCATCGATTGTTGTGTGGACATACCGTGCGCTAGAGATTTCATGCGCTAAAACGCATTAACAGCTACTTGTTGTTGATCATATGGCACCGTTTGGTTACCACAAGCTTGTTCTTCATGAGCCATAGTATCTTATAATTTCAATGGACAAATAGAAAGATATTCAATGTCTTTGACTAAAATTTGTTCTCACGATTCAGCAACCTCAAAGATACCACAATTAGCGTATTATAGTTCAATCAAATATTCTGCCATTGATGCAAAAAACAAAATCACAATTGATCCAATTGAACCACAAGACAATTGATTAAATACATGCAGATTCAAATATACTTTAAATGACTCAATGAGGTGAACCACCCAAAACCCAAAAAATAGACTTCAATGCAAATAAAATACCCAGACAACAAGACAAAGTACGATAGGATTAGGGTCTAGCTAATGACAGGCGGCACATCATGTCCCCCAAGGTGCCCCCATTGTAGTATTAGAAGATTATGATCTAAGAAGCATTGTTGGTAAAGCCAATGCATCTTATAATGGAGGGGTGAATTGTTTGCATTCCTTGCTCTTTCTGAAAGCTATAAAATTTTGCCTCACTCTCTCCCTTGTAGAATTATCCTACATATGTAATGTGCTTTGGAAAGAAAGAAATTTATTTAATGGTGTATAATGTGCATACACCAAAAGAGCCTGTTCCAACCCTTGCACCTTCCACCAGGGCCTCGTGGGGAATGCCGATCAGATGAGCACACTTGGCAGGATAAGGCCAGATAAACTGAAATTACCAGACATCCTACCCAAATTGTGCCAAAACATTATTTTAAGTCCAAACCCATAGTAAACCAAAAAACAAGAGTTCATATTTTGCAATTGCACTCTCACACTAGTTCAAACAAACCATACCCGTGACTTAAAGACGTCAAAAAATTGTGCAAGATTATATTCATTCAGGTTGATAATCATTTTCAATTTAAAGTGCTATTTTTAATCATGCAAAATGCAATAAAAACAAGTAACTCAACAGAACAGGTTAAAAATCCAAAACATTTCCAAATATTTTGATTAAACATAAGAGGTGAGTTTATATCTTTCACGTTATCACTTAAAAAAAACATTGATTCAGTAAAATACATATGCATCATGATGTAGATATTTTCAATCTCATTTTAGATCATTTGAAAACATTGATAGTATACAAACCGGTCATAAATTGCAGAAAATGTATTGCTCTTTAAAAAGATTAAAATGAATGTCTTATTGCAAAATGCATGCATATACTATTTTAAGTTGAAAGTATATCAACTATTTGTAGACATAGAGAAATAGCATAGTGTGAATATTACTTCTTCAAATGTAGCATTTAAAATAGCAATGATGATTGATGAATAAAACATTCTTTTGAATATGATTAAATAGTATATATTTTCACAAGAACACTTAAAAACAACAATTTCAGACAATTCAAACATTTGTTTATGAAATACTCTTTATGACCGCGTTACCAACCAAGTATTTCATTTACTTAATACTTAAAAAAATAATTGCACATGCACATACAAATTATATGGAGTTCGTACGACCAACTTGAACGCCACATTTATGCAAAAAAAAATCATTCTAACAAACGACACTCCATTAGCTGTGTTACCGATCGAGTGTCGTTCGAATCTAAAGAGCAATGATGGGTTGCATACAAGCATCATATATCTGCATTACCGATCGATGCCCATATGTTTTTAATTTAGGAAAGAGGAGGGAAATTTGACTCACCATAACGATACTAGAATTGCAGCATTATCGACATCGTACCCAGAGAGTGAGCCAATACTTACGACAAAGACACCATATTCCCCGCATCAGGGAGGTGATGCCCCCATGGTAAGCAATGTTCCATAGAATAGGTTATGCACTCACTCACATTGTGTGGTAAGGTACCTTATGAATGTCGTGCAATATCACAAAAGGCATGCTGCCACACAACGCATGTACAGGCACAACATACACCCAGGTCTTGTGATCAGGGTCTCTGTTATTGTCGTGCACTGTGACGTAGAGCATGCTCCCACACGACCCCCTGTCTCTCTCTCTCTCCTCTTGATGTACCCAGACAGTGAGCCAATACTTACCACAAGGACACCATATTCCCCGCATCAGGGAGGTGATGCCCCCATTGTAAGCAATGTTCCATAGAATACGTTATGCACTCACTCACATTGTGTGGTAAGGTACCTTATGAATGTCGTGCAATACGACAAAAGGCATGCTACCATAATCCCTATGCATCAACATAAGACAATACTTGACTATATCTTGGATTTTGGAGATGTCATCGTTAAATTGGAGGGTCTATATACTATCAAGCAGGTACATGGGTTCATCCATGGGTTAACTCCTGAGCTTAAGAAGCATGTTAAAACCCAAGATCCTAGGACACTTGAGGAATCTATACCGCAAGATCTTATTCATGATGATCTAAATGAAAAGCATTGCGTAGCACCCACATGCTTGAAACTTCAAATGCACATGAATCTCATAGTCGTAATAAGATAAAATTTTGTCATAGCGTCATTTGATGTGTCCAAAAGGCCCAAGGGGCCTAGAGATGATCTATCAAGTGAAGAGTTTTAAAAGGCAAAGAGAGATAAGTTCCATATTGATTGCTTGGGAAGTGAGAATGGAAAAAAGGATTGTTGCAAGTGAAAATTTTATGCCCAGGCTGAGTGAGGAGAATGCTTTATACATGGTGCAATGGCTTCCCTTGGAATTTTCTTCTCATTAGTCCAATGTGGGAGTAACACATATTGAAGCGGTTCACGAATGATATATATGACCTCTACGTAGCAACCAACTTTTGGACCACATGAGAATGCATGGGTCTACCTAATGTCACAACATGAGAATCTTGGTAGATGAGGGATAATCTCACAATCTTATTAACTAAAAGTTAGTAAAACATATGAATCTTCCCCACCCCCCTAGTTTCCAGTGCCACAAGAAGGTAGCTATGATAAATGGTTGTGATGCTCAAGTGTGGGATATGCAAGTTAAGGGGATACCTCTTTAGATTTGAGGGTATAAGATAGCCTTGGATTTTCAAGTAATTAGTATGGATAGAGCATATGCGGTAAGAAGTGGTTGTATGGATTAGATTCATCATTACATTACATCTATGAGCATAATATTCTAATGTTTGAAAGTAATGATGTGCATGTGTTGTTGTTGAAGGAAAAGGATGTGCCTTTCTCACCACTTATCTATACAATCAAGCTTATGAAGCTCTCTTCTAATGAGATGTAATGGAAGAACTCTTTTTGTGTTACTCTTTGTGTCATTTTTTAATCAAATCTTGATAATAATGGTTGAAGATTCCTCAACATTGAATGCTCCTTTGTCTTCTCTTCCTTCTCTTGCTACTCCTCTATCACCATAACAAGCAATTTTTCCCAATAAATTAAAGGAACTTTTGACTGAATATAAAGATGTGTTTTACCTCCTAGGTTACCACTAGCACATTTTGTGTAACATGTCATAGATGCGGTTGCTAGTAGTAATCTAATTAGTAACCCAACCAAAATAAAGACTCATTTTGAGGCTATTGCATTAGCTTTTTGACTACCTCGGTAGAGAGTTTATTCAATTTAGCTCTTCAACATGGACATCTCCCAATTTAATGCTGAAGAAAAAGAAAAATAGTATGCACATATGTGTGTATTATTATGGCCTGAACACAATTACTATTAAAAAAAGGTATATGTTTCCATGGATGGATGATTATTTAGATAAACTCACCCATGCTCATATTTTTAAGAAAAATTCAACTCAAGTTTTGGACATTGTGAGTTTTTGGTTATGCCTTTGGCTTAACCACCAGTGCTGCACCATCTACTTTCATGACGCTCATGGATAGTGTCTTCAAACCATAACTAGGCAAGTTTTTCATTGTGTTTCTTGATGACATCTTAGTGTATAGTACATCTGAAGAAGAGCACTGATAGTACTTGAATGAGGTGTTTGATTTGCTATAGCAACATGAACTATATGATGCTAAGGTATCCAAGTGGGATTTTTTGAAAACAAAAAATTATTGTTTGGGGCATGTAGTTTTTGTTGTAGACATACTCAATCCAAAGTGGATGCCATCTGTAACTAGCCTTCTCCCAAAAAATTGAGAAGAGCTCTAAATTTTCTTGGCATTTGTAGAATTTAATAGTAGGTCTCTTAAAAACTATGCCCAAATTGTTGTTTCTATCGTGGATCTATTCAAAGCCAAGGGCAAAACATTTTATTAGAGAGAAGCATAACAGAAAAGCTTCGATGCACTTTAGATCACTCTAGACACTTAGGTATTGTGGATTCAATGAAAAATTTTGTGCTAGAGACAGATGCTAGTAATCACGCTATTGGAGTAGTTCTTCTACGAGAAGAAAGGCCAATTGCATTTGAAAGCAAGAAACTTGATTTTTCACATCAAAATTATCTTACTTATGAAAGACAGATCTATAAAACAGTGTCCCAGTTTGATAACATGGCAATGTTTTTTGTATGTTGCTCAATTTAAAATAGTGTTTGACCATGAAAGTATAAAGGGGTTTACACAGCAATCTGGCTTAAAGTATAAAGTGGTTTACACAGCAATCTCGCTTAAAGGGAAAAAAATTAAGGTGGGTGAGACGCTTCAAGAGTATGATGCAAAGCTCTAGTACTATAAAGGACGATACAATGTGGTGGTCGATGATCTTACTAGAATTTGACAATTCAACTCTCTTCTATTCACAAAACTTAAAAGTGAGTTTCTAGCATCTCTAAAGGGTATATGTGATCATAATTGTATGTACTTCACGGTGTGGATCCATGTCAGAAATAAAAATCCTTCTCACTCTTATGTTTGTAGTGTGTTTACTTTCTACATACCCATTGGGTGTTTCCAAAGACCTTAGGGGTGACTTGAAGTATCCCAATATTGTGTATGTTGCATTTTCAAGCTCTTCTAGCATAGAGTTCTAGAGGTATGATTTTCAAATGGTCTTCATAAGCACAAATCTAGATTCAAGTGTTTATTGATTTTGGCCACAAGGGTGTGCAAAACTGCCAGACAGGGACCCCTATCTCGCCCATTTGCACGCCCTTGTGGCCACACCCTTTGAGGCATTTTTGGCCTTGTCTACACCCTAATACACCAAAAATGTTCAAATATTCTATGAAATCAAGTGCATTAGGATATTTTGGAGGTTATTCCAATTGCAAATGTCTATCCTTATTCATACGAGGAATGGGAGCCAGTTGAGTGTATTGTAGGTCTCATATCTGTAATCCATGCTAACATTGGTGTTTTATAGTATGTTGGAAGAACTAGCAAGAGCCTTGCATATCAAGAAATTTTCTTCTACGAGCACTTCCATCAGCTCAACCACAAAAATCTTTGTAGCCTCTGCATCCTTAGAGCTTTCAAAATCTTCATGGGCTTTCACGTCTCTTCTTCTTGTTGCCACAACTTTCCCCTCCTTTAGCACCCAAACCAAGACCTTTGACTCCGTTCCTAGTAGTCACCTTAGTTCTTGCCATTTCCATGTAAGACTATAGTCTCTCTCTCTCTCTCTCTCTCTCTCTCTCTCTCTCTCTCTCTCTCTCTCTCTCTCTCTCTCTCTCTCTCTCTCTCTCTCTCTCTCTCTCTCTCTCTCTCTCTCTATCTATCTATCTAAGGATGTGGCAGTATGTCATGCGAGTGGCTTGTTGAATCTCTTTTAGACTTTTCGGCATGCCATTTGGAAAATTGTAAGTGATGTAACCATTCTCCCTCTCTCTCTCTCTCTCTCTCTCTCTCTCTCTCTCTCTCTCTCTCTCTCTCTCTCTCTCCGTGCTATGGCACGCAGGTAGAATTTTGTGATCAACAGAGTTCTCTTTGTGCGTCGTAGTGCTACTTCCTCATAGAATATTGCATCTTATGTATCTCTCCATCCCCCTCCCCAACTTTGCTTCTTCTCCCCTGGATTAACCACCTCTCTCTCTCTCTCTCTCTCTCTCTCTCTCTCTCTCTCTCTCTCTCTCTCTCTCTCTCTCTCTCATAAAAACCACTTATAACATAAAAAAACGTTCCAACACTTATAATAATAATAATAATAAAACTTGCTACTTGAATCATTGCCAAACAATGAAATTGTGCTTGTATTTGCCATTTTAAGACCCACGGACCCTCAACAAGAGGGGCCACAAGGGTGTGCAAAATGGCCAAACAGATCGCGGACACAAGAAAGTAAAAATTGTCTCCTTGTTTGTCCATTTCACGTGCCCTTGTGGACCCTCTTGTTGAGGTTCCTTGGGGCCTTAAAATGGCAAACAGGGTCCTTTTTTAATGCATGGCCATGAGATAGAGGTGTAATGTTTGATGTACTCAAAGAAAGACCCCCCGCCCTCCCCCCATTTTCTCTGTGTTCAAAGGCAGGTCAATGGCCTCACAAATCCTCTGCACTTAACATCAAGCACTAGAAATTGACCAAACAAGGAGCCATTTTTTACTTCCTTGTGTCAACCCCCCCTGTTCTTGGGAATTTTTTCGTAAAGGTTTCTTGCTTTGCATTTTACATAGGCACGAGTGGTACATATCTTCTATTTTAACAATGTATACATCTATAATTTATATTTACACTTTCTCTATTCAAATGAGCTACATAGTAGAAATCAAATCCACAATTTAATAGTTAAGTTCACAAGGTGATAGTTATTGGTATCATCTTTAGCAATACCAAAGAAATAGCTACCTATAGCCAATGAATAGGGATATTTAAGAAGATTTGATACCAAACACTTGTCTACTCAAAAAAGGTGGAAACTCAAAGGCTATACAATATATGTATGCTAAAACATGAATAAAAAATAAGTTAATTGTTTACATATCAATCACCACTATACATCGACACCGTCAATCTTGGCATAGGCATACTAGTATGGAAATAGTAGCATGTTGGAAAGCAAGAAATTGGCTTTCTCAATTTGTGAAATACTGCTAATGAAGTAGGATATATTCAACATCCCCAAATGAGGAAATGTTGAAAAAGGTTATGATCCACTTTAATAAGAATAACCATTAATGATTAAACTGAATTCAAATGTTGCTTGAATTTCTTCATCGTGGAGTGAGTAAGACTAGAGACTTGAAACACCTTAGAGGCAAATCAACAATGTTTCTCAAATCTTTATGAAACTCTAGTAATTTAAATTAAATACTCTCACTCATTAGGCCTCCCCAATCTCAGAAAAAAAAAAATTCTTCTAAAAAATGTATCAAATGCTGGTCGTTTAAGCATAGGTAGGCAAAAAGTCAAAAGGTTATTGGGAGAATTTAGAAAGTCGAAAGTCACTTCAGAAATATAAACGAATCATCTACAGGCTCAGGCTCCATGTGTAGCTGGAATCGTGGTTGAATGCTTAGTAAGTCTCTCTCTCTCTCTCTCTCTCTCTCTCTCTCTCTCTTTGTGTGTCTGAGTTGTATCGCTCGCTCACTCTCTCTCTCTCTCTCTCTCTCTCTCTCCCTCTCTCTCTCTCTCTCTGTCACTGGTTCTCTCTTCCTTCTGAGCCCTGCAGGGGTGCTATATATTAGGCGATGCTCGCCTCTTGGTGGCTCGTTTGGACAGCTTTAACTCTCGAGCTGAAGGTGATGAAATCATGGATGATGAGGATTTTGAGACACACGCATCACAAAAACGGGTTCCGCTATCATTGATATGCATCAGCGAAGGAGCAATCACCATGAATTCTCAAGCTAAGGATTTAGATGTCCTTGTCCAAACCACCGTGTTTGAGCCTCTGCATTTCAAATGAAATTATGCCCCAAATACCCAAATTTTCTTCCTAGACAAGTAGCCAACATGGAGCCTCTTCCTAGCAAGGATATTCACTTGAGACTTTTCTGCAAGCAGGGACACTTGACAGAAGTCATGGAAGCTCTTTTCCTAACAGACATTCAATAAATTGACCCTGATACTTTCCTTATTCTCCTAGAAACTTGCATTAAATTCAAATCCCTAGTGCATGCTTGTCATATCCACTCTTACATGATGAGCAAGGGCCTGAGGCTAAGCTTATTCTTAAACACAAGACTAGTTGATATGTATGCAAAGACTGGGAGTATTAACAAGGCACTGGATGTTTTCAATCAAATGTTGAAACGGGATGTAGTGGTTTGGAATGCCTTAATATCACAAACATGGAACAAAATTCGAAGTAAAACTTATGAAAAAAAATAATCTACCTCAATCGATGCAAAAGGACCACCTGAAGCTATGTTACTTGATATAAACTCACTATATATTTTGCAAGAGGATGAAGCAAGAGCTTGTCTAGAGGATATCCCACGACGAGAGTTGTTATGTGTGCGCAGGAATAGAGGCCTAAGGATAAGATTTTTTTTTTCATAAATTTATTTTGAAAAAAATAAAATTATTTGATTTTATTTTATAAAATAGGGATGGCAAACTTAAAGAAAAGAGCTCGTAAAGCAAACACTAATATGGAAATGGAAACGAAACGAAGAGGAAGACCAAAATTAATAGAAGAAGAAAAATTAACTAGAGAGGCAAAGAAAGCAACTAGATGGTTTGAGCTGAGCTGTACAATATCAATTGGAGGTACCGACGTAGATATAGGATTGTTACCGAAGCTAGAAGAATTTTTTTTAAAAGAAACTTTAGCTGGAATGTGCTTTGTGAAGAGAGGTGGAACAGTCTTCCACTTACATTTTCAGATGATGATACACATTGAAGCTACATCAATAATTGCAGTAAATTGTAAAATAAAAAAATACTTGGGATGGAAAGTTGGAAATCCAATTGGTTCCAACGTATTATGTAGAGCATTGCAGCCGAAGAATATGCATACATTTCATGCTATGATTGGCTATTGTATGAAGGATATTGACAAGCCTCATTTTCAAAGCATCTTTCATAATATCAGTGTGGACGATATTAATCAAGGAGTGAAACTTTACGTACAATATGGGGCTGATGATTTAAAAAATAGGGTTTGCCTAACTCATGCAAATATATTTGATCAAGCCTTAATGTACTGGAAATTCAATTTGCAACATCCTACGCCAATGATTTCTTATCCACTCTTCATAAAATGATAAAGAGCGATAAGTACTATCCATCCTCATCGTGGATAACACCATTCCAAGGTCGAGGGATGCAAGCGAATAAAATCAAGGCATTATGGAGATGCATGATTTTGCCTATGGATGCCACCTTCAAAGATATGATGGATATTTTGGTCATGGATGAACAATTTATAAATGTTGAACCTCGCAATGATTGGTTTAGAAGGAGATGGTAAGAATATCAAGTGTAAAAGTGAGTCAACTTCTTTTATTTATGGTTTTAATTATGTATATATGTTAAGTTTCCTTACAGCTTTTTCTACATGCAGTGAACTTGTTGCAGCAGCAAAGAGAAAGCAAAATGATAGTTGAAAGAATTGGAAAAAAATAACACCGACAGAAAAAAAAATTGGAACACTGTAACATTAAGTGATGAAAGCATTCATGAAAATGATGTTATCATGATATCCGATAGTGATAGTGATGAAACAGCACAGATTGGAGATGATTACATACCAATATTTTCTAAGAAAAACATAAACATTGTTGCATTGTAAATCATTGCCGTTAATTGTAAAGTTTGTCTCTTATGACTTATCAAATTGTTTTTGTTTACATCCCAAATTCAAAAATTATTCATTTTTAGACCTTAAGAGTAATTTAAATCTCAAGTCTTTGAATATGATTGTAAATGTATCTCTTATCATATCGACTTCTTTTTGTTTAGATCCCAAAGCAAAAATGGAAAGTCAAGAGAACTTTGAATCTCAAGTATCATTAGTATCGTTGGACGATCCAACCATGCAAAGTTTCATGAATGTTTAGTAGAGATTTGGAAACAGCTTCGTGGATCAAATCTTGAAGATTCGACATCTTTGAGAGACTTTGTCACTAAATCATTTGAATCATTGAAGTCTTCAATTGATAATTTTTAAGCAGATATTTCAGATGTTCAAAGTTCTAGATTAGAAGAAGAGATAAATCGACTCTCGAAGGAGGTTTAATTTCATTATTAAAAATACAACTAAATAGGTTAAATGCTATCTTGGTAAGAACTAACAATGTATGTACAATAGAGTTTAAAGGAATCTTTGAGTTAGTAACACCTTTTAATCTTTTTGAAGGCATTAGGGACCCCCAATTTCTGAAAAATGAAAATCCTTTCAAAACACCTCAAATGAATAAAGGTGAGTTGAGGAACTGAATAAGTGAAGGGTAAGTTTGGGAAATGAATAGTCCCATGAAACTGAAAATGCAAAAGACTTCTTATGTCTATACAAGGAGGTGAGTCAAATGTGGATTCACATATTTGTTCTTTTCTTCAAATTTTTCTTTTCTATAGCGTTTTATCTCTTTTACAGTTCTTTGCACCATACACTTGGAATATGTAGGTAGTGAATTTATTATTTTTGGAGCCATTAGGAAAAGCATCAATATGACACCATTTATAAAAATAAAAAAAATTGCACCAAAATGAGTATAAATACAAAAGCATTTATTAAGGAATCCAACCTCATGAAAAGAATTACAAGGAAAGTCGATGTTGTTGTTGTCAAGCTTCTCTTACAGGTATTTTTCTTCCTCATCTAGAGATTCATATACACTTTATTTGTGTGTCTATCACACTAGGGAATATGGTAGTACTTTATGGAGGGCTTTTCTAAGAGCTCCTAAAGAGTACCTATTGGCTCAAGATTCTACACAAATCCTACTATTCTTATCAAAATCTTTTAACATGGTAGCAAAAGGTTCCTCGGGGACCAAGAATACAATGTTTTCCACCTCTGCACATGGTTGCTTGCCCATGTCCTCTCAAAACAAGTTGACTCTTTAAGTAAACACCAGATTTTGTGAGCACAAAGCTATTAAGTAGAAAATGATGTCATTCTAATAATCTAGTGACAACTATACAATGAAGATAACTCTCCGTAGATAACATAACTTACTTACATTGTGAGACTCAATCACATGCTATACAACCCTAGATGTGCACCAAAGCCATCAAAAAATAGCACCCCCCAATGTTATTATGTGTGATAAACAACATGCATTTGAACATGCCTTTATTGGTGCTCAAAGAAAAGGTGGTAACAACAATGTAGCACTTTCATGGTTCTTCGATGAGTGGTAAATAACATGTTCCTAATGCTTTTGCTGGAAGCAATTTGTCTGAGAATTCTGGTGAAAATGGAAAAAAGAAGATATGATGCCATTATTGTAAAGCTAATGATCACTTGATCAAGTAGTGTCCTACGTTGAAGGAAAAAGAGGCTAAGAAGAAAGAGATTGGTTCCACTACAAATACAGCTATTGTTGAGCCTTCTGTGAAAGGAGATTGTGATATTGATGCAAAATGGTCTTTTAGTGCATAGTGCACTTATGATCCTTTTGTCCATGATGCATGTATGCCAGATGCTGTAGAAGCTCATGTGTGGTACTTTGATAATGGTGCTACAAAGCACATCACCTCTCATCATGACTTATTTACCTCTCTCGAGGATGTCCCCATGGGAGTTGTGTCACTTGTGCCAAGAATGCCTCTTATCCGGTCAAGAGAGTTGGAAAGATTGTACTAACCGCTCGAGTGGTCGTTCTTTAACACTTGTTGATGCATTGTATGTACCTGGGATCAAGAAAAATATTTTGTATGTATTTGCACTTGCTAGAATTGGCCTTGTTGTGAAATTTGTGGATGACAAATGTAGAGTTCATGATCTCAGTTTTGGTCATGAGATTGTTGCATCATTTTATGTCATGGACTGTATAAGGTCACTTTGTATGAAAAGTGTGGTTAGAATTTTACAAATGCATTTGTGGATTCTAAGGTTATTTCAGATGAAAAATTGTGGGATTTATGTTTTGGGCATCTGAATTTTGCCAGTTTGCTACATTTGCAAAAATATAACATGGTTTCTTCTTTGTCGCCTCTTGAAGCACATGTCAAACATGTATGTGAAGGTTGTATTTTGGGTAAGATACAACGTTCAAAGTTTGCAAAGGATAGTTTGGTTGGGTCTTCATGCAGCTTGTGCATAGTGATGTTTGTGGGTCCATGCAAACTCCATCCTTTGGCAATTACCTTTACTTTGTGACTTTCATTGATGATAACTCCACGCATGCATGGGTGTATCCACTTAAGGTGAAGTCCGAAGTGTTTTTGTGCTTTAAGAACTTGTTGGCTATGGCTAAAAATGTCTTGAAATGCATTATGGGAACCCTCCATCCCGATCAAGGGGGGGAGTATATGTCTCATGAATTTAATTCATTTTTGGCTATTCGTGGGATAAAACACCAATGTATAGTGTCGTATAAACATTAAAAAAATGGTGTTGTTGAAGGAAAAATAGGTTTCTTACACAAATGGCACGATGTATGGTTAAAAGTGAAGCTTTACTACATTCATTGTGGCTTGAGGCTATTATGTGTGCCACTTATGTACTTAATAGGTGTCCTACAAAAGCTTTATAGTCTATGACTCCTTATGACGCACGACTTACCTTAAGTGGATATAGTCTTCTATTGAGCACATGTACATTTTTTGTTGTTTGGGTTATGCTTTGGTGCATCAAAATAGCACAAAAATTAGATGATAAGGCTGTCAAATGCATATTTTTTTGTAATAGTTCTAAAAGCAAAGGTTACAAGTTTTATTGTCCATGAACAAAGAGAATATTGGTCTCACGAGATTTTGTGTATGTGGAAGATTCTGTTCAGCCCTTGATGTCATGACCTAGAGACCATAGTGTAAGGTCACAATACATTTATGAAACTTTTTTGCCTCTTTTCAGTGGTGGAAGTTCTAATGTAATTCCAATTGTAGATCAGCCTATTATTGATGAAGATGTACTTGATGAGGAAAGGGTTGTGAATGAGCAGGAGTACTCGTTCAGATTCTAGTACTGCATCTTATGCATTAGATTGTTATGTTTTGGCTATGTCTAGCTTATGTGATGTTGAGGAACCTCTGTGTTTTTATGAAGCACGAAATTCAAAAAATTGGATGGCTGCCATACAATCAGAATATGATGCACTTATAAAAAATGACACATGGACTTTATGTAATTTTGCTCTTGGTTAAAAGTCCATTGGGACAAAGTGGGTTTAAAAGTTGAAATGCAAGCCAGATGGTGAGATTGATCGCTATAAGTCTCGACTTGTTGCAAAGGGTTATGAACAACAAAAAGGCATAGATTATGAAGAAACTTTTTCTCCCACTTTTTGTATGACTACGGTGAGTTTTCTACTTGCATTGGTAGCTCATTTTGGTTGGGATGTACATCAGTCAGACATTCTTATTGCTTTCTTGAATGATGACATATTTGAGGAAGTTTATGTAACATAGCCTTGCAGTTTTGTCATTAAAGGGCAGGAAGATAAAGTGTGTAGATGTAATAAATCTTTGTATGGGTTGAAGTAATCTCCTTGTGCTTGGTATGATAAGGTTGACACTCATAAACAAAGCACATTGTATGTAAAGTGTTAGGGTGATGCACTTCTCATTGTTGTTCTCTTTGTGGATGGTTTGTTGATCATTGGACCAAATTAGAGACATATTGATAACTTCCATATGAAAGATTTGGGGTTGTTGCATCATTACTTAGACATACAGTTTAAGAAGTGTGATGGTGGTATTGCCTTGTGTCAGATAAGTTACACACAGACATTGCTATGTAAGTTTGGACCTGAGGATTGCAAACCTATTGTCACTCCCATGGAGTTTGAAATTGATTCTTCATGATGTTGGTGATCCTACCAATGTCACTCTTTACCAAACTTCTATTAGTTGTCTTATTTATATATGCTACATGAGGCCAGATATTCAATTTGCAATCTCACATGTCAGCAAATTTATGCCTAGCATTGGTCTAAGCATTGGTACTCTATCAAGAGGATTTTTGGCTACTTGAGTGGCACTTTATATCTTGGCTTATTTTATCCCACGCGAGGATCATTACGGACAGATTTACATGCATTTTTGGACTCAAGTTGGGGTGGTTGTTTTGAGACACGAGTGTCCACATGTGGTTTCTATTTCATACTTGACAGTTCATGTATCTCATGGTTGAGGAAGAAGCAACCTACTATGGCCAATTCTACTTGTAATGCAAAGTACCAAGCAGTATTCATAGCTACAATTGAGTGTGTATGGCTCATATGCCTTATGGCTGATTTGGGTGTTGGACAAGACACTACCAACACCATCTACACACCTTTGCATATACATCATGTGAGAACGTTTCCCTTCTTGTACCATTACAATCCCGATCGACAATGGTACATGGCCAGAACCCCCCCCTCCCCCCCAGATCCCTGCAGTCTTTGACTTCTTTGTTTGTCTTTGGCAAGGGTTTCTCTCTAAGAATTTCATGGCTCCTTTCATGGTCCACACAAACAGTAAAAGTAATTGGACCGCATGATTCTAATCCTTCATCCTTATCCTAGCAGAAGTTGAACCATCATCCATTACCTTTGTTTCCATACGAGTAGTAGTGATGTATGGTTGCACAAGGATAAAAGGGTACATTGACATCTCCTCAACAAATAAATTTTGATCATCTTTCACGTCCCCTATAGTCACCCTTACATTCAGAAAACCTCCATACAGCTCCCTTGATGAATTGTTTGCTTCATAGATCATCCATCCATGATCTATATTGATTGGACATTTGCCTTGTTGATATAGACTCTTTGACATGAGGTTAATTTTTGATCCGTGATCTATCATTACAATGTATGGCTCTTCTAAGTCTCCCACTTTTACCGAGGTCTCAGTGGTTGCTCTTGCCCAATGACTCTTGGAGTAATAACTCTTGTGAGTGGTCTCGAATTCATCTTCACCATCCAAGAAGTGAACCTGTTTTACTTCTCCCCTAGACTTATAGCATCCAACAATAGTTTCATCACATGTGCATTTAACGTCTCTTCTTCACCATGTACATGGATAGGTTTAGTAAGAGACTATTGCTCTCTCTTGATGATATCAAGTATTCCTTCATGTAACTCCTTCTTTACTATGCCAAGGACCTCACCCAAGGTAAATTCCACCTTATTGTTCAAAATCCTCTCTTCCAAAACCTTTTTGAGATTAGTGGCTGCCTCTATATCAGATTGGAGTTTGTAGGTCAGACCCTTTGCTTTAGCTGTTGTTGCATTCTTCTTTTTTCTTTAGAGTCTTCTTGCATAAGCACTTCAGGGATAGGCATCTGATACAAGGAAGTTGATCTAGGAGGCTCTATGTCATTTCTACCCCCACTCCTCATGGCCCATTTTAAAGGCCCTTCATCCCCATTCTCACACCTACAATTCTTTTTGACAACGGCCTCATTGGATTGACATTTGACAATGTACACATGCACTGACAAAGAGTGCCTCGACAGTCCTAAGTGTGTTCACACACATCACTACCACATGTATATGGTAACAAATCCCCCCTAGGAGTGACGCAGTGAACAAGAGCTGGCACATAATGTATAGGGATGTGTCATGCCCTGAGGACATGATCATTCCACAAAGTTGAGTAAGCCCAAACCTTTGCAGATAGCTTTGAACTTCTCATGAGACAAATTCCTTTGTGAAAATATCTGCAAGGTTGTTCTGCATTGGCACATAAGACAAGCTGATCTCTCCTACTAAGAGCGTCTCCCTACCCTAGTGGTAATGCACCTCAATGTGCTTTGTGCGAATATGAAAAATTGGGTTCCTCGCAATCACCAATGAGCCTGATGTTTTCTAGAGGTTTTATAGGATTATCAAACTATGGATTTATCGCTTTCACAAAATGTGAGGACTTGAAGCGGGTTAAAAGACAACATGTAAATATTGTACAGAAAGGTTTGAGAACCAATAGTTTGATAGAAGATGAGAAATGCATTTCAAGTGTGTTTGATGAGTGTTACCATGGAGGTGGGAGAAAGCTAGTAGAGAGATAATGTTAGACTATAGGTGGTGCATGTGGTTGTTGCAGCAATGGAGATCTTGGAACCCTGGGAGGTCACCTAATAAAAATGTAACCTATCACGTGAGTTCAACAGAAGGGTATTTAAAGTTCTTGAAACTTACAAAAATATATATACAGAAGGGCATTATTTTTTCAAATCTGAAAAAAAATTTACAGATTTTAAAAGAAAAGGGTACATTATATTCCTTAAAAAATTCACATATAAGGGGTTTTACAAACATGTCTTGAACGCACGTGATATTGTAGTTTTACACATAGTGAACCCCCCCAGGCTTGGAAAAGGGTTTGTAAAGAGAGAAAATCACTTTTTAGCTATAAAATAGGTTAAGAAAGACTGTGGAGGGTGGAAAATGATGTTTTGAATTTTGTTGAGAAAAATCATTTGTTTGGGTTTTTTAGTGCATTTTTTTTTCTTTTGGAGGTCAAAAATGCTTTTTTGACCATTAAATATGTTTGGGGGCCTTTTGAGGGAAAATTTGAAATTTATTTACTATATTTCTAAATCCGAGCCAAAAAGTGGGGGAACAGAGGTCAAAGTGGTCCCCCTCCCCCCCCCTCTCCTTTTCCCTAACCACCTCCCTTACCTTCTCACTAGGTAATAGGCCATCAAGAGGTGTAAGGCTACCTTGTCCCCCTACTTTTTTTGAAGGTATAGAGTGTGTCTAGCACCCTCTTCCTATTGGTTGGTCTCTAATTAACCTTAATCCCAAAGGTCCCCTAGAGAGTTCATATTTTTCCTAGTGAGAAGAACATCCATCGTGAATGTCCTAGTCCACATATAGCGATCTCCTCAACCACGTGAACCAGGAGGTTAATTTGGCTAAGAAGACCCGATGAAGGAAATGCATCCTCAATGGCACACATGGTTTCTACTGCAAGTGTTTGAGCAGCAGGGATGTCATCTATATTAATTTCCTTGGAGCTTACAAATCTACAAGACAACACACAAGAATACACTAAGTGCTAGTTGAGGGTGCTATGTACATAAAAAAGTCTAGTTCAATGGAGTCTTCTGGTGTACCTTGCTAACTCTCTGAGTTTGAAAATAGCTTACCTCACTTTCTTGTCATGGCATATGCACATACTCACCTACAAAATCAACTATAGTGTCAAAATAGTAAACAACAAAGTGAGATGAAGTCATACACACAAATAGAGAGAATAGAGAGAAAGAGTTACCTGTAGGATCTTGTGCCAATCATGGGACTTCAGCCCATACAATTGGATGCTTACACCTTTCTTTGATTTTGTAAAATACCCCTTTAGTGACCTCATGTATCATGTTGGTGTGCGGATAGACACAATGGTACCCTTCACTTGATCTGGCTCTTCTTTCACTAGCAATCGTGGCAATTTAGGAAGCACAATATTTCCATTGGGTGCTTGGCGTGGAGTGGCGGAGGTGGGGAGATGTTTCAAGACCCGCAAATTCTCCTTGACCCCCAATGAGTCCTTTTTGCCAATAATGTGATCCCACAGGCTGTGAGGTACATTCTTGAATATGTGTATGGGATCCAAAATGTGTTGTATTTTTAAGTCCTTTCAATATGGAATACCTTGACCTACCTTTTGGTGAAATAGTCGAGGTCGGATCATTGTTGTCTTACCAAGTAGTTGCCCAATCTGCCATTGTGCGCTTTAGAGGCCTCTTTCCATTTGTTGAAGCCTTGTATTTGCTATGACCTTGGGGTTAGAAATGATTGTTTTTTGGATAGATTACCTTGCGCAAGGCATCTGGCCTCTTAGTCACCAATGATGGCCCGCAAGTAGGACACGCATTGTGGCCTGATGTGGAAAACCCTACACACACATCCATCGTTAGAGAGAAGCTTCAAAATTCAAATTGGAAAGAGAGAGGAGAATGAAATTAACATACCAAAACTCTCAAGACCAAGTTAATTGTGCATAGTCCACATAAGGATTCCCCTCACATTGGCTTCTCTCCTCTCCTTTGGCAGTGAGACATCTATCACAGGGATCCCTCTCCATAACTCCTCCAATTACTCAATGAGGGGCTCAAGGTAGACATCAATATTTTTCACCTTGTACTTCCTAGGAGGCAGAAGCAAGGAAAGAAGGATATTTCCCTTCTTGGTGTCTTCGATGGTGGAATGTTGTAGTTGATGATCACCACCACAGGCCAAGTGCTCCATGAATTGGACTTAGTGCTAAAGGGATTGACATTGTCACTTGCCATCCCAAGCCTCAAGTATCAAGAATCTAGCCCAAACTATGGCCACTATGTCTCTATGTGCCTCCATGCAGGTGAATCGACACGCATCTTTCCATCATTTGAGTGGTGGTTGGTGTGCCATGTGAGGCTCCATGGTAGACATGCTTTTAAACATGTGTTGAATTCAAGGGGTTAGTAGAAAATTTATCAATACCTTATGGGGTTGGTGCACCCCGCTCACTTCAGTCTTGTAGCATGCTTCTCCGCACACGGGACATGAGGTAGCATGTGCCTGCTCATTGCAGTATAGTATGCAATTGTTAACGTACGTGTGATGCGATCATACTCCATGCCAACTGCAGTCACATGCGATCTAGTTCATCTACGATCCGGAGGCATGTGGTGACCTTTAGGAAGAATTTTGTCCCCACCAAAATACAATGAAAAAAGAACATTAATACATATGCAAGCCCACACCATGAAGTGACTGCCATGTATAAAAATCCATGGAGAGAGCTTACCCAAGGAGTGCATCTACACTTGCATTTCTCCAACCAAATTTTGGTTGTACAAAATATATTAAAATATCACTTATAAAAACAATTTATTACTAAAAGAATTGAAAGGCTATGGAAAGGAGAACATAAAATCTAAGGGTAGAGGGGTGGTTTGTACCCCCCCCCCTGCTACCTCAGATCCCTTTGTATCTATTTTGAAAAGATGGCACGATAATAGCTGCGATAATAGCAGCATCAATATCCGCAGTAGTACTCATGGTTATACCTGATGCCTAAAAAAGAAAGAAGGAGCAGAGTATGCTCCATATTTGCAGCATAATCTTCTCAAAACCTTCCCTGCCACCATTGCACCTGCAACCCCCTCCTTCTTGCCTAGTCTACCTCCCCCATCTCTACCTCTCTCCTCTCCCATCTCTCCCTTCTCTCTCTCTCTCTCTCTCTCACACACACACACACACACACACACACACACAGACACACACATGTAAACACACTAACACACACACAAGCACCATTTCACACACACACATACACTCTATTTTGGGCCGCGTACGAAGGCATTTTTGAAGAGGAGGGTTTCCGCTATCTACTTTGGACTCTCAACCTAATCTTCAACCACTCAAAGGTATTCCTCCCCCGCCCTTTCCCTATTGTATTCTACTACTACTACTACTACTACACACATGCCTACACACACACACACACACACACACACAAATAAAGATTAAAACAATAGGACATACCATAAGTGCACATACCTCTTCCATTTGTCTGTATGGGTGCCCGTCGATCTCCTCTCGCGACCATTGTAAACTTTGAAAAATATTTTCTTTGTTTGCAAATGGAAGTTAGAGTAGATTAAGTTTGATTGTGATTAGAGTGATAAATAGAAAAATGTAATATTAAATTATATTAGGTTTGTTTGTGATTAGAATGGTAAATAGGAAAGACTAATATTAGAGAGAGAGAGAGAGAGAGAGAGAGAGAGAGAGAGAGAGGGGGGGGGGGGGGGGGGGGGAGGGGGGGGAAGAGAGGGAGACAGAGAGAGAGAGAGAGTTTAGGGAAAGACACACACACACACACACACACACACACACACATATATATATATATAGAGAGAGAGAGAGAAGAGAGAAAGTAATATATATAGGTATGTATATATATATATAGAGAGAGAGAGATAGAGGGAAAGAGAGAGAGAGAGAGAGAGAGAGAGAGAGAGAGAGAGAGAGAGAAGTAGGAGTACAAAATCTCCTATTGCTGTCTCTCTACTCTATTTCTCTCATCTTACACCTCTCTGTGTCTCTATAACGAGAGTGTAGTGATAGATAGTTCGTGATTAGAGCTTAGGTCTTGTTCTTCTCTACCTAAGGAGAGATGCACTCTTTTAATCTATGAAAGGTTGGAGTTGTTTATTGCAATAGAGTAATTAAGGCTAGGATTTATTATCTTGGTTGGCATGCATGTTTACAGGATTCGGGGGAGACCATCGAGAACTATGGTCTTAATAATGTAGTCCTTTTAGACTTGCATACGGCTTAACCATTATTGAGCTTTTAGCAATCTCGATAGGAACCGGTGGCAGCTTAGCAGTGTTAAACCCACTCCACTACTCTTTGCAATAAACAATATTCTAAACCACAGGTGTAGTTACTTGCGTGTATTTCTATGAAGGTTAAGAGAATTAGTAATCGAAGCTTTAATCTCTATATATCTCTACCATCTCTATCTGTATGTTTAGGTGTAAAGAGAGGATTGGATGTATGCATGTAGCGGTATGCGAAATAGATATAGTGTTAGGTCCCGTTACTTATAAACTTGTAATTTAGATGATACACGAGAGACCATCTGGTGGGGAGCAACCATCGCATTCTTTTTTTGATTGGTTCACATCCCGGATGACTCCCATCCAGGGTAAAAATCACCTCTAGTGGACCCGAATCTTGAGGGGGTAAGTCCAAACAAAGACATTAATTTTAGTTGTAGCTAGTTTTTTGTGAGCATGAGTGTAGGTTTCTCTTTGATATTTGCAGGCATGGCCCTCCTACACCTATAGAGGTGTCGATCCATGTGTCCACGTTCCTCCACCAAATGTAGTTCCAGACCTCCCAGCGGGCACTCTCTTTACGATACAAGTAGCTCCATTTGACGAAGGATTGTTTGTCCTTTACACTCACTAGCATCTTGCAGCCTACGGTCTTTCTCAAAATTCTACGCCATGAGGGAGCTAGGGAGAGACTCCCTACGTCCAGAGCCTCGCACAAACGGAACCTTCTTCTACTGTCCCAACTTACCGACCTGCTCCCCTTTCATCGTAGGGTCCCACTCTCCTTCCATCACAGGGTTCCACGCCACTCTGAGCATCGACGATGCACTTCTTTTGGCAAAGCACGTAGACATTCCTCTCAGGGGAGGAAGCGTCGACAGAGACAGAGCAGTGAGGGATCTTGAGGCTTCACTTGTTTTGGCAGTGACAGGGACGGAGTCCCCTATTTTAGAGCGTGCCGTACCAAATGCAAAAGATGAGGATACTAACGTTGTCAAGAATTTTTTGGATAAGCATGAAGTCACTAAATCATGCCAAAAAGCTTGCTCACTAGTCTTGAGTACATAGATGTACATAGTGCTTTGAGTTTTCATAGTGCTCTTGTAAAAATTATGTACAAAGGCTTGGTTTTACTTAGTCATTTGAAATAGTTTTGGGTTGGTCAAACTCTTAAAACATGGTTTTCAATTAGTACTCTCAATCATGCTTGATAGCCAGTGAATCGAACTCATACATCATAAGTTACATGCATTGGAAGTGGGCGGTTCCTTACTTAGAAAGTGGGTGATGCGAAGAAAGGCAAGTGAGCTGATTTGATGGATTTAATAAGAAAAGGTGTGTCCAAGGATTTCTAGAAATAGCCGAAGTGATAAGCTTCGAGCTGGGCTTTACATCATCGCATTCGGTGCTCGAAGTCACACGCCACGCCTCCGCCAAGATTGCTCGATATGGGGGGCAAAATAGAAAACTCATTGGATTAAGTGGAGAGGTGGGAGGATGGTTCCAAGTTCCAATGGAGTAATCCCACATGGGTGGGAGCAAGTGGAAATTGGAGGGTATAAGGTGGGGAGTGGGTTACTCCCTAAGGGTGTTTCAAAGGAGCTAAAGGAGCTTCCTTGCGTTGCTTGTGAGGGCTCGTGGGTGTTGGGGGAGAGAGGGGGCACCACTTTGAGTCCACACCAGCTGCCCAGGCACATGGATACCTTTTTGGTCCACTGGACATCCCCTTTTCCCACTCGCCTTGGTCAAACAGTGGACGACAGGTCATTTTTCAAGGCCTAAAATGGACCAATTAAAAGGTTCCCAAAGGGGGAAATGATGTCGGCTAAGAAGAGAGAGAAAATACCTCGGGATAAAGGTCAAAAAAATCCACTTTTAATAGCTACCATTCCCAACACACCCTTTTTCCTAACAGGGACTAGCTTTTTTGGAGCTTTTGAGAGATACCCCAACTTCGAAAGCTTGTACTATCTCTCGTCTGGTGTCGGAATCAAGCATATGGATACTCTACTGAGGTCTACACGACACGGGATTCATCTTTATGATCTTGGTTTTTATCAATTCTAATCTTGGTTTGGATTAGGAATGTTTTTCACCCGACTCTATAGGTGTTCGACATAGGTGTTTTCCACAGCTTTGTGGTGTTTCTTTCTGACGGTGTGGTGTATGCAAGGCTATAGAGGTTCTCATTTTCCTTATTGTTTGCACGCTAACATCGTTTTAGTGCCCCCATGGAGGAGCAAATACTCCTATGCTCCAATTCTTGTGAACAGGCAGTGAATGTAAAAGGGATGTGGGTCCTTATGGACAACCGCCTATGTATGTGAAAATTGTGGGCAGCACGTGAGACGGTTGTATAATTGGATTGCAGCCTTTGAAGGGTTGCGAGGTTTTGTGAGGCCGAGCATTGGGGGCCGGGTTACCCAGTGTGAGGTGGATTAGGTACTGGAGCGATCCATCGACATCCCTTGAGTTTTCGATTTACAAGTGTTTTTGTGGAAATCAAACATGGGAGACGAGTTCCCACAGTTTCATGGATTCCTAATGAAAATGCACAGACATTTATTGAAAAGTTGGAAGTCAATTGCTTATTGCACAATATACTAGAACAAGCTATATTGTTGCGCCTCCTGCAATATAGTTTACAGGATGAGGCAAAAGTTTGGTTACACAATTTTGAGGAGTTGATGCAGGCACAAGACCAAGGGGTGGTTTTGGACTACAATCGTGTGAAGCATGCTTTCTCGGCAGAATACCGATCCATCGAAGTACCAGATGAAGTTTGGCATGAAATTTTTGGATACACTCAAAGGGCTAATCAAAGTGTTGATGATTTTGAAATGCAGTTCACCTGTTTATGGGATAAATGGGCCCGGGCTTTGGGAAACGAGATCCCTCCATCCATGTTAAAGAAGGACCATTTTGTGGCAAACCTAAAAGAAATCTTGAAGTTCAAAGTTGAGCTGAAAAGGTCCACCACCTTCGAGGAGGCAATTGCCATTGCCAAAGAGAAAGAATGGAAAGCTCAAAGGCTTAATGAATACGGGAAAGCGGTCCCTGAGCAAAAAAATGGTAACCAATAGGAGGAGAATCAGGCAAAAGCTGCAGGCCAACCTGTTCAAAGAGCTGCTAGTAGTGACCAATTACAATGATATATGCAAGACATGATTACCATGATGCAGGAATTACGACTTAGTGTTCTTGGTGGTGGAGGTGGTCGTGGTCATGGATGTGGTAGAGGGATGGATCAGGCATGTGAAACTCATCCTAATGCTAACGAGGATTGTGGGCAAGGTGGTTTTGAGCCGCAGAGGAGGTTCATTCCTACTTATTATAATTGTGGTGATCTTGGTCATTGTCCAGAGCCAACAGGGATGGGAGGGGATATGTTTCCACTTCCTCAACAAATTCCTAACAGAGCTAATGATTATGCATTGGATATATGGGGAGATCAAGGTACTGGACAAGAAAATCAAGCCTCAACCTCTGGTGGTCATGTGGGTATTGTGCGGATAGAAAGAAAGACGTAGATGTGTTGCAAGTAGGAAAAAGAGAGAAGGAAGGCTATGTAGCATCGGGGCCTAGCAAAAAGAAAGGGAAGGATAAGGAGGGTGAAGATGCGAGATCCAAGAGAAAGAGGAATCCTCGTAGACGATTTGAAGTGGCATATTTGCCTTTGGAAGAAGTCCAAATAGCTTACATGCTAAAGGAAGACCTGATTGGGAGGAAAGCAGATGTACATTTAGAAACAGTTGATGAATATGGTGCCCAAACTTAAAAGACAGTGGAACTCATTAGTGAATCTAGGAAAAGAGCCAAAGCATGTACAAGTCAGAGTGTTTTCTGTGGGAGAGTTACCCGACATCGATCATGTGGTGAACGCTTGGCACAAAGGTGTGGGCATGGGAGAATCCTACATTGATGGAGGTGCTCAAGTTTGTGTGATCACACAGTCATGTGTCAAGAGACTGGGTCTCATTACATGCGGAAGCTATGGGTTTTGGATTTGACTAGCAAACCATGCCAAGGTGAAATGTTTGGGGATGATATGAATTTGGAAGTTGAAGTCTTTAACATGAAAATTATGGTGAACTTTCATATTATGCCAGCTGGTCTGGGAGCCTTTCCTCTCATTTTGGGACGACCTTGGTTGAGAGCTGTTGGTGCCATGCAAGATTGGGGCAAGGGCACAATCGGTGTGCATGGCAAGAAGGGTGGAAAAAGGGTGTTTGATATGACTACCAAACAACCTATGGCACTTGAAGATGTGAGTGAGAATGATGAGTCCGAAACTACCAGTGATGATAGTTCTGAAGACTCAAAAAGTAGCACTACTTTGAGTTCGAGTGATGAGGGTGAAGTGTCATTCTTGTTGTTGGACGAGGAACAGAGAGAAGTTAGTGAAGTGCTGCAATTATCAATAAATATAAATGCTTCAATCCGTTTAGAGCAACTTGAAGAGTTGATGCAACCTAAACAGGAACTTCCAGTGAAGATAGAGTTGATTCAAGATATACTGAGTACTGATTTGACACAAGGAGAAAGAAGGGAGTACTTAGCAATGTTGGACAGGTTTCCAAATCTTTTCATTACCTCATATCAAATAAGGGGTTTTGTTGGGGATCCTGTGAAGATCGAGCTAGTTGAAGGGTCAAAACCAATCAGACAAAAGTTAACGAGGAAGGGCAAGGAGCAGATGAATGCCTTAAAGGAAGAAGTGAATAAGCTTTTGGATGCAGGGTTCATTGTTCCAGTGTGGATAATGCTGAATGGGTGAGCCATGTAGTAGTCACCCCAAAGAAAGACGGGCGTTGGAGAGTTTGTGTTGATTTCAAGCCACTAAATGCGGTGACCAAGAAAGATCCTCACCCTTTTATTGATCAATTGCTAGATGCAGTGGTGGGTTTTGAAAGATACAGTCTCTGTGATGCGTATTCAGGATACTTTCAGCTTATCCTTGCTCTTGAAGACAAGAAAAAGACTAGTTTTATCACGCCATGGGGTTGTTTTTGCTTTTGTTGCCTTCTTTTTGGGTTGACAAATGGGCCAGGATCCTTTGAAAGAAAAGTAGATTGGGTCCTTACTGCCTTCCTTGGGAAGTTTGTCAAAGGAATAATAGATGATTTCTGTGTATATAATTCAAGGAAAGAGCATGTTCAAAATCTTGAAATGAGTTTTGCCAGGTATGATGAATGTGGGGGTTAGCTCAATCCTAAAAAATGTTATTTGGCACAGCCACGGGTGAAGCTTCTGGGGCATGTAATTTAAGAAAATGGGATTGAAGCAGATGCAGAGAAAGTGGAGGCTTTGTTGTTATTGTCACCTCCAAAAGATACGAAACAGTTGGCCACTTTTATACAAAAAGTTAAATATTTGTCTCGCTTCATATCTTTGGCATCACAACTATTGTATCCATTGCAGCAAACCGTTAGAATGATCCCTTGGAGTAGTCCCATGACTATGAAGATGTTTTTGAAAATGTTAAGGAGGTTTTGAGTACGTTACCTTTTATGTAAGCTCCTGATTGTGAAAAGGAGTTTTATGTCAACCCATCAGTGGAAGATGATTCTATTGGAGCTATGTTATTGAAAAGGGAAAAGGAATCTCTTTATATGAAGCCTGTTCATTATGCTAGCAGAGTGAAGACTCCTCATGAAAGAGATTTTTTTGAAATTGAATTGGTGATGACCAATATGGTTTATGCTTGCAGACGATTCAGACACTACTTGCTGCAAAAGTCATTCACTTTTCTCACCAGTTATTCATTACTTCCCCAGTTTTCCGCAGCTTTGTGGTGTTTCTTTCCGACGGTGTGGTGTGTGCAAGGCTATAGAGGTTCTCATTTTCCTTCTTTTTTTGCACGCTTACATCATTTTAGTACCCCCATGGAGGAGCAACTACTCCTATGCTCCAATTCTTGTGAAATATGTCTATTTTGCAGGCACTGAATGTAAAAGAGATGTGGGTCCTTATGGACAACCGCCTATGTATGTGAAAATTGTGGGCAGAACGTGAGACAGCTGTATAATTGGATTTCAACCTTTGAAGGGTTGTGAGGTTTTGTGAGGCCAAGCATTGGGGGCTGGGTTACCTAGTGTGAGGTGGATTAGGTACTGGAGCGATCCATAGACATCCCTTGAGTTTTCGACGTCACATGTAAGTGTTTTGTGGCAATCAAACATGTCAGACGAGTTCCCACAGTTTCATGGATTTCCTAATGAAAATGCACATACATTTATTGAAAAGTTGGAAGTCAATTGCTTACTGCACAATATACTAGAACAAGCTATATTGTTGCGCCTACTGCTATATAGTTTACAGGATAAGGCAAAAGTTTGGTTACACAATTTTGAGGAGTTGATGCAGGCACAAGACCCAGGGGTGGTTTTGGACTACAATCGTGTGAAGCATGCTTTCTCCGCACAATACCGATCCATCGAAGTACCAAATGAATTTTGGCATGAAATTTTGGGATACACTCAAAGGTCTAATCAAAGTGTTGATGATTTTGTCATGCAGTTCACCCGTTTATGAGATAAATGGGCCCGGGATTTGGGAAATGAGATCCCTCCATCCATGTTAAAGAAGGACCATTTTGTGGCAAACCTAAAAGAAATCTTGAAGTTCAAAGTTGAGCTGAAAAGGCCCACCACCTTCAAGGAGGAAATTTCCATTGCTAGAGAGAAAGAATGGAGAGCTCAATGGCTTAATGAATATGGGAAAGCGGTCTGTGAGCATAACAATGGTAACCAAAAGGAGGAGAATCAGGCAGAAGCTGCAGGCCAACCTGTTCAAAGGGCTACTAGTACTGAGAGTTTTTGTTGATTACAAGCCACTAAATGCGGTGACCAAGAAATATCCTTAGCCTTTTATTGATCAATTTCTAGATGCAGTGGCGGGTTTTGAAAGATACAGTGTCTGTGATGGGTATTCAGGATACTTTCAGCTTATCCTTGCTCTTGAAGACAGGAAAAAGACTAGTTTTATCATGCCATGGGGTTGTTTCTCCTTTTCTTGCCTTCTTTTTGGATTGAAAAATGGGCCAGGAGCCTTTGAAAGAAAAGTAGATTGGGTCCTTACTCCCTTCCTTGGGAAGTTTGTCAAAGGATTCATAGATGATTTTTGTGTATATAATTCAAGAAAAGATCATGTAAAACGCTTGAAATTACTTTTGCCAGGTATGATGAATGTGGGGGTCAGCTCAATCCTAAAAAATGTCATTTGGCACAGCCACGGGTGAAGCTTCTGGGGCATGTAATTTAAGAAAATGGGATTGAAGCAGATCCAGAGAAAGTGGAGGCTTTGTTGTTACTGTCACCTCCAAAAGATACGAAACAGTTGGCCACTTTTATATAAAAAGTTAAATATTTGTCTCGCTTCATACCTTTGGCATCACAACTATTGTATCCATTGCAGCAAATCGTTAAAAATGATCCCTTGCAGTGGTCCCATGACTGTGACGGTGTTTTTGACAAAGTTAAGGAGGTTTTGAGTACATTACCTTTTATGCAAGCCCTTGATTGGGAAAAGGAGGTTTATGTCAACCCATCAGTGGGAGATGATGCTATTGGAGCTATGTTATTGCAAAGGGAAAAGGAATCTCTTTATATGAAGCCTATTCATTATGCTAGCAGAGTGAAGACTCCTCATGAAAGAGATTTTTTTGAAATTGAATTGGTGATGACCAGTATGGTTTATGCTTGCAGACGATTCAGACACTACTTGCTACAAAATTCATTCACTTTTCTCACTAGTTATTCATTGCTTCTCTAGCTGTTCAATAATTGAAATATATCAAAAACAGTGATGAAATGGGTTATTGAGCTTCAAGAGTTTCAGTTCACCTTTTTGGTGGAGGAAAGTATTCGGGCTACCCTGGAAGATCTTCTCACTTATAAGGATACTCCGGTTGAGGTGGTGTGAAAGAGGAAAATCGGGACTCTTGCCATCGCTAATGCTTCACTGTTATACTTTGATGGTTCTTATCAAAGAAGTCATAATGCTGCTTCAGGAGGCATTGTTATTTATGATGCACAAGGAAAGCTTATGAGGAAGCAAGGGCTGAAACTTGATGCAAAGAGTAACAATGAAGTAGAATACATGGCTCTTGAATGTGGTTTGCATATTTGCTTACAATTGGGAATTAGATACTTGCAAATTAAAAGAGATGCATTGTTGGTTGTGAAGCAAGTGTTGTGAGTATGAAAGAATAAGAACCCCAAATTGAAAAATTTATGATTCAAAGTGAAAGCGTTGCTCAAAAAGCTCGAAGCATGGAGTTTGCAGCATGTTGAGAGGCCTCAAAATGAAGAAATGATCACTTGTGTGTTTGTGGTGAAGGCAGATGCCCCTTTATATCATGGGAGGAAAATCTTATCAAAGGGAGTGGATTTTCTATTGACAGGTATTCTACCTGAAGGTTTATCGTCTTCTAAAAAGTATGCGTTCATAAGAAAAGCCAGAAAATACAAAATGCTTGATGATGTGCTTTACATGAAAGAGGTGGTTTGGCTTTGCGTCGTGTGCCTTGGAAAGAAGAAATTTACAAAATTCTGGAAGAAAATCATGAGGGGTCTTGTGGAGGCCATTTTGCTATGAAGATCATGTTACATAAGATCTTGCAAGAAGGTTATATATGGCCGAGTATTCAATGGGACATTAATCATTGATGCAAGTCATGTTTGCCTTGTTAGATGATGGGAAAGAGAATTTTGAAGCCTGAATTGCAAAGACAATTCTAGCTTTTGACGTGTTTGAAAAATGAGGACTTGATGCCATTGGACTCTTACTTATGACTAACAAAAGAAATGCTTACATCTTGACAGCACTGGATTATTTGTCACGATGGGCAGAATCCAAGGCTGTCAAACAGATTACCAATAAAGAGATAGGAAAATTTGTTTATGAGTACATATGTTGCAAATTTGGTGTGCCACTAGAGCTACTTTCTGATAGAGGACCAGGATTTAGAGGAGAAATGTTTGATTTCTTATGCGAAAAGCTCCATATACAGCATAGGTACAGTTTTTCCTATTATCCCCAATGCAATGGTCTTAATGAAAGATTCAAGGGAGAGTTGGTAAAGATCTTGACAAAGATGACGCACACACATAGGATGACTTGAGATTCAGAGTTTCCTTGTGAGTTATGGGCCTACAGAACTGCTATCAAAACGGCCATAGGAATTTTCCCCTTGCCACTTGGTTCATGGCAAGGAAGTTTTATTTCCAATTGAAGTGGAAATTCTTGCTCTCAAGTTGTTATTATTGGAAGATGAGGAGCAAACAAATGCATGGCAGAAAACGTTATTGGATTTACAATGCTTGCAATTGGATAGAGTTTTAGCTTTGAGCTACTATGAGGAAGTGACAAGGAAGGCTCAGCTAAAAGCCAATGAATGCGTGGAGGATTAAAAAATTTGAGAAGGGTGATTTGGTTTTGTGATAAAATAGCAAATTGGAAAATACCTTTTAGAATAAATTTCAAATCAAATGGGAAGGTCCTTTTACTGTTGTAAACAAGTTTGAAAATGGCACATATCAGTTGGCAGGCTTGAATGGTGGACAACATAAACATCGTGTCAATGGTTATAGATTGAAGAAATATCTGGCACGTTTGGTGACAGTTGTGACTAATGAAATGTTGTCAATAGAAGAAGACAATGTGGAAACATTTGAAAATATGGATGAGGTTTCTGGGGATGAGATGCAGCATTCTTTCACCCTAGACATCTTTACTTGTCATGAATGACTAAGCAGGCCGGGAAGGGAGGGGGTTGGCAAGCTATGTCAGGCATTTTTCGGATAAACATGAAGTCATTAAATCATGCCAAAAATCTTGCCCACTAGCCTCGAGTACATAGATGTACATAATGCTTTCAGTTTTTAGAGAGCTCTTCTAAAAATTATGTATAAAGGCTTGGTTCTGCTTAGTTATTTGCAAGAGCTTAGTCAAAATCTTAAAAGGTGGTTTTCAATGAGTACTCTCAATCGTGCTTGATAGCCGGTGAATCGGACTCATACATCATAAGTTACATGCATTGGAAGTGGGTGGTTCCTTACTTAGAAAGTGGGTGCGGATGCATGCGAACAAAGGCAAGTGAGCCGATTTGATGGATTTAATTAGAAAAGGTGTGCTCAAGGATTTCTGTAAATAGCCGAAGTGATAAGCTCCATGCCGCCGGCGGGCTTTACAGCATCGCATTCGGTGCTCGGGGTCACTCGCCACGTCTCCGCCAAGATTGCTCGATGTGGGGGGCAAAACAAAAAATTCATTGGCTTAAGTGGGGAGGTAGGAGGATGGTGCCAAGTGGCAATGGAGTAATCCCACATGGGGGGGAGCAAGTGGAAATTGAAGGGTATAAGAGGGGGAGTGGGTACCCCCTAAGGGTGTATCAACGGAGCTAATGGAGCTTGCTTGCCTTGCTTGTGAGGGCTCGTGGGTGTTGGGGGCGAGAGGAGGCGCCATTCTGAGTCCACACCAGCTGCCCATGTGCCTTTTTGGTCCACTCGACATCCCCTTTCCCCACTTGCCTTGGTCAAAAAGTGGACGATAGCTCAGTTTTCACCCAAAAAAGGCCTAAAATGGACCAATTAAAAGGTGCCCAAAGGGGGAAATGATGTTGGCTAAGAAGAGAGGTAAAATCCCTTGGGATAAAAGCCAAAAAAATCCCCTTTTAATTGCTACAATTCGTTGCACACCGTTTTTCCTAACAGGGACTAGCTTTTTTGGAGCTTTTGAGAGATACCCCAACTTCGAAAGCTTGTAACTCTCTCGTCTGGTGTCGGAATCAAGCATATGGATACTCTACGGAGATCTACACGAGACAAAATTCATCTTTATGGTCTTGGTTTTCATCAATTTTAATCATGGTTTGGGTTAGGACTGTTTTCCGCCGGACTCTACAAGTGTTCGACATAGGTGTTTTCCGCAGCTTTGTGGTGTTTCTTTCCGACGATGTGGTGTGTGCAAAGCTCTAGGGGTTCTCATTTTTCTTCTTGTTTGCACGCTAACATCGTACCCGTGCCTGACATGCATAGATGTTACTATAGAGTAAAGTATGGCAAGAAAGTGGACTTTGGGAGAGCACATGGCAGGGCTTTTCGACATCATCTTTAGATTCTTATACACTCAACGTATAAGAATTGTTTTTTAAAGTTTAGAGATCAACAGCTCGATCATGCATGCTACATCGAGAACGCATTGTATGCTCAATCCTCAAACGTCTCTAATGAGCAATTTTCGCCACAGTGGTTGGAGGGCTACATCAAAACATTTTGAAAAACAGCAATCGAGATTACAACGCGCAACCGCCAACCAAGTTAGAGATCGATACAAGAAATATCGCGAAGGCAACATAGCAGATGCAAAGTGGGATTAGGCTACACTAGAAAAGGGCGAACAAGATGTAACGGGCTCATCCTACAGAGAATAATGCGAAGCTCGGGCCAAACAAACTCCCACACACTATGGTTTGGAAGGCAAAGCAGCTTGGAAGGAAAAATATGTAAGTTTGGTTAAACTTAAACCTAAAACGAGTCAAAAAAGGTTTTAGTTAATGGATTGCTTTTGTTATTGCTAGCTTAAGAAAATATCATTCTGAGTCGACCAACCAGAGAGATGGTCAAGTTTCGAGAGCGACACACAGAATTCAAAACTTGGGACGGTTGTTGGAGTATCGCATCTCTCACGAGCAATTTGACTCAATGGTAGGATCTCTACAGAAGATAAATGTTGATAAATCATATTATATTAATTAATTTTTGTTGTTAATTTATTTAATTTGGTTTTGGTTAATGTAGAGTCAAGGCGATCAAACTTACATACCTGTGGACAAGTAGGAGGAGGAGGACTTGCACAGATAGAAAATTATTTACAGTCCTCTCTTAAAGTCCCAATATGGCACCAAAAAAACTCTATGAGCATATGTATACACAACTGAACTAAAATTTCATCTTATTTGTAATTACTTTTTCAAATAGTTAGACTTTTGCACTTTAAATTGTCGACCTAAGTTATATTCAAATTCTATTGTTTATTTTTTTGTTTACACTTTTCCAAAACACAGTTGATGTTTCATATGTTTTATGCAGGTCAAAAATAAAAGTGCTCATTTAAATAATCATATAGCGATAATATCCATGATATTAATAGACGTGACAATATACACGATACTAGTCGTGGATATATTTTCGTGTCTATTATCGCGCTTATTGTTGACATGCTATTGTAGCAGCTATTATCGCATCGATTATCGCACACACAATTTTTTCTCTCTCCTTTCTCATTTGTTATTCTGCGATAATAGAAACGGTTCTCAATTTCTTCTCTTATAGTGATAGTGAACCCATGTTTAGCTAGTACTTGGGAGGGTAAAAGATGGTCTTCATAAACGTAGAGAACAAGTTAGATGGCAAGTGCTCAGGTTGGATGGGATGGTCATGGTATAAGTGACAACCCATGCATAGCTAGCCAATATATGTGAGTAATGGACATTGCTTCATGAGTGCCAACCAGGGTCGAAAATTGCAACCCTTCCCGCCCTTCCTTTGCTCCTAGCCCTGCACATGACGGGAAAATTTATAATAGCCCTTCCCAAGGAAGGACAAGTTGTTCGACTGGCCCTGCCCCAAGGAAGGGCATATTTTTGCAAGCCCTTCCTAGGGAAGGGCAACCTTTCAAAATGCCTTGGAGAGATTAATCATGTCAATGCTTGACATTGTGACTTTTGGACTTGTACGCAGAGGATGTTCTATGGACTTTGAGAGTCACTAATGAGTATAGAATTTGATTTTGTAGGTTGTGCAAGCATGCATTACCATACACCTTAAAAAAAGTTAAGGTGTACTTTTTAATATAGGGAATTTTAACGCGTTGGGCATACTGTAAAGGAAACAAAATATGAAGTTTGAAATTGAGAGTTGAATGTTCAATCGCTCGCAAGTTTTCTAACGAAGGTATCACGCTTGAATGATGGGTCTCGTCACTCATGTCTCTCATCCACCAATTTCTGACACAGAGCTTCTATATCCAAGTTCCAAGTGAGATGAGGAGGTTTGAGGGATACCATGTAATCAAGGCTAGTGGGTTGGAAAAAGAGAGAAGGTAAGTACACTAGAGATTAACTCAAAGCATGGCCGAATAATTCCTTATTGAAGGAAATTACATAGTGAATAAAGATTAAGCACTCTTGATGCTCTCCAATTTGATTTGCTATGCAAAATATTTTAAGGTTGTTCTCAAATATTGATTGATTCTTACATGAGCTCAGACTCACGATCAACTAAAGCTCTAGATTCCAGAATTTCCTAGCACTCTCCCATTATCCATGAACTGCAAGCTCCACTCGAGAGTCGCTTGGGAAACCTCTAGGTTGTTAGTCCAAATGACTCCAAAGTCTACGATTGCAAAGGTCCTTCAAGCCTCAAGGCTCCTTCATAAATCATGATTCACATAGTGCTAGCCTCCTGGTTTGTTAGGCATGCTCCCAAAGCCTATTTATAGGAACCCCTACTTATCACTTCATCATTTTTAAGATGGCACCATGTGTAATGATTAGGATGCTACAGTTTATCTTGTTATATAATATTATGAGGATCTTATTTTTTTCCGTTGGTGATTCTTAGGGGACGAGAATGACTTAAGAGAGAACTTGAAAGCTGAAGTTTGAAGAGATGTCTACCCTAGCTTCACAGAGAGAATAGTGATAGTGATAACTTCATGATCTCAAAATGGGAGGTTTGTAACTCGGGAGGCGACTCTTCATGGTTACAATTCTAGCAAAGGGAACATCCCAACAAAAATCAAGATATATGATGTCGTCATTGAGCTTGACACAGCTTTCTTCGTCCTACTTCTTCGTGAAGCGTCCGCAATCGTTTTTCTTATTTTGGTGTTAACTTTTTCGAGGTGTTACCTACTTCTTCGTGAAGCGTCCGCAATCGCCACTCTATTTTGAGGACTCTTTTATTATTAACGTCTCCTTTACCCTGCCCTTTTTGGGTGACGTCTCTCACATCTTTGGAAGTTCCTTGAGCATCCTTCTTACGTTTATCGTTGACAGAACGCAGTCCTCATATCTCTCTCATTCTCAATTGCGGCCTTCACCATATATGGTGTGCAAATTCTGCGATCTTATCTTATACGTCTTCTCGCAACAAGATATGGCTATGAATATTCTCGTCAACGGCTTTCCTTCTGGCCAGCGTTCTGTTCCTCCTTTCCAAGGTCAAGGTTTTCCAGGCTGGAAAGCAAAGATGTTGTTAATTCTTGAAGGCGATGAACTCTCCGATGTTGTTCTTGGAAATCGTGTTTGTCCGCCTCAGCCTGTTGATACGGATAATGATAACGTGCTTATCACTGAAGGACCTATATTTGAAGATTGGAATGTTGCCTATACGGATTGGCAACGACATGATAAAGCAGCTCGTCGGTATATTCTTTTTGCTCTTACTGATTCCCTTTTGCTTGATATGTACGAACTGCCTACTTCCCACGACGTATGGAAGTACCTTATTGCAAACTTTCAGAAGAAATCTGTCACAGAAATACTTTATTTGAGAGGGTTGCTTAACAAGTTACAATATGAAGTTGGTACTGCCATGACGGGACATATTGAATCTTTCAAATCTATTATTAATCAACTTGCTGCTGTCGATGATCCTATTCCACAAAAGCAACTGATTACACTTCTCCTTGATACGGTGAAGGACTCTTCTTATGATAACATTGTTACTATTCTCTCTAATAAAGATGGTCTTGATTTCGACCAAGCCTGCATGTCTTTAATTGAATACTCTCAACGTCAAGAACTTCGTAATGCTAGTCATGATACAGCTATGATTTCACACGAGGAGACTGAGTCACAACAGATGGAACGGGCTTTTTATGCTCGAAGGTGTCCATTCAACGATGAAACCGCAGAGGTGGCCGTCGCGGTAATATTTTCTCTTGTCTCAAATTTCCTAATAAGCAATGTTCTTACTGCAACAGAAATGGCCATACTGAAGATGATTGCTGGGCACGTCAATATGATGAAGAACACAATATTACCACAAAACAACTACGTTTATCTAGAGACTCTTCTTCTTCTTCTTGTGAATATTGTGGACGATCTGATCATCCCACTCATATGTGCTATAAACGTCGATTCGACACAGATCGGAATAGAGCATATGCTACTGAACATCGAAACAACATTGTACCAGAAACAAGCTGCGTCCTATGTTCAGTTGCTCCAGACAGAATACTTCATGTACGCGATGGATCACTTTTTATTGTCGATTTTGGTGCTACAGGAAATATGACATATCCGTCTAAGTGGCTCCATAACTATCATCCACTGCCAGTTCAACGTGTTGTTTATCTTACTGATGATACTACTTGTCAAGTAAAGGGTATTGGAGACTTATATCTTGGTACCTTATCTTCTTCCACTCGAATTTTGCGAGGAGTATTACATGTACCAGATCTTCAACATAATCTTCTTTCAGTTGCTAGACTTGTTGGTCTTGGTCTGTTTGTTGGATTTGATCATACCAAATGCCGAATTGAGAAAGATGGACAGACTATAGCCACTGCTCCTCGAAATGGTAATTTGTTTGAACTCTCTCTCAACGATGTTGTAGAAAATGTTGTCACTGCTCCAGGTGATCATGATTGCAAAGTATGGCATCACCGTTTTGTTCATGCTGATTTCTCAAAACTCCTTGATCTTGAACGTCGTGATCTTGTTCATGGCATGGATCTTAAAGCCTATCCTCATATGGGAATTTGTGAATTTTGTGCTCTTGGGAAACACAATCGCAGACCCTTTCCTCTTTCAAATACAACTCATTCTCATGACATATTGGATCTTGTTCATACTGATATATGTGGACCTCTACCTTCTTCGAGATCACAATATCACTACTTCATTACTTTCATTGATGATTTCTCAAGGTATACGATTGTATTTCTTTAGACAAAAATCTGAAGCCTTATCTGTTTTCAAACAATTCCACAAGGCTGCGGAACTTCAAACTGGTCGTCGCCTTAAGAAGCTTCATAGTGACAATGGAGGCGAATATGTTTCTCGAGAGTTTGTGAGTTACTGTGCTGACAATGGAATTCATCATGAACACACTATTCCATATTCGCCTCAATAGAACGGTGTTGCTGAATGAAAGAATCGCACTATTCTCAATGTTGTAAGATGTATGCTGATTCATTCTGGCTTATCTCGTGTTTTTTGGGCTGAAGCTCCTTTGACAGCAGTATTTATTCAGAATCATCTTCCTACTACTACACCCTCTGGTAAGATACCCATCACAGCATGGACAGGTGACATTCCTTCTGTATCTCATTTTCGAACCTTTGGATGTATTGCTTATATTCATGTTCCCAAAGAAACACGAACAAAGCTTGATGCTCCTGGTCTTAAAGTTATTTTTATTGGATATTCTAACACTTCCAAAGGCTACAAATTCTATGACCCTTCCTCCAAGAAAGTAATTGTGAATCGTGATGCTACTTTTAACGAACAGCTTATGGGAGGCTCATGGTCCATGGATGATTCTGATGATACTAAATCATTGCTTCAAGCTTTTCCATTTCTTTCAGAAGATGAAACTCTTCCTATAGAGCAACTTTCCTCTTCACAACCATCCATTCCGAATGTCGCCAATGATGATATTGATATTTTTGTTGATCTGCCTATTGATTTTGAACATGGCTCATGTCATGTTTATGATGATGATATTGCTGATAATGCTTTTTCTACTTCCGAAGATCCCATTACTTATGATGAAGCTATCTCTTCACCACAAAAGGATCAATGGCAAGAGGCTATGGAAGCAGAGTATGATTCTCTTATCTCTAAAGGTACATGGATACTAACTGAATTACCTCCTGGTCGTACAGCTATTAAATGTAAGTGGGTGTATAAGACAAAAGTAAAAGTAGATGGATCTTTTGACAAGTTCAAGGCACGTTTAGTTGCAAAAGGTTATTCCCAAGTAGCTGGTGTTGATTATCAAGAGACTTTTTCACCAGTTGTTCGCATTACAAGTGTTCGAGTTTTATTGGCATTTGCTGTTCAATTTGATTTAGAAGCTCATCAAATGGATGTGCGAACTGCTTTTCTTAATAGTGACTTGGAAGAGGAAATTTATATGGAACAACCAGAAGGGTTTGTTATTCCAAGTAAAGAAGACCTTGTTGCTCAACTCCATAAGGAACTATATGGTCTCAAACAAGCTTCGCGAGCCTGGTATACAAAATTTGATTTTTTCTCACCTCTAAAGGATTCATCTCTTGCTCGTCAGACCCCAACTTATACATAAAACGCCAAGGTAGCAGTTTTGTGATTCTTGCTCTTTATGTGGATGATACCATCCTTGTTTCCAATGATTTGGGATTTCTTCAGCAAGTGAAAAAGTTATTGTCTTCTGCATTTGATATGGTGGATCTTGGAGAGATTCACTCGTGTCTTGGCATTCAAATCCAACGGAACCGTACAAAAGGTATTTTATTCCTTCGACAGTCAAAGTTTATTGCAGATACTATTCAAAAATTTGGTATGGAATCTGCACATTCAGCCAACACACCTTGTCTTGCAAGCTCTACGAAGAACACTTCTGACAATGGCGGTCAACTTGTCACAAATCAACCTTATGCTAACTTGATTGGATATCTTCAGTTTGTTGGCATGAACACTCATCGTGATATTCTGTTTGCTGCTAATTATCTTGGACAACATCTTGCATGTCCTTGTCTTAAGCATTGGTCTGCTGCAAAGCGTGTGTTGAAATACTTGAAAGGCACTACAGATTTTGGTTTAGTCTATCGACGACAACTCACATCGGATTCTATGCAATCTCTTTCTCTTTTGGGTTACACAGATGCAGACTGGGCAAGCTCACATTTATCTATGCGATCTACTAGTGGAAATTGCTTCTTTATAAATGGTTGTCTTGTTTCTTGGACTAGCAAGAAACAACGTTGTGTTGCAGTTTCTACGACTGAGTCAGAATATGTTGCGGCATCACTTGCAGCTCGTGAGTTGATTTGGCTTCGACAAATACTGGTTGATATTGGTCACTCTCCTCTTTCTAGCACACCCTTGCGGTGTGACAACCAAAGTCCTATTAGTCTTGCAAAAGACTATGTTCAACATAATAAGTCAAAGCACATTGCTGTCCATTATCATTATGTCAGGTATGAAGTACGCAAAGGAACCATTATGGTTGAACACTGTCCAAGTGACCAGATGATTGCAGACATTTTGACCAAAGGCCTCAACGAGTCACGTTTCATCTTCTTGCGCTCGGAGCTTGGAGTTGCTTCGACCTCACTCTTTCTAGATTAGCTTCTTTGCTATTGTAATAGCTTTGTACATATGACATTGTAATCTTTTAGGTACCATGCACTATGCACACTCCACATTTGCACATTGTGATCTCTAAGTCACTTGAATATTTGTACATAGATGCACAATTCACTTTCACATCATCATCGCTGGTTCATATTTTCACATTGTATAGGGGCTTGGGTTTTTCCCTTGAACTCCCCAAGGGTTTTTTCATCCAAAGCTAGAGACCTTTGTTTGAGTGGGGGTGTTGGAGCTATATATGGCTCACTCTACTCAACTTGGTCTCACCTATATATTTGTATCTTTTCCTCAATATGAATCAGTCTTTGGGAGCGTATATGGTGTGTCTCTTGTCTCGTCTCTCTCTCTCTCTCTTTCTCTCTACATCTCAACAATTAGTCTACTATTGAATGGCTCAATACACAAGAGATGACAAAAAATAAACAAAGCTTGATTATTGAAATGAACACACGGCAAAATTGGTCAAGAGTAGGTTGCTTAAGTGGAAGTAGCATGAGCATCTAGCAGGTAGTACAAGAGTGTAGTACATGTGCATATGGCTCCAAAATTCCTCCAAGATTAGTCTTTACAAAGGGTGGTTGACCCGTTAAGGTAGGGAATTTGTTTGGAATATACTACACTTCATTTGGAATGAAACCATCTACACCTCATGGTATTCACATAGAAGTCACATCACTATGTTCCATAGATTCTCTAATTACACAAGTGACAAGACACTATATGTTGATAAATAAGACCAACACCATCCCCTTTGGATTTATACTAGTGACCAACTATAATGCAACACAAGCTCTAATGAATCCACACATGCTACAAAGTGTATCACTTGATCATGGGATCACATAAGCTAAATATATATCCCCTCAAACAATAAATCAATGAGGATGAATCTATCCTATCAATTGCACAAATTGACTCAATAATCACGTCAAGAATTACCCATACCCTCTATATTGTGTCATTGTTTATATCTTTAGTTTACATAGTGTAAACATTGAGATTCATCCCCACTTCCTCCTTGTCTTCATCTTTTTCTTCAAAATATGTATTTCTCATTTGAAATTTCTTCTTGACTCTTGGTTTTAGTTGCTCGTGCTATTGGTACCTTTAGTTGGACACTAGGTTGATGCATGACCCTTTGCAACAATCCATACAAAAACCGGTTTTGAAGCAATCCTTGAAAAACTATCAATGCTCGCCACACTTTTAGCATTTCTTTTATTGGATGAACTAGATTAAGATACAAATTCTTGTTTTGAACTTGATTTCATCAACTTCTTTCTCTCTTCCTCATGAATTAACAATATGTTGAAAAGTTGGTGCACGATCGTTTTGTTCCAAGACTATGACTATGTGATCAACAGAAAAGGCACTCAAGAGAACTGCAACTTTATAATCCTTGGGTACCTCAGATTTGGTGTATTTGAGTTCAATAACGATACTTGTGATCAATCTATTCACTAAAATGGAAATATTAAGCATAGTGAATTTATAAATATTTTTATCAAGGTTAATCTTCTTTTTTTAGTCCTTGCACCAATTCTATGCCTAAATTATTTAGCCCTTGTTTGAGGGCGTTCAATATGGATGGTTCATTGGGTGAGAGTGATTTACCTATGGATTGTAAACCCTTTTACATTAAGTTCACCCTTACTTTTTTATGTTGTCATGTATGAAATCTTTCTCTACTGGATTTTTTTCTCCCTTTTCCCCCTATGTAAAGAGAGGTGTCTTATCACTTGAAGATGTTTCAAGGATAGTGTCTATCTTATGCTAGTGTATAACTATAAGTTCATCCCCATATATAATGAGATAGAAGTCATACATCATAATAAAATTTATTTAATTGTTCTGTGGAAGCAAATGTTAAACTTCCAATGAGAGAGAGAGAGAGAGAGAGAGAGAGAGATGAAAGTTTCCCTTTGAATTGTGTGGGTACCCTTTTGTTCACCATAGTTTTATATAGGAAAAATACTTTTCTTTGACTATCTGACCTCTCCTCTACTATAGAAACCACCCCTTATGTTCTTGGTTAGCACCTCATTTGTAGTGTGTGAATGTTGCTTGTGTAGAAACTACAGTTGAACCATTGGTAGGGTGCACCCATTCGATGGTAAGAGCATGTGTAATGCTTCACTCTCCACCAAATCAATCTGTAGGAGCACGCTCTATCACACCAACTTGTTTATAGGGTAAGTTAAATTTGATTGGCTTCTAAGAGCTCTTCCAAAACGATGTGTGCCTATCAGTAGAACTAGGTCCAATGGACCAACTTTCCATTGAAGTAAAGTTTATCGTCTCTTACAAGACCACCCACAATTATTACGAGGAATAATTAAGAGAAAAGATGGAGAGATTAAGAAAAAAAAAACGTACACAATGGTAATGTTAAACACCTAGGGATTGATGCAGTCCATGATCCATCAATTGACCAGTAGAAGTGAACACAATAAGATGAACTAGAGGTAAACTGATTGAATTAATCCAAGGATTTTACTGATGAAAACATAACAAGCTACACACACCTTCTTGACACATGAATAGTGTTTAAGTTACTCCCTAATCATCTAGAAGAGTAGGGGTGCAAGGTATTGGCCCAAGAGCATGCTCACACTAGTAGACAAAAGGCTAAGTGCACACTAACCATAGCAGTAGAGAATGCCGAGGATAGATTAGGCTAGGAAATGCTAGTCTAGTAAAGGTTCTATGGTGGCCTACAGATCAAGCTAGGAAATGCTAACCTAGTAAAGGCTTTGTGGTGGCCTATTTAGTGTATCATTTGGAGTCATTAATGTGATAATTAATGATTCAATACAAAAAAAAAAGTGAAATAGAAACAAATCCTGGTTATTGACAAGGTTATTGTAATGAACACATAAGAAAATGTGTACATGAGTAGACTACTTAAGTAGATGTAGCATGACAATCTAGTAGGTAGTACAAGGGTGTAGTACAACCACATGTGGATCCAAAATGCCCGAGACTAACACCTATAAAGGGGGCTTGACCCATGAAGCTATGTAAATCATTTGGCATTTATAAAACTTCATTTGGAACCATTTAGTACATTTCATTTGGAACCAACTACACCAAGTCATACTCACCATTGGAAGTGTTCACATGACTATTTGATTAACATTAATCTTGTAATTGGACACTCAAGTGTCTTGAGACCCTATAGTGTCCTATTTTCCTACCAAGTTTCAACAATTTATTTTTCAAGCTACAAAGAATTTTTTATACCATGCTTCTACCATAGGTTGGTTATGAGGGAAAGAAAACCTTGGATTTTTCTCCATGCCAAGATACAATCCCTATTGAGAGAATTATGGTAAGTTCTAAGCTATAAATTTTAGTAAAATTTCAAGATGTTTTGTCAAAAAAATCACAAACTTTTTATATCTTTTTGTAGAGATGGATTTTTTTATGTTTATGAAAGTCAAGTGTTAGTTCTTAGTGCTACAAAACAATAGAATGCCCTTTAAATACTAGTTTCCATGTCACATCGAAGTTATAGACATAATTTCATACTTTAGCATTCGCTAATAAGAGCATAATTTTGGTCTTCCAAAGGTCCCCTCATGGAATTGGGGCTATTCTAGTGTAGTTTGACAACTACAAATGATTTTATAAATTAAAACCAAGAAAGTATGTATTTTTTTGGCTCCCTAACTCAGTTAAATCCCATTGCTTGAACTCTATCTTGAATTTTTATCGTGCAAAAACTCTAAACGATCTTGAGTTCTCCATAATAACATTGAAACCAAGGTTTTAGGTGCCCCAATTGTGTCTGTACCATGTACTTTGGTACTTTTAACGGATCTAAATGGACATTTTGATATTAATTGAGGTCTTGAACACTTATGTCTCAAGAATGAAAATATCAAAGTTTTCTCTTATGCCCTTTGGTATCAATGAAAATACCAAAGCCCTTTCCCTTGCCACCTTGAGTCCTCAATGGAGAGGGTAAGCAATGTACCACTTTCTAAAACTCACAAATACATCTAAAACATATTTTCTTTCTATACAATGATATGGTTGATATGGACATATCAAACATGTAGAACTTTGCATTATTTTATATACTCAAAAGTAATTTTTTCCCCATACAACTTTCAAATATCTATAGCACAATTGTGGAAAAGTCACGTAAAAGTTTCTACAAGGTTGCTTCAATTTTTATTGAGCTTATAAAGTCAATTTCTTTGCATCACTCGCAGTCTTACGAGGGTCAACTTGATGAGTATAGTTAATTATTGTGGTAGCTTCTAAAATGCAAGGTTATATTTTTGAAAGACCCTCTAAGTGACATATTTAATCATATCAAGAGTTTTTTCTTAAATACACTGTCGAATGCAAGTAGCATTTAATTTGTGAAAAAAGGACACTTGAGTGTCCTGTTTTGGTACCAAACTAGTGTTAACGAATCTTTTCCATAGGACAAAGACCATGCCCAGTAGATCCTTATGCATGCCTTCTTGATATTTAGTCATGTAAGAAAAGGAGAGTCCTTTTTAATCTCTGCAAGATTTTTTAATATACTATATCCCATTTCATATGGATCTAAGGCCAATTCAAAAGTTTTTTGTGTAATTAAGAGTTTTCAAAGTTTCTTCAACTTGATCATCTATTTCAACAATCATAAGTTAATGCCCTTGCAAAGTCAATCCTACATGGTAGGAGGTAGCAATAACCATGTACTACATCTTGGTTGTCATTTTCACCTCATTTTGATTTTTTAGTTGATGGAGTCTCTAGATTAGTATGCTCTTAGTATGCTTTGATCATCTTATTGTATGTTTAAAGATGGTAGGCCAGATAATGGTAGTACCATTTTTGAGATGCATCCTTCAATGTTTGAGAAAAATAGTTTTGCCATTTAACTTTGTTAATGTTTTTTAGCTTTGCTCAAAACATTCAAGCATTTGAGCTTTGCATATTTCTCAAAGGCTTGAATGTGAGTATCTAGGTCATCTTTCTTTCCTCCTTTGAACATTGGAAAGGAGATTTTCAATCAGTGGATCTTCCATGGTGTTTGGTCTCGTCTTTTGAATTTGAGTTGCAACTTCTGGACTCCTTCTTTCTATAGTGATCAGTGTTTGCTTCCCACTGGTTAGTATCATCCGTTTGAGTTATTGTATTTGGGACTAGTTTTTGCTCAGTCTAAGATGTCTTGACCTATGACTAACTCTGCTACCTTTACTCTCATTAGCATGCTTTCTAGTTTTTCCTTTAGCCGCCTTTTGATATTCTATGGAACAAGAGCGTCTCTCGATTCTCTCTGATTGTCAATGCCTAGACCCCACATAATGTTGGAAGTCCTTCTGCTTCCTAGCCACCTGTTGATCCAAGTTTGGATCAGTTTCATTCCCAGCCTACATGTCAGTATTAAAGCATCTCTCCAACTCCTCCTATACTAGGCTCACATATTTCACATTGTCTATGAATCTCATTGATGGCATTCTAACATGGGAAACTTTTTTGGGTGGAATGACTACAAGCAATAAACCCAAAACTAACTAGAAAAGTGATTCACTTTCAAGAGCAATTCATCTCAAGCCATCATGATTGCCAAAATGGAATTATCTAGTTTCTTCAAACAGCTATTCTGGGTTGGGTTAAGAGTTATTCAGTTATTACACGTAGACTTCAAACAATATATAAGACAAGGACATTGATGTAAAACGCAATGGAAATAGTAACTGAAATGGAAATGGAACTAGATTAAATTCAGATATGTATAACCAAATGAGCTTATCAACAAAATCGTACAAGAGCACAGTGAGCTCTAAGACACTAGAATGAAGAGCATAGTACAATAGTGTGTCACTCCCCAAATCATCATCCCATCAAATGAAGTCATGTCCCCTATTCATAGGTATTGGAGTGGGTCTTTGATTGATAGTCCACTGTGCAATTACTACAGTAGCTCGCTAAATAATTACCAATTGAGCCACCGATTATAATTCTTGTCTAGGAGTTTTTCCCATTGTCTACAATTTTCTTTGTTGCCTTAAATCTCTCTTCATCACCATCCACTACTTTAGGATCTCATTTCTATCTCTTGACTTCATCTTTCTAGGAATGAAGCTACACCCATTGGCCTTTTTTTAGACTCACACATCGTAAACATTTCTAATTGATGATAGGTTCCACCATCCCGAGTGCATAATAGGAAATCTGTATAAGCATGGGTCCTCCATTGGGATTTAGATTTGTCTTAGACATTTTTGATCTAACATAGGAAACCAAATCATGGAGATCAAATTTGGAAAAATGTATTGATGCACTTCATTTCCTTGATGTCTCCTCCTTGATTTGACATAGGAAATCAAATCGTGCAGATCAAATTTGGAAAATTTTATTGTTGCACATCATTCCCTTCTACCATGCTAGCTATTGTAGAAGAAAGTCCCCTCTGTGGCATAGAGTATCTTTGGTCTTCCCCAATATTAAGCATTGAGACTACAATTTATGAGGTAGTGCAATATGTCTTGTGACAAGATCATTATAATGTACGGTGGTCCAATTAGTTTAGTATTCATAGTGATTAGTCTACTATTGAATGGCTCAATACACAACAGATGACAAAAAAAAATCAAAGCTTGATTATTGAAATGAACACACGGAAAAATTGATCAAGAGTAGGTTGCTTAAGTGGAAGTAGCATGTGAATCTAGCAGGTAGTACAAGAGTGTAGTACATGTGCATATGGCTCCAAAATGCCTCCAAGATTAGTCTTTACAAAGGGTGGTTGACCCGTAAAGTAGGGAATTTGTTTGGAATATAGTAACTTCATTTGGAATGAAACCATATACACCTCATGGTATTCACATGGAAGTCACATCACTATGTTCCATAGATGCTCTGATTACACAAGTGACAAGAAACTATATGTCGATACATAATAACAACACCATCCCCTTGGGATTTAGACTAGTGACTAACTATAATGCAACACAAGCTCTAATGAATTCACACATGCTACAAAGTGTATCACTGGATCATGGGATCACATAAGCTAAATATCTATCCCCTCAAACAATAAATCAATGAGGATGAATCTATCCTATCAATTGCAAAAACTGACTCAATAATCACGTCAAGAATTACCCATACCCTCTATATTGTGTCATTGTTTATATATTTAGTTTACATAGTGTAAACATTGAGATTCATCTGCACTTCCTCCTTGTCTTCATCTTCTTCTTCAAAATATGTATCTCTCATTTGAAATTTCTTCTTGAATTGGTTTTCGTTGCTCGTGCTATTGGTACCTTTAGTTGGACACTAGGTTGATGCATGACCCTTTGCCACAATCCATACAAAAATTGGTTTTGTTTCAATCCTTGAAAAACTATCAATGCTTGCCACACGTTTAGCATTTCTTTTATTGGATGAAGTAGATTAAGATACAAATTCTTGTTTTGAACTTGATTTCATCAAATTCTTTCTCTCTTCGTCATGAATTAACAATATGTTGAAAAATTGGTGCACGATCGTTTTGTTCCAAGACTATGACTATGTGATCAAAAGATGGATGTGAACCATAAGAAAGGCACTCAAGAGAACTACAACTTTATAATCCTTGGGTACCTCACATTTGGTGTATTTGAGTTCAATAGCGATACTTGTGATCAATCTATTGACTAAAATGGAAATATTAAGCATAGTGAATTTATAAATATTTTTATCAAGGTTAATCTTCTTTTTTTAGTCCTTGCACCAATTCTATGCCTAAATTATTGAGCCCTTGTTTGAGGGCCTTCAATATGGAACGTTCATTGGGTGAGAGTGATTTACCTATGGATTGTAAACCCTTTTACATTAAGTTCACTCCTACTTTTTTATGTCGTCATGTATGAAATCTATCTCTGCTGGATTTTTCTCTCTCTTTTCCCCCACTATGTAAAGAGAGGGCTCTTATCACTTGAAGACGTTTCAAGGATAGTGTCTATCTCATGCTAGTGTATAACTATAAGTTCATCCCCATATATGATGAGATCCAAGTCATACATCAGAAGAAAATTCATTTAATTGTTCTATGGATGCAAATATTAAACTTCCAACGTGTGTGTGTGTGTGTGTGTGTGTGTGTGTGTGTGTGTGTGTGTGTGTGTGTGTGAGTGAGAGAGAGAGAGAGAGAGAGAGAGAGAGAGAGAGATATGAAAGTTTCCCTTTGAATTGTGTGGGTACCCTTTTGTTAACCGTAGTATTATATGGGAAAAGTACTTTTCTTTGACTATCTGACCTCTCCTCTACTATAGAAACCACCCCTTATGTTATTGGTTAGCACATCATTTGCGATGTGTGAATGTTGCTTGTGTAGAAACTATAGTTGAACCATTGGTAGGGTGGACCCATTCGATGGTAAGAGAATGTATAAGGCTTTAGACTTCACCAAAGCAATCTGTAGGAGTACGCTCTATTGTACCAACTTGTTTATAGGGTAAGTTGAATTTGATTGGCTTCTAAGAGCTCTTCCAAAATGGCGTGTGCCTATCAATAGAACTAGGTCCAATGGACCAACTTTCCATTGAAGTAAAGTTTACCGTCTCTTACAAGATCACCCACAATTATTACGAGGATTAATTGAGAGAAACTATGGGAAAGATTAAGCAAAAAAATGCACACAATGGTAATGTTAAACACCTAGGGCTTGATGCAATCCATGATCCATCAATTGACCAGTAGAAGTGAACCCAATAATATGAACTAGAGGTAACCTGAGTGAATTAATCCAAGGATCTTACTGATGAAAACATAACAAGCTACACACACCTTCTTGACACATGAATATTGTTTAAGTTACTCCCTAATCATCTAAAAGAGTACGGGTGCAAGGTATTGGCCCAAGAGCATGCTCACACTAGTAGACAAAAGGCTAAGTGCACACTAACCATAGCAGTAGAGAATGCCTAGGATAGATAACGTTAGGAAATGCTAGTCTAGTAAAGGTTCTATGGTGGCCTACAGATCAAGCTAGGAAAGTCTAGCCTAGTAAAGGCTTTGTGGTGGCCTATTTAGTGTATCATTTGTAGTCATTAATGATTCAATACAAAAAAAAAAGTGAAATAGAAACAAATCTTGGTTATTGACAAGGTTATTGTAGTGAACACATAAGAAAATGTGTACATGAGTAGACTACTTAAGTAGATGTAGCATGACAATCTAGTAGGTAGTACAAGGGTGTAGTACAACCACATGTGGATCCAAAATGCCCCAGACTATCACCTACAAAGCGGGCTTGACCCATGAAGCTATGTAAATAATTTGGCATTTATAAAACTTCATTTGGAACCATTTAGTACATTTTATTTGGAACCAACTACACCGAATCATACTCACCATTGGAAGTGTTCACATGACTATTTGATTAATATTAGTCCTGTAATTGGACCTCGTGTCTTGAGACACTAAAGTGTCCTATTTTCCTACCAAGTTTGAACAATTTATTTGTCAAGCTAGAAAGAATTTTTTATACCTTGCTTCTACCATAGGCTGGTTATGAGGGAAAGAAAACCTTGGATTTTTCTCCATGCCCAGATACAATCCCTATGGAGAGAATTATGGTAAGTTCTAAGCTATAAATTTTAGTAAAATTTCTGTTGAGCTTCTATGTAAAGCTACTCAATATATGGCTTCTCTATATATAGAGAAGCCATATATTGAGTAGCTTCACATATAAGCTCAACATGTTGAGAGAGAAAGAGAGAGCACATAAATAGAACCCCAAAGTGTATAGAATACACACATGAGATGATGTATATATAGAGGGGACCTGGGTGCCATATATAGAGAAGCCATATATTGAGTAGCTTCACATATAAGCTCAACACCCCCGCTCAAATAAGGGTCCCTAACTGTGGATGAAAAAACCCTTGGGGGATCAAGGGTATAACCCACAACTCTGTGTGGTCTACAACTTTGCAGAAGGAAGTCTTTTCAAATTCTGCACCGATTTTGAGTTATCGTTCACGGACTACGTACATACCCGAAAAGCAACTTTTGCTTTCTGTTTTTTATTTCTCTGCTAATTGAAAACGATTTGGCAGAAACTACTCACGTACCAGACCGGAATCAATGTGGTCTACAATTTTTCAGATGAAAGTTTTTTCAAATTCTGCACCGATTTACAGTTCTTGTTCGCGGACCGCGTATATACTCGAAAAGCAACTTCCGCTTTTTGTTTTTGAGTTTTCTCCTGATTGAAAATGATTTTGCAAAAACTACCCTCCAAAGGGACTGGAATCAATGTGGTCTACAATTTTGCAGAAGGATGTTTTTTCAAATTCTGCACCGATTTGAGTTATCATTCTTGGACTGCGTACATGTCCGAAAAGCAAGTTTCGTTTTATGTTTTTGATTTTTCGCTATAATTGAAAACGATTTTGCAGAAACTACCCATGCAAGGGACCGAAATCGATGTGGTATACAACTTTGCAGAAGGAACTAGCCGCTGCATGCATCGGAATCGATGAGAAGCTATTTGCTTACGCCATCGTAATCGATGTGGTCTATAACTTTGCAAAAGAAAGTTTCTCTAAATTCTGCACCGATTTTGGGTTGTCGTCTTGGACTGCGAATATGTTTGAAAAGCAAAATTTTACTTTTTGCTTTGATTTTTCTCATAATTGAAAACTTCTCCATTATATTTTTTCTTCATCAATCATATATTTGTTAGTGACGTAACTTTGCTGCAGAAGCCAGTTACATATCATTCCCATTCAATCGAGCAGTTGATGATCGTCCAAATTCTATCGAGCTACTTTTGGTACATAATCTTTTGTTATATGCTATACTTGTTCATTGATTCTCGTATAATTATTCTTTTAGAGATATAGTTTCGTCGTTTTATTGATAATTTCTCGTTGATACCATAGTGATTTTGATGGTACCATGATGATGTTTTGTTAGTACTTTGGTCATGGTGATTTTTGTTGATACCATGATGATATTTCATTGATACCATGGTTATTATCGGTGATGCCATGATGATGTTTCGTTGATACCATGGTTATTCTCAGTGATTCCATGATGATATTTCGTTAATTCCATGGTGATTTTTGTTGATACCATGATACTGTTTCGTTGATACCATGGTTATTCTCGGTGATACCATGATGTTGTTTCGTTGATACCATGGTTATTCTCGGTGATACCATGATGTTGTTTCGTTGATACCATGGTTATTCTCGGTGATGCCATGATGTTGTTTGGTTGATACAATGATTATTTTCGATGATATCATGATGCTTTTCGTTGATACCATGATGATTTATTCATTTTTATTGATACAGTGATAATGTTTTGTTAATACTTTCATGAAATTCATTGATCACTACGTTGATAAATGTTGTTTTATGTAGTATATACACATATCATTTGCATCACGTAATCACGCATCTTGTACTTTTACGTCCATACTCTATGTACCATATGTTTTCGTGCGTATATATGTCGTCAAAAGAGGGGCGTCGTGAACCATCTCTTATGGCATTGTGAACGTAAATGATTTCACTAACGATGCTAATAATTTTGATGACTATGTTTTTTTTAGTCTATGATCTATGTAGGATTCATCAAAGAATTGATTTTATGAAGACAAACTTGGTGACAATAAAAGATTTATGAAGATATGTTTGGTGATGTCATATTGATGACAACATGAAGATATGTTTGGTGATAGGATAGTGATGACAAGCTACATAGCAGATATATGGAGACACTTCTGATTACGAGCTAATTGATAGCCTTTACACCTCTTTATTGAACCTTTGTATTCATTATTGTATTTGATAGGATATGAGTAATGTAACTCCTCATAAAACATTCATTGTAAAAGGAGTTATGTAGCTCCTCATAAAATATTCATTGTAAAAGGAGTGATGTAGCTCCCCATGAACATTTGTATATTCAATGATTTTTATAATATAACGGTGGGTGTATATAGAGCTGTGGGTTTTTCCCTTGATCCCCCAAGGGTTTTTTCATCCACAGTTAGGGACCCTTATTTGAGCGGGGGTGTTGAGCTTATATGTGAAGCTACTCAATATATGGATCGTCTAGATATGGCTTCTCTATATATGGCACCCAGGTCCCCTCTATATATACATCATCTCATGTGTGTATTCTATACACTTTGGGGTTCTATTTCTGTGCTCTCTCTTTCTCTCTCAACATGTTGAGCTTATATGTGAAGCTACTCAATATATGGCTTCTCTATATATGGCACCCAGGTCCCCTCTATATATACATCATCTCATGTGTGTATTCTATACACTTTGGGGTTCTATTTTTGTGCTCTCTCTTTCTCTCTCAACAATTTCAAGCTGTTTTGCCAAAAAAATCATAAAATTCTTATATCTTTTTGTAGAGATGGATTTTTTTATGTTTATAAAAGTCAGGTGTTAGTAATGAGTGCTACAAAACAATAGAATGCCCTTTGAATACTAGTTTCCATGTCACATGCAAGTTATAGACATAATTTCATACTTTAGCATTTTCTGATAAGAGGATAATTTTGGTCTTCCAAAGGTTCCCTCATGGAATTGGGGCTATTCTAGTGTAGTTTGACAACTACAAATAATTTTATATATTAAAACCAAGAAAATATGTATTTTTTTGGCTCCCTAGCTCAGTTAAATCCCATTGCTTGAACTCTATCTTGAACTTTTGATCATGCAAAAACTCTAAAAATATATTGAATTCTCCATAATAACATTGAAACCAAGGTTTTACGTGCCCCAATTGTGTCTGTACCATGTACTTTGATACGTTTAATGGATCTAAATGGAAATTTTGATATTATTTGAGGTTTTGAACACTTATCTCTCAAGAATGAAAATATCAAAGTTTTCTCTTACGCAATTTTGAATATTTGAAATAATCCAATAATTGTTGCATACCAAAGCCCTTTCCCTTGCCACCTTGAGTCCTAAATGGAGAGGGTAAGCAATGTACCACTTTCTAAAACTCCCAAATACATAAAAAACATATTCTCTTTGTATACAACGATATGCTTGAGATGGACATATCAAACACGTAGAACTTTGCATTTTTTTATACACGAAAAAGTAAATTTTTTTTCCATACAACTTTCAAATATCTATAGCACAATTGTGGAAAAGTCACATAAAATTTTCTACAAGGTTGCTTCAATTTTTCTTCAGCTTATAAAGTCAATTTCTTTGCATCGCTCTCAATGTTACGAGGGTCAAATTGATGAGTATAGTTAATGATCATGGTAGCTTCTAAAATGCAAGGTTATATTTTTAAAAGACCCTCTAAGTGACATATTTAATCATATCAAGAGGGTTTTCTTAAATACACCGTCTAATGCAAGTAGCATTTAATTTAAATTTGTGAAAAAGGGACAGTTGAGTGTCCTGTTTTGGCACCAAACTAGTGTTAATGAATCTTTTCCATAGGACAAAGACCATGCCCAATAGATCCTTATGCATGCCTTCTTGAGATTTAGTCATGTAAGAAAAGGGGACCGCTTTTTAATCTCTTCAAGATTTGTTAATATACGATATCCCATCTGATATGGATTTAAGGCCAATTCAAAAGTTTCTTGTGCAACTAAGCGTTTTCAAAGTGTCTTCAACTTGATCATCTATTTCAACAATCATAAGTTAATGCCCTTGCAAAGTCAATCCTACATGGTAGTGTTGAGCTTATATGTGAAGCTACTCAATATATGGCTTCTCTATATATGGCACCCAGGTCCCCTCTATATATACATCATCTCATGTGTGTATTCTACACACTTTGGGGTTCTATTCCTATGCTCTCTCTCTCTCTCTCTCTCTCTCTCTCTCTCTCTCTCTCTCTCTCTCTCTCTCTCTCTCTCTCTCTCTCTCTCTCAACATGGTATCAGAGCAGTACGTTTTTGTTTTTGATTTCTCTGCTAATCGTTTTGATTGGAATCGATGTGGTCTACAATTTTTCAGATGAAAGTTTTTTCAAATTCTGCACCGATTTACAGTTCTTGTTCGCGGACCGCGTATATACTCGAAAAGCAACTTCCGCTTTTTGTTTTTGAGTTTTCTCCTGATTGAAAATGATTTTGCAAAAACTACCCTCCAAAGGGACTGGAATCAATGTGGTCTACAATTTTGCAGAAGGATGTTTTTTCAAATTCTGCACCGATTTGAGTTATCATTCTTGGACTGCGTACATGTCCGAAAAGCAAGTTTCGTTTTATGTTTTTGATTTTTCGCTATAATTGAAAACGATTTTGCAGAAACTACCCATGCAAGGGACCGAAATCGATGTGGTATACAACTTTGCAGAAGGAACTAGCCGCTGCATGCATCGGAATCGATGAGAAGCTATTTGCTTACGCCATCGTAATCGATGTGGTCTATAACTTTGCAAAAGAAAGTTTCTCTAAATTCTGCACCGATTTTGGATTGTCGTCTTGGACTGCGAATATGTTTGAAAAGCAAAATTTTACTTTTTGCTTTGATTTTTCTCATAATTGAAAACTTCTCCATTATATTTTTTCTTCATCAATCATATATTTGTTAGTGACGTAACTTTGCTGCAGAAGCCAGTTACATATCATTCCCATTCAATCGAGCAGTTGATGATCGTCCAAATTCTATCGAGCTACTGTTGGTACATAATCTTTTGTTATATGCTATACTTGTTCATTGATTCTCGTATAATTATTCTTTTAGAGATATAGTTTCGTCGTTTTATTGATAATTTCTCGTTGATACCATAGTGATTTTGATGGTACCATGATGATGTTTTGTTAGTACTTTGGTCATGGTGATTTTTGTTGATACCATGATGATATTTCATTGATACCATGGTTATTCTCGCTGATGCCATGATGATGTTTCATTGATACCATGGTTATTCTCAGTGATTCCATGATGATATTTCGTTAATTCCATGGTGATTTTTGTTGATACCATGATGCTGTTTCGTTGATACCATGGTTATTCTCGGTGATACCATGATGTTGTTTCGTTGATACCATGGTTATTCTCGGTGATACCATGATGTTGTTTTGTTGATACCATGGTTATTCTCGGTGATGCCATGATGTTGTTTCATTGATACAATGATTATTTTCGATGATATCATGATGCTTTTAGTTGATACCATGATGATTTATTCATTTTTATTGATACAATGATGATGTTTTGTTAATACTTTGATGATATTCATTGATCACTACGTTGATAAATGTTGTTTTATGTAGTATATACACATATCATTTGCATCACGTAATCACGCATCTTGTACTTTTACGTCCATACTCTATGTACCATATGTTTTCGTGCGTATATATGCCGTCAAAAGAGTGGCGTCGCGAACCATCTCTTATGGCATTGTGAACGTAAATGATTTCACTAACGATGCTAATAATTTTTATGACTATGTTTTTTTTTGAGTCTATGACTATGTACTACACCTTGGTTGTCATTTTCACCTCATTTTTTGATTTTTTTAGTTGATCGAGTCTCTAGATTAGTATGCTCTTATTCATTATTTTCCCTTTTGAGTTGTGGAAGTTTCTTATCACATCTTTTTCTCATAAGCATTGAGTATCTCTTTTCCTATTTGTCAACCTTGAAATCCAAAACTTCACAAGTGTCCCACTATATGGGAGTCTTAAGACTATAGATGAAATAGCAATTCCATTGAACTAAAACTCTTATTCCATTGAACCATCAGATCATGAAAGTATCAGTCTGGCAATCACTATCATGGTTGATGATAGATATCACAATTACTATAATCACATTCAACGTTACCAACGATGATACAACACTAATAGAAATGCTACAAAAACCTTATTTAGCAACACTTGAAGAATATAAGTTTGGCGATGAAAGAGCTAGCAATCAACCATAGTAGACAGTGAAGGTTTTCTTTAAAAGATACATGAAAGATTTCACCTCATAGTTGATATTACCAATGTTAATACCGATGCTATTAGCAATGTTGCAGAAACCGTATTTACCAATGCTTATACCAACACCTAAAGATAAAACATTTGGAGATGGGAGAACTAAAAATCAATCATAGTATACAATGAGGCTTTTGTCTAGAAGATGCATGAAAGAACACCAACAAGACTCTAAAACATAAGGACAAGACTATATTTGAGAAAAATTCTTTTTATTTGATTACTTTCAAGTTGTACAATACGAATATGGTGAGTGTACCAATGGTAAAGTACAAAACCGTAATGATTTAAAACTTGAATATTCAATCACAAATTCGGATGTGTGGGCCATTCTCAAAAAGTAATTTTATGTCGAAACATACAAAAACCATTTGTAAGCATCCTAGTGTACTACTCTAGTGAGACAACCGTTCTTCCCATCGTAGTTAGAGCTCAAATGGGATCTGCAAGTCAAAAAGAAATAACAAAAGAATTTTGAAACCAACAATAAATGTTTTATACTAAAAAAAAAGTAACACAATGTGTTCAAAGGTACAATAGCTTATCAATCCAGCTCAACCTTGCAACTTTTATATCAGCATGTTAAGATCTTTCTTTATTTCGTATTGGCACTCAAGCATACACTGCTCCCTTCTAGTATAGTAAGCTATAAGAAGCAAAAAATGAAACAAAAATATTAGAACAATCAAATACAAAGCAGCAAATATTTAACAATTAGAGTAATACAGTGGTACTTATAAAATCCTACTTGAATGTCACCCAGTCAATGCTACCAAGGTGATGTGAAATCCCTGCCTCCACTCACACCCTTGCAAACTTGGATCAATCACTATGGCCACCTCCACAGTATCCACCTCCACCAATTCTATAACACCATAGTTGAAAGGACTCACATGAGTTGTGATTAGAGAGTAATGACTCCAAGGATGTGAAACTTGATGGGGATGGTCATTGGGACAGGGATGGCCATAGGGATGAAAGGGACAACAAAGTTAAAGGTGATCTATTGTTATGATATGGGGTGGATTCGCCACTACAGCCACCTCCACAATATCCACCTCCACTAATGCTATAGCCCCATAGCTATAAGGACTCATGCCACCCCATCCTCAACAAAATGCAGTAAATGGTTGCACTAAATGTTTTGAAAGTTTTATGGTGGACACTCCTACTTCTTAGCAACATAGTCTCTTATAAATGCAAGTTAAGATTAGTCATGATGCTTCTCAGTTATTACATGATAAAGGAAGCACATGCAATCTCATTTCTACATGTATTGCACAAAAGTTAAAATTGCACATGACTCCCATGACCTATATAGTAAAAGAATCTTTCAAAGAACCAAATTAAATTGTGTATATATGGTACAATATTTGCAATACCAATTAAGATACTTCATTGAATCATGAGATTTCCTAGTAGCACCATTGCAAAACACACGATTTACTTTTTATTTGATGCAAAGCTTGACTATAATAATTGTACACTCATTGTCACACATAATAAGAAAATATTTCATGTTACAAGCTAGCTAAAAGCTAGAACTAAAACCACTTCTTAGTCACAATCAGGCTAAAAGATTATCTCAAAAAGATAACAAACAATTTTTGGTTCTAATCAATGAAATTGAAACATATGAAGGCCAATTTTCTCCTTTCTCAAGAGAATTTTTTGATATAATATAAAGATATTTTTGTTGAAGACCTACCTCCATGATTTCCTCCTTCTAGAGTGGAAGACCACACACAATAATGATGATTCGAGGTAGTGCACCACCTTGTCGAGCACTATAACATCAAATCATATTGAGCAAATAGACATTCAACAATAAATTGTAGAGTTATTTAGTCATGGTTTAATTAAGCCAAGTAGTTTTCCTTTTGGTACACCAATTCTCTTAGTCAAAAAGAAACTGGTACTTATCATTTGTGCGCTGACTATAGAACACTTAATATAATCACAAAAAGAATTGTGTTTTTTTGTTGTGTTGATAAATTTCTTGATAAGTTATGTGGTGCAGATATAATATAAAGATATTTTTGTGAAGATCTACCTTCATGATTACCTCCTTCTAGAGTGGAGGACCACACACAATCATGTTGATTCGAGGTAGTGCACCACCTTGTCGAGCACTATAACATCAAATCATATTGATCAAAGATAAATTCAACATTAAATTGTGGAATTATTAAGTCATGGTTTAATTAAGCCAAGTAGTTTTTCGTTTGGTACATCAATTATCTTAGTCAAAAAGAAAACTCGTACTTCTCATTTGTGCACTGACTATAGAACACTTAATATAATCACAAAAAGAATTGTGTTTTTTTGTTGTGTTGATAAATTTCTTGATAAGTTATGTGGTGCAGATATCATCGTGTTTATCATAAAAACTACATTTTGAGCACCATATGGTCATAATAATTTTTTTATAATACATTTAGGTTTAATAAATGCACATGCTATTTTCACGCATGGTGAATTGAATTTTTTAAAGCATCAAGATTGTGTTGTGATATTCTTTTATGAAATTTTTGGTTTTTAGTAAGAATAAAAAAGACCATTATGTACATTTAGATTTGGTTCTGAAATCGTTACATGAAAATCAAGTTTATTTAATCCTAACATTTTGGTTTTTAGTAAGAATAAGCAAGACTATTATGTACATTTAGGTTTGGTTTTTAAATGATGAAAATCAAGTTTATTTGAATCCTAAGAAAATCTCATTTTTCAAAATTGAGATTGAATTTTTAGGACACATTGTCTCTAGCGAAGGAATTTGTGTTGGATCCTAAGAAAACTACATGCATCAAGGAATGGCCTAGACCTCAGTCTATTCATCAAATTTATTCTTTTCTTGGTTTGTATAGTCATTATAGAAAAACTATTTGAAAATTTTCATACTTGTCTTTACCACGCACAAACCTTTTGAAACACTTAAATATTCACTCTTTCACTTGGAATGACCAACATCACAAATATGCACTCACACATGCCCCTATCTTTCAAATTTCTACTTTCAAAAGACCCTTCATTTTTTTTATGATTGATGCTAGTTAACCTAGTATTTGTGTTTTAGCAATGCAAGATAATCATCCCATTGCATATAAAGGTAGAAAATTGAAACCCAATGAGCTCAATTATAACACTTTGACAAAGAATTGCTAGTTGCTTTGCATGTTTTAAAATTGGGAAAACATTACTTGGTGGGATGTGATTTTTTAATTAAAATTGATCAACAAAGCATTCATCATTTGCTTTCACAACCAACTATCTTTGATCTTCATGTAAAATGGGCATCATTTATTCAAATGTTTCATCCAATCATTCAATATCAACCAGGGCATTAGAATAAGGTTTCAAATACATCAAGTTGAATGCCATCGATTAAGAATATTTTCTATTGTGTTTGCTAAATTTTTTTACAAAATGATATTGATGCTCATGACTCTAGCTTTGCAAATAATTATGCTTACTTTTGTAAGCAGTTGTCAACTTTCCTTAAACGGTTCCATGAACCACTTTATATAGACCATTGTGGGATTGCCACAACTATTCACATAGTAGAATCTCAATTTTATTGGTCCTACCTTCAAAAATATGTTGTTATATATGTTGCACAATCTTTTTTTTCTCGACCAATATTTAAGCATCATCATTGTAAGCAATATGGTCTTTAATGCCTTGACCTATTCTTTACTCTCCTTGGAAACACATTTCTATGGATTTTATCACTAGATTGTCTTTCGGTCACGCACAAAATGATATGATTTAGACCATTGTATGTAGATTTAGCAAATAGGCTAACTTTCTACCTTGTAAGAGACCTTATTAGCTAAGCAAGTGGCTTTATTGTTCCTAAAACAAATATTTATTTTTCATGGAATACTTAAATCTATCATATCTCATCAAGATAGACACCATTTTTCAATTATTTTTAAGTTACACTTCTCACAAATTTGGACACTCAAATAGACTTCACTTTTGCATGTCATTTGGAATCTAATGGACAAATAGAAGCAACTAATAGCACCATTTTAGATATTTTAAGAATAAATTGGGACACATACATCCACTTACTTCAATTTGCATACAACAACACTCCTCATTCATCCACCAAAAAATCACTACTCCAAATCATATATGTGTACTCATTGCCTACTCCTTTGTCTCACATTTCTCATGAAGTGCCACATGCTGATGAAATCTCAGCAACAAATGTGGAATTGGAGATGTGAAGTTGCATATGCACAATGGTACTAAGTTCATGCTACAAGATGATAGACATGTGACAAAATTAATAGCTTGGTTTCAACATGACAACTTCATGATCTTGGATATGTTACAATATATGTTTGGAATTTGTTCCTAGATGATAAGAAAAGGTAACTTGGTCTGCTCAAACGCCAAAATTTTGGCTCATTATATTCCTCGTATGTATCTTTGCTAAAAGAGAACTCTATCTATGTAGCTAATCTACCTTCTACTGAGTTGTGGCAAAGTCCGCTTTGTCATATGATTGAGCAAGGAATGAAGCAATTACAACATTAAATTTTTGGCTATATCCCTATGTTAAACTATTTTGATTCTAGTTTGTGGGAGCATTGCATATACGAAAAACATACTAGGCTTACCACTTTGCCATTAGATCAAAAGTTAGGAAATCCTCTAGATTTGGTTTATAGAAATCTATGCAAGCCTATGCTGCATAAGTCAATAGAGGGGAGACATTAATTTCACCAATTTCATAGATGACTCTACTCAAAAGATGTGGGTCAAAGAAACTACTAGTTTTTATCATTGTCCTAAACTACTATCCAAAATAAATTTAGAGTATATATTAGTGTAAAGCATCAAAAGTCCATCACCCCTTCTGATGTAAGTGGCTCAATCTTACATACTTTTCTTTATTCCAAGTTAAACCATATTTTCCAAATCGTATTGTGATCACCTCTTCTGATTCAAGTGTCATTAGGTATTTAAAAATCTAATTTATTTAAAATCTCAAAATTTTTTGCTTAAAAAATCATATAATTTAACTTTCCTTGTGATTTGAAGTATGAAGTATCTAAGTTAAACCATATTTTCCAAGAGATATCTTTCGGATCTTTACCAAGCATAAGTAACCTTGTATTCAAGCAATTTAACCACAAATGCATCAAAAGGCCATCACCCCTTTTGATGCAAGAGGCTGGTTTTTAACGTGAAAAAAATGCATTTTTCTTATTACAATAACTTGTTTCAGCATTCCTAAGGGTCTCTCCACATATTCATCTCTCAGTTGCAACTTCAGCATTCCTAAGGGTCTCTCCACATATTCATCTCTCAGTTGCAACTTCATGTGCGTTTTTTCTAGAGTTGGTCTTTCCCATTTCTCCTAGATTCCCTTTGCAGCAATGGCTACTTCGGCCCCACTCTCATGTATTTCTATCATCTTTACTCCCTTGTACTCTAGTTGTAAGTTGGTGTTCCCTTCTTCTCCCTCACAATAATTCCCCACCTTATTCATTGGTACATGCTCTACTTTGGGTTTTTTTGGTTGATTCGTTTCTATGATTTCCTTCCCAGGTTTATTTTTTGGATTTTCAGTCCCACTTTTTCTAGGTTTCTGCTCATTTTTCCCCACAAATGTGCTCTAATTTTTAGAACCCAAATTTTGGTCAATTTTCAAGGTTTTTGAATGTTTTTTTTCAATTTCTTGATTTGAATGAGGATTCAGTGTTAATTCTTTACCCCGTAACCTCACGACTCATTAGTATCAATGTTGGTTCAAAATGGTACACGGGGTCGAGGATCACAATCCATGTTCCTGCACCAATTAGCTTGAAAATTTCCAAAGAAACTCTTCTAGCTTGCTTTACCCCTTTTTGCACTTATTTTTCGGTTTGTATCAGCTTTTGAGTTCTGACCATCAAATTTTCAAAATTTGAGGGTTTATTGTCTTGGCTACTAATATATGGTTTTTGGCAATTTTTTCTGATCTTTTTAACTCAATTTGATGGTTGTAGATATTATCTAACCTACTCCTAAGTACTAAATATATCCTATGAACAAAAACCAACAAATGGTGCAAAACTAAAAGAAAAATGGATGATGGAATAGTACTTTCAAAGCATCGGAAAAAATGCAGAATGAAATGCTTTTATAAATCACTCACAACTCCCAATACCTCTCAAGAATAGACCTAAGAAATTCCCAACTTCTAGCTTCTACCAAGCACTAAACCACATATGTAGCTATCTGACTTCTAAAGTATAAATGGAATGGAAACCAAAATAAAGGTCTCTAAGTGGAAAGTATGACTAGGTTACTCACCACCTAAAGATCACTATCCTCGGCAACGGTGTCAATGTTAGCGGGTTGCCGCAATGGACGTCTATAGCATAGCTATCTGGCACTAACATAATGTCAATACTTAGGGAAAAGACTCGAATGGGGCACGGTGACTCTTTGAGGGTTTCAACCTCAAGAAGTTATCGCACTCGATCGTCATGCCATTTTAGAATTCAAACAAAATCCAAATGCAACAACAACTTAGAAGGAGGTTTAAGACACGTAGGGACACTATCCTACCAAGTTTTGTTGCAATCCGACAAGGTACCAAAATCAAAATCCATCATTATCAAAGTCATGAAAACTGCAACAAAGCATACCGAAAAGGTCGTCCTACGGTCTAGGAATACTCTCCTATGGTGAAAACATCAAAAAACAACCATTAAAGCACTCAAAATAGCCAATTTAGCTCGCTGACGCATAGTTGAGAACCATAGCATAATTGATAATTATTAAACTTAAATCAAAGAGCAGTAGACAATGCAAGTTTTGGAATCAAAATTGGATTACCAGAGCTCAAGATGACTTGATTACAAAGCACGTACGAGTAGCCGCTCTTAGTCGTATGCTGCAGAACTCATAAAGGATTCGATAAAGATAATATGTCCTTTCACACTTATAAAAAATAGGCTTTATACCTAGGGATGTGTTGGGCAATGGTTGTATTTACAAGGATCGTACTCATTTACATAATTTACAAGTCGGATTTAGCATATATCGGCTTAGAAATTGTCTGAATAAAACCGGAGACTCTCAAATAGTTACAAAGCTTTTCCAGAAAATTAATGATGGACATCCTAATTTTAGGGCTCATGAATAAGGGGTGACTAGGAGGGTGCCCGTTTGGTCCATCAGCCAACAATGCATGGTAAGATATGTGTTCCTTTCATAAAGATGTTTTTCATGTACTCCGTGAGTATTTACGGCTAGCTATCATGGTTACATGCACAAATGGCTTTACAAGTTCACCATAGGTTGTCCCTACATCATTTTCCATATTTTCATATAGCCATTGAGATGCATGTTTAGACACTCAAGATCAACCTTCTATGCTAACCAAAATCTGTGGAGCTTGCAATAATGATCCACACCTCGAGCCAATTCGCCATTGGAAAAACTCACTATAATGCCAACACCAACAAAAGGCACATTAAGGGAAAGGACACCTTTGCAATCAATGTTAACCAGAGCTTGCCATAATGATTTGCATGCCAAGCCACTATGATGGGCATTCTGTACAAACTACAACCTAAATCCGTCTCAATTAGAATTTCACCTTTTTTGAGGAATCATCTGCATGAGGCTCTGGTTGGTTTCATTTGGAGGAGATCCGTTTTGGACAACATATTGATTGTCATGTTGGGGATTGAAGCTACTAGAAAAACTAACTAGCAAATGGTACTACTACAACTAGATTTTGCTATGGATTTTGATTCAATTATCTGCAACTTTGTGGTTAAGGTCATGAGTAAATTGGGTTTTGGTGAGAAAATATCTTCCTGCATTATGTTGTTAGGGTTAGGTGCAACTCTCAAATTCTGATTAATGGGAGGCTTTTTGATGCTGTTAAAATTGGTAGTAAGGCAGGGGTGCCCTGTCAACCTTTACTCTTGGATGTGGCCACCCATATTTCGTTTTTCTTTTTTATTGTTCAGGCTAATGTTGGTAGCTTGAAGGGATTGCAAGTTGGGCATGAGAAAGTGGTTGCTTTAGGTTCTGCAGATGATACCATTACCTTCGTGCAGGTTGATAATGTCAACATTGGGAAATGATTGAGTTACCCCAATGTTTATTCCTTGGTTCATGCCGGTTGGTCTTCAAATCAACCTTGGGAAATCTAGTATCATAGATGTCACAGAGCTAAAAATTCCAATTCCCTCATCTAGATGGGTAAAGGGATTAACAAGGGCACAATTGCTAGACACCTAGGATACCCAATTGGTGTGGATGTTTCACCCAAACAATTAACTTCCTGGGTAGAGCAAAGAGTGAGTAAAAAATTTGCAAAATAGTAATGTGATGAATGGCCTTTTCATGTGAGAGTTAGCATTTTGTATGGTATTCTCATCCCTTACTGTATTTCTTGATGTTGCTTGAGTGTTCTGATAATGCATTGAACAGGATGAGGTCCATGTATATTAAATTTCTATGGGTTTCATCTCATAAAGCTTGGTTGGCATGGGACTCAGTGAATGAACTTGCATCCATGCGTGGATTGGGTATTCTGAACTTGAAACTTCATATGCATGCTAGGAGATCAACTCTATTGAAACACATCCTAGATTTTGATAAATGTTGGTCTTGATTACTGTGTTTTTGACTAACAATGTTCTTGTGTATTTTCATGGGCATTGGGACATGGATTCATAGGGAAATAGTTTATTGCTGCTCCTTTGAAATTGTGTGGTCAAACAGGGAATATGTTGGTTAAGTCTTAGAAACATGTATGCTCTAAACTTGTATGAGTTGGTAGAGTGGTAATTCATTGGGGAATGCGTCATGCTTCTAAAGACTTTCTTTCAAGAAATCTCCTACTTTAATTTTAGGTAGGAAAGCACTCGCAGTGTTTAAAAGGGGGGTCAAATCCATAGATCAAGTTGTGGACTCTAACAGCAATCTGTGCCTTTTTGCTAGCCAAGAGAACTTATAGGTTTGGGAATGGATTCAGAGTTCCATGGGGGTGACTTTTAGCTTGTGTCTACAACCTTCAGATCCCATGAAATAAAAATGCTACTCAGCAATTTAGAGACTGGGACTTGCCTGACTCCTCGGATAACTGGTGAACTTCTCCTACCAAGGCTTTTTATCATATGCTCCTCCCGAACACCTCAATTCATATTAGATGAAATAGAATTTGGGGAGTGGCATATATTAAACAATGGTGGATGCAAAGATTCGATGATACTTAGAGTGCTCATTGTGCTTTTAAACACAAAGTGTTTGTATGCCGGAGCTATTCCTATTGGAGAGCTTTTAGCAAAGAAGAATGTAATGAATAGTAATTGTATCAGATGTAGCAAACTGGAAACTATGAAACATTTGTTTCTTGACTATCATCAATTTAATGTATGGTGGAATACCTTATTAGATTACTTTAAGCTTTGCTAGAAAGTTAAAATAATGAAGTTCAAATTGATATTTGGTCTACTGCAATCCAAAGATCTGGGCCTCCATCTATGCATTGTGTACATCAAAATCTGGATGATTTCTTTCAAATGGCAAGCTAAGAATGCCTTGCTTTTTGATAAATGTGTAAATTTTTTTTAGTTGCCTTGGGTCATGTTAAAGCAAAACGTGATTGAAGACTTTCTTTCATTGCCTAAAGCTATACAAGGGTAATCTGATACAAAAGATGTATGTTACATAAATGTAACATAAGAAGAAGGATTTCCACACAGAGAGCGAGAGAGAGAGAGAGAGAGAGAGAGAGAGAGAGAGAGAGAGAGAGAGAGAGAGAGAGAGAGAGAGAGAGAGAGAGATAGATAGATAGATAGATAGATAGAGAGAGAGAGAGAGAGAGAGAGATTTTCCTTTATGTGAAGCTCATCTTCACTGGCGATGAAGCCTCTCTTCACACTAAGAATAAAACACTTGACAGTGGGGAATCCTTGCTTGATTATGCCTTTTTGAAAGCCTTGAAATATTTTTGCAATTATTGATGAGCTGCTTGAAGTCTTGGTCCCATTAGAGTACTTAATCGCGAGGCCCTTTGAAGTTCTCGGCAGGTATGATAGGCCAAAAATATATCACACGTGGGAATGGTTGCCTGCTTTGAATGGCCTAGGGCCTTAGAGGTCCCTGCATAAGTGCTGCAAGATGAAGGGCTTGAGAACCGGTTGGCAACCAGTGGAGCCAAAAAAACCTGTAGCATGTGAGTCATTGGCAACGGATCCAATTGGTGATTTTTGCTTGGCTAACCACCTTGGTTCAGATTCACCCACGAGTTCCCACTGAATATATCTTTGAATCCATGGCGTCAAAATACCAAGAATAGCTTACCCAATTTGGGCTAGCCAAGAAGGCTCGTGACCTTGATTGTGAAGGGCTCCAAAAAAATAGATTTTATTTTGAGCTGAGCAGTAAACCATACACATGAAACTCCACATACACACCAAAAATCGGGAATAGAGATGAGGGGGTTCCCAAGCATGCATCGCAGAGGTTGAGAGCCCCTCGGATAGATCTCAGAGAGCACTATCCACATACAAGATTAATGCAATGAGAACACACTTATGGAAAGATTACTTGAAGACTCCAATTATGCAAAAATACTTTAAATGCAAGGCTAACTAGTGATAAATATTATGAAAAATACCAAAACTTTTAAGTCTACATCCTCCTCTCCTAATCACCAAAGGGTAGTGGAGCATGCATGTGCCCAAGTGGTGATTACCCGGGGAGTCCATTATGTAAAAATTTCATATAGCACATGCAAACAAGAGATATTTAAATAAACCCTTACGTGTATATGTTCAAGTATTATATGTACCCCTTATGTATGCATTTTTGTAAAAAAACTAGCCTTTTATGTATGAAAATTTCCACTTTCTCAATTAAAAACCCATCTATGTAAGTATATTTTGTTGAAAATATACCTAATTAAAAGTCCCTTATTTTGTTTGCACGTGCTATCTTACATATTTCCTAGTGGATGCCTCGGGGGTGATTAGGGATTGGTCTTATTAAGAATGCTAATGCAACGAGGAAGATTAATAGGCCTATCCTGAGAACCATTGGCTTTGATACCACTTGAAGGTATTGGGATCGTGCTAGATATATAAGGTGAGTGATACACAAACATCATGTACATGTGTGAGAGTGTGTGTAGGCTAGATTGTTACTCAAGAAAATTAGGTTCCAAGATCGATTAACTTGGACTCCTAAACATGATCTTGAGTAGTTGGCTAGCCCATCACAAGCTCATCCATAGACAAGAGACATGTAATGAAAACTTGAATTGTTTATTCACAAAGAGAGCTTTATGTAGCTCTACATCTTCACACCTTTATATGTGGGAAAATTCCTTACCTGCAAACCATTCTCCCAAACCTTGATAGTTTGCATGCTCTTAGCCAGGTAGTAGATGTCCAATGCCTAGATGGAGCAGAGGAACAAGGGTCATCGTCTTTAGAGGAACAACAAACCATGATGATCGAGGAGACAAATTCAGCAAATTGATAAAAAGATTGATGGTTGCAAGTATGACTTGAGAGGTCTTTACAAACCCTTGAGAAGGTAATGCATAAATGTGACATCCAAACTTGTGATTATCCCCATGGAGATTTGAAATGCCATCAAAGGGCTTGATTAGACAGATCCGAGCTCATGTTACCCACATCTTGTTCATGGTTGCCTTGAGTAGCTAGTGTTGATGATACACAGGGGGCTGATTTTGATATGGTCTCTATCCCTCCAGCTAGAACTTCTACTATAGGTGTTTTAAGGCACAACAATCAATGTGGAAGGGGCCGAGTCCGCTTCCAGAGGAGAAACTAAATATTTTTTCCTCATTTCTATAGTAAGAATCATTTGCTAGATCAAATGGAGAGCCACTCATGCCACAAATTTCATGCATTGCTCCCCCTATCACAAAAGGAAGTTCCAGCTAGTTTGGAGTTGTTGCTTCTTCATCCGCATGTTACCTTCTTTGCTAACAATGTTCAAGATGGGAGGATTGTTCATAGCATATACAACCAGCTTGAGACAGTGGAGAGAACCTTCATAATTTTTTTGGAAGATGGCACACTTGAAATGGTCCTTGCATCACAAAAGCACTTGGTTTTGCATACGTGAATTTCTTGCATTGTTTTTTTCTCTTGGAGGACATGTGATAGGCTAAGGGAATCATGAGGCAATGCCTTGGTATCAATGTTTATATAGACATGATCCTCGTGCTCACATGAATGAACATACTCCATCTTTTTGGGTGTATATATATATGTTGTCATACCATAAGCACTTTGTGGATATGGATAATAGTATACTATATGCATAAAGTAGTGCTTGTAGATTCTCCACTTGTTATATTATATAGCAAGCATGCAGGTACAAGGGCTCTTTCGCAATTCTTTCTCTTGTGATAGCTTGGCACGGGCTCAATTTTTTGCATGGTAATCTTATTTTCTTGTTTGTATCTGGGCTCTCAAACAACAAAAGTGCACCATAATTGTGACTAGACAATTTTTGGTTGTGTTATTTTGGTGCCTTGGATTTGGCCATATTCTCTTGGTAATTCTTCCCTGTCGTGAGTTGGCATGAGTTCCATTTTTTTTCATGGCATTATTTTTCACTTGTGTGTATTTGGGTTCTCAAACATCAAACATTGTCGCTGGATAGCTTAGGGTTGTGTTATGTTGGTGCATTGGATTTGGTCATACCTATGCTAGCATTCTATGCAACTTGATCTCACTTGCTCTATTTTGCATTTATTGGAGGGTTTAAGGTCTCCCTTATTGTCTACTTGAAGCTACCTAAAGGTTCTCAGGGGGGCTCAAAAGTGGTGGCAATCGCAAATCTGGAGAACCAACAATTAGGCCCTAAATACAACAATAGGGTTGGCCGCTTGGAATGTGGGAAAATTATGCGAGCCTTCCTCTTGTGAGATTAGAATGGATGAGCCTTGCTTTCTGCAGCCTTTTAGGAGGGAGGGAGAGAGAATGGGGCAGGGGCCAAGTGTGTGCTAGCATTATGGTGACAATTTTATCAATGGTGAGTGTCATTCTGTGTGGATATAAAATCTTCAATGTATTGTCTTAGTACAAACCCCAAGGAGAGGATTGTAAGGTTATGGGCTTTGTCCTAGAGTTATTATAGTGTGAGTGAATCAGAGAAGAGGTGGATTATCCAACATGTAAAGGTGTGAACATGTACAGCTACATAAAGCTTCCTTTATGAATAAACAATTCGAGTTTGCATTACATGTCTCTTGTCTATTGATGAGCTTGTGATGGGCTGGTCAACTACTCAAGATTGTGTTTATGAGTCCAAATTAATCTATCTTGGAACCTAATTTGCTTGAGTAACAATCTAGCCTACACACACACTCGCAAGTGTACATAATGTTTGTATATCTCCCACCTTAGCTAGCACAATACCCATCCCATCAATTCTCTCATCTATCACTTCAAGCATGGAGGAGTCACTCTCAAATCTTTTGAGGATCGCTTCACCTGTTGCCAATCTAGCCGTGTGTTGCTTACTCAAACCAATCTAGTTGAATCGATCAGAATCCATTGAAATAAGATCCAAAAGGCATTAAAAACCTGAGAGTTAGATCCAACTGGGGTGCATATGCAATAAATTTGTGTTGTGTGTTGGCTCTTACCAATTTCCTGCTTTTGGTGCAAGAACTCAAGCAATATTTCGCCGATGGGCTGTCCTATGAAGTGAATCTCCGACAAGCGCATGCAAGAGAACGGGAATTAAAATGTTTAACTTTGCATCAAGTAGAGTATACTTGATGTACTACCATAATATCTCAACTAGGTTTGTAGTATCAACATTCCCATGTGTAAATAAACGCCCGAACCTCCGCCACCTTCTCCGCCACATACACGTTGGACCACACCATCCATTTGAAACATAATGTTATATATTCTCATGTGATGGGTACGTATGCAACAGCTCCCCGTATCCCCTATCAAACATCTCCTCCAGTGGTGCATGCATTAGGTTTGACAAGCAATTATACACATCATCTCGCTTGCCTTTAGGGACCTGCACATACAAGTTGACACCAATGTAAATTTTTTCTTGTATTTTCATGACATGCCACACAAAAAAAGGTGTGAGTACTGATGAGCTGATGGATCATAAATCTATAGCAAGAGGTTCTCCACCCATGCCTTCTTCACATGGAACCAGCAAAGCAAGACATGGCATGCTACTTGTTGTTGCCCCCCTTCTTCATCTTGAATCCAACAGTGAGGGTCTTAAATGGACCACCTTGAGAATTGCTTCCAGTTCCTATTGATTCTTGTCAATGGCAATGGTGGCGGGACAAACTGCACCTAGCCTTGCAAACACCATCTTGAAGGTCAACTCCAAGGCCCATTTTTCTTGGCTAGTGCCCACATCACTTGTGCACAGCATCAACCATATTGGAATCCCCACATTGTTTTGGCTGGACAAGACAGAGGCATAGAGAGGCAACCCAAAGATGTTCGTCTTGAATGTGTCATGAGAATCGAAGAGCCATTTCCAGCATCCACGCATCTTGAATGATGAGGATTAAGAGCCATCTACTTTCATCAGATTCTTGCGGGTTGTACGGCTGCACAAAAGTGACCTACTACAAGGCACTATGGCATGAGCAAAACTAATTGAACTCAAGACAAGAAGATGAGCATTCAATGCTACCTTCTTCATGTCTTGTAAACAATCAGCTTTTGCAAGCATTGCAACCCATTCATGGTCTACAAAACCTTCTAAACACCAAATTATAGCTTAGCTAGTGAGCATCCCTAACCAAAACCCATACAAAAGGCCATTTTGTGAAGTGCAAAGTGAAAGAGCTCCCTCTCTTTCTCCAGGAAAGTAGAGAGGTTGAGAGCCTACACCAACACTCTTGGCTATGGAGTGCAAATCCAACCAAGAGCCATGCTTCAATGCTTAAGCTTTCCATCTCTCCATCTTCATTAATTTGCTATTATGTATGCTAGCAAGAAGAGTGATGATAAGTGAGGAACTAGTTCTTTCTCCTATGAAATGTTTCTTCTTCCTCTTCCCTACCCTCATTCCCTACTAGCTCTCTCCACCTTCGAAGGTGTTTGAGGTCTTGGGATAGTTAATGATTTCTTCAAAGTTTATGTTATGCTCGTGATGCATGAAGCTTTCCATCTTCATTGCATCATCTAGGTCACAAGCAGCACAACATTGTATTGTAACAAGTCTCCCTTAATGGGAGAAATCATAATACAAATGCCTATTGGAGGGGGGACTGGCTCCACATAAATCCGGTCCTCAACTGTTCTCATGTTTTCTAAATTCTCTCTCTTGCAAAAGTATTGTTCATGCCAAGTTAACTAGTTGCTATGTTTATGTTGCATCTTCAATTATGATCACCCGCTATGCTCACAAAGTAATTTCTCAAAATAACTCTCATTAATTTCCGCTACTCTCAAGTTAATAGGCCAATTCATTACAAATTAAAAGTGGCAAATACATTTTTGAGGTATTGATTAATGTAATTAAAGAAATCGATGTTGAACATGTCATTCAAGTAGTCATGGACAATGCAAAGACTATAAAAATTCTAGCAAATTAATAAAAAAAGTTCTTTCCACAAATTTTCACCAATGGTTGTTATACACACAGCTTAAACTTGGTGCTGCAAGATTGATACACTAGTGAAGAAACCACATGGTTCGCCAAAATAATTGACACAGCACGATAAGTTGTGAAATTCATCTTGAAATGACAAAGAGTCCTCGATTTGTATAGAATGTGCATGTGAGTGATGTCTTGAATCTAGATTTTGCACACACTTTTATACATTGGAATCACTTATCCATAGTAAGTGCGTTGTGATTGACACTTTCAACTACATCGCCTTTGATGAATGGCAGCTTGAGTAGAAAGAAAAAGTGAAAGAGAAAATTACATGTCTATGTGGGCCCATAAACAAGCCTGCTTGGTGAAGGAGCGTAATGGATGCATACCATGTAATGATGCACATTATGTTCTTGATTTGTAACCTTGATCAAAAGGTGCTAAATAAGGGCAAAGTGTGGATGACATGGTGGTCAGTAGTCCAACAAAGTCTTGAAAATCCTGAGGAGCTAAAAGAGTCTGTAGTCGAGAAGGAGTGGCCACTACCATTCTTTGTCAAAGAGTAAAGAATTTTGGCCAAGTATTTTCATGCAAGATGGAAGAGTGCTCATAAACCACTCCATAATGTGGCTTACATGCTCAATCCAAAAGTATTGGAATTTAGATCTGATGTCCAATATAGAAGTGGTCAACGATTTCTATCGCGTGGTCAACACTGTTCTACTCCAATGTTCAAGACCAAATAATTGTATCAAAGAAATGAGTGCATTTAGACTAAAAGAATGACCTTTTGCAAATGAATTTTTACAGTCAATGGAAAAATAGCAACCTGCATGGAAGTGGTGGATGATGAATGGTGGAGAGCATTACTTGACCTTAAGTACCCTTGCAATGAAAGTACTAGCACAATGTGCAACAAACTCAAGTTCGGAGAGAAACTGAAGCATGTACAAGTATATTCATAGCACTATTGACGACAAATTATTAGCAGAAGGAGAAAAAAAATTGGTGTATATATTTTGCGACGAAAATATATTGCATCACATCAAAAGTGTTGGCTACGAGAAGGAAATGTCAGTCTGGGTAAATGATTGTCAAAACAAAGATGAAGAAGAGTTCAATTTTGGAATATCTCAATGCACTATAGATGAAATAGAAGAGAATCTGATAATAGATGTGGAAGTTGAATTACAAGAAGACCCACAATACTCAGACTTAGAACAAGATAACAACTTCACAGATTCAATATAGCTTGAGAGTAGAATCAAGATTGTGTCAAACCATTATGAAAGAGCTTTTATTCAACTTGTTTTGATCATATACAATGCTTCATGGTAGCAACTATACATAATATATCGATTTCAATTTTTATGCTCAGAACTTGCATCCTCGTTACCAAATAGATTTCTAATTATGCTACAGGTGTCTGGGTGGGCTTACTTGAGTTTATACTCATTTACCATGCAAAACATATAATATATTCCTTGTGGAATATCTTGTGAATAGATTTCACATTGGCTACTATTTTGCATTATACAAATTAAACTCACGATGTGATAATAATGACCACATGCCAATTTATAGAATCCACTCCATCCATCAAAATTCTTATAGCATACTGGAAACTGGGAAGATGAAGATGCATCTGATTGTGACATGAAAACCAACTCTGGATACAAGGCGAGGTGACTAATGTGTGTCCCTTATATAGGCGGAGGATTCACTCATTGTGTCAAATTTTAAACATCCTAGCTTAAGCGATGAATACTTTTCTCCATTTGGACTGAGATGCTTGGGGTGTTTTTTTTTGCATCTTTCTCTGTTACTTGTGTTGTTAAAATATCTTTTCTTTTTTTTAATTGTATGTCGGCCCCTTCAACTATCAATGCCAGCTCATCCAGTGTGAATGTGATACAACTCTCCCTGATATCCTGGATGGCTAAATGTGTTTCCTTCGAGGAAAAGTCTATCAGTCGTTGCTGCAAAAAATGTACATACAACATTTTTTCAGAATATAACACACAATCTACATTGTGCAATGGATGACAAAAAACTTCCAAGGAGATTTTCTTAGTGCTATCTTTGATCTCTGGTGAAGGCACTTTGATACTTTCCACGGTCCTTTCTTGGTCACTTCTTTATTGATAACTTTCGATTGCAAATGGTTTGGATTTGCCCATTTTGATAGTCGTCGACTTGGGGGAGTCACTTAATAGTTATGTGACTTTCACGTGAATGCAGCAAAAGGGGTTATTTATTCTCTTTTTTTACATTTTCACATACAAAACAGTATCATAAAACGAAACGAGGAAAAAAAAATTACAGATTGAATAGGAAAAGGGTGTGTTTTATTTCTCAAAAATTCACAGATAAGGAATTCCAAAAATATTTCTTGAAGGCACATAATATACATAATTTACACATAATGATCCCCACAAGGTCGTCGAGAAGTGTGCATCGATTGTTGTGTGGACATACCATGCGCTAAAATGCATTAACAGCCACTTGTTGTAGATCATATGGCACCGTTTGGCTACCACAAGCTTGTTCTTCATCAGGCATAGTAGCTTATAATTTCAATGGACAAATAGAAAAATATTCAATATCTTTGACAAAAATTTGTTCTCACGATTCAGCAGTCTCAAAGATACCACAATTGGCGTATTATAGTTCAATTTAATATTGATCCAATTGAACCCCAAGACAATTGATTAAATACATATAGATTCAAATATACTTTAAATGACTTGATGAGGTGAACCACCCAAAACCCGAAAAATAGACTTCAATGCAAATAAAATACCCAGACAACAAGACAAAGTACGAGTACAAAATGTTTAGACCAGGTAAAAAGATGTTGCAAGTTCAACAATGGATAGATTAGGATCTGTCATAATAATCAATATCTAATTCTCCTAAATGATTTTCTCATATTAAACTGATCATTTAATGTGGGGAAGTGCCAAGGGAGAAAAAGCTAGAATATTGGTTAAGCTAGCAGATCGGCCACAGTAGGGATCCAAAGGAGGGAAAATAGGGATCCAAAGGGGGGGCCATCTGCAAAAGAGCCATGTGAAACAATGGGCCAAAAAGACCCTAAGGTTTAGCCCATTAAGACTTCCAAAATGCTAAGGTTCCAAAATTCAAAGGTTGTGTCCAAAGGTCAACCCTAGGGAAAATTGGATGCTTAGTGTGTGCCCTAAAAAGTCTTTGCACATCCCTACATGGGAGGGGGCGAGCCCCAAAGCTAGGGGATGAGAGAGAAAGCCACACACACACACACACAGGCTCTCTTTACACAAAGGGAATGAGGGACACATGTCAGCTCCCTAGGCCAGATGCCCACAAGGTGTGCCCAATTCCTATTGGAAGACCCTTGAAGTGGACCAATGAGAATTAAGCTAGAGTAAATCTAGTTTAATTAATTTAAAAACATTTAATAAAAGAAACCAATGAGAATTAAGTCTCCTAGAAGACTATTGGGCAGTCTCCCAAGGGGTCCAATGAGCATTCAGGAGCCCCATGGCTTGCCTGATTCCTATTGGCCAGGAGGCAAAGGGGTCCAATGAGAGTTTAGTTTAATTATTTAATTACCTAAAGCTCTCACAAAAGGGGAAAGGGGGACACATGTCTAAAGGCTATCACTTATGCTGCTTAATTCCTATTGGCTTGACCCGGGGAGGTCCAATGAGGCAAAGGCCAGACTTATTTAGCAGCTAGGGCTCGCCCAAGAGAGAGAGGGGGCTGATTTTTGCTTGGCATTGACACACAAACTCTCACACTTGACCATGTGTGAAGGGAAACCACTCTATCTCCTCCCAAGCTTTAATGGAGAGCTCATCACCTACTCCAAGCTTGTGAGATAGAAGCCTACATCAACACTCTCTTGGCATGTGGATGCAAATCCAACCAAGAGCCAAGCTTCAATGCATGCTCATCTTCTCTACCAAGCTAATTACTAAGCTAAGCTATGCTAATATGAGTGATTATGTGAGGAGATGTACTTCTTTCTCGTAAGTTACTTCTTTTTCCTCTCAATCTACTCTCATACCCTGCTAGCTCTCACCATCTTCGAAGGTGTGTGAGGTCTTGGGTCTGAGAACGGGGATAATTCAAGTTGTGTTTGATTAAGTGTTTTGCTTGGTGTATGAAGCTTCCATCTTCATTGCACTAGCTAGTCTTGAAGGAACACAAAGAATTGTATTGTACAATGTCTCTCTTGATGGGAGAAACCATAACACAAAGCCTTTTGGAGGGGGGACCGGCTCCATGCAAATCCGGTCCTCAACTGTTGTCAATAGCTTAATTGCTCTCTCTTTTGAAAGTATTGTCGATGCTATCTAACTAGGTGTTATGCTTTTTGTTGCTCTCTCCACCCAAGCACTCTTGTAATTCTCATTAGGAATCAACTCTAATGAAATGCCCACTATGTTCATGCTAAATTCCGCTACACATAAGATTTTAGGCCATTAAATGTTACATTGGTATCAGAGCTCAAGGTTTCTCTTTTCTTGCTCAAGAAGGGAGGTCCTCAAGCTAGCTACAAATGGTTGGTATTATTAATTGCCTGTGAGTAAGTAGAATAGGGATTTTTCAGCCTTGCAGTGCGCCTGCTTTGTGCAGTTAACGGGGCATCACCGTCGAGAGCTATGGTCTTAATAGTGGAGTCCTACGGGGCTTGCCTACGGCTTAACCACTATTGAGCTATTAGAAGCTTGACAGGAGCCGGTGCTGTTTTGGTGACGAAAGACCCTCTCTTCTATTCCTTGCAATTAATGGTATTCGAGCCGCGGGTACAGTAGCTTGAGTGCTTTTTCTAAAGGGGTAAAGAGGAGTAGCAACTAGGGCTTGAAGTGCCAAAGTACACCTAAAAAGTTTACACCTAAAAGTTGTTAGAATGGCTGACAATAGTAAAGAGAGTGAAATTAATGTTGATAACTTTGATTTTGCTCATGAGCAAGCTACTAATGATGCTTCAATGCTTGTTAACTATCTTGTTTCTAGGCTTCAACAAGCCATGGGCAATCCATCTCTCCAAAGTGAAGTGCAACGGCAGCTTCGTGCTCACGGGATTCTCCAAGCTCATCACCATGACGAGAGAACACCTAGGAAGCCTCCTTGTGAGACTACCAAAAGAGGTCTCTCTCCGATTCGGGAAGAAGAAGAGAATCCATATGAAGGGCTCAAGAACTTACTTCTTGATGATGCATCTCCTTCCCAAAGGAGAACTCAAGAGCCTCCACCGAAGGAACGAGAAAGAAGCGAGTCTCCCGCCACCTCGGCGGAGATGGCTCCACGAAGACGGCGGGCTAAACGCTCTCCATCACCACCAAAGCGGAGAAGACCATCACACTCTTCTCCACGCCATAATTCAAAGAGGGATGATAAAAAGCAAGAGAAGAAAAAGGCGAGAAAGAGGACACCCTCTTCTCCATCTTCTTCATCCTCTTCCTCTTATGAAAGCTATGGTGAAGACGACAAAGATCAAGACAAGAAAAAGGCGAGAAAGAGGTCACCCTCTTCTCCACCTTCTTCAAATTCTTCATCTTCTGAAGAAAGTGATGGTGCAACTTTTGAACCATCAAAAAGAAGAGGCCATAGGAAATCCTATGCCGCATGGAAGAGGTCGTCCAAACTGAAGAAATTCAAAGAGGGAGGGAAGAGCATCTCTTTCCTTACCTATGATGGCACCTTTGGTGCTACAGACAAAGTTTTGGCCTTTATCCAGCAATTCGATGCGGCGTTTGGAGATGAGGGCTTCACGGAGTCCTCTAAGCTACGCCATGTAGCTATGCACTTTCAAAAGTCCGCCAGACAATGGTGGTCTAGCCTACGAGCCAACGGTGAAGCTCCACGAACATGGAAGGCTTTAAGAGCTTCCATTATGAAGCAGTTTTTGGCCACCGATGCCAAAGACAAAGTACTCACCGAATGGCGAAGCTTAAAGCTCTCTCCCAATGAATCCATCCACAAATATGTAGACAAGTTTTGGGACCTACAACTCAAAGCCACTGTCTTCAAAAAGTTGGATTTTGGAGAGCAAAAGCAACAATTTTGTGCGGGCTTAACCGAAGAAATGGCGGAGTATGTCAACTCCCAAAGGCCACGTACCATATCGGCGGTAATACACCATACTATGGTGGCCTCGCGAATCAATTTCCAAACGGGGGGTAAAAGAAATAATAAGCCCCCGGAAAACAAGGGTTCCAATGAGCCTAAGGGGAAGGACAATGTCCAAAAGTCTCCTAAGGGCAATTCCAACAAAGCTAAAGAGAAGGGAGTTTACAAAGGAAAGAATAAACTCTCTCCTGAAGAGCTTGAGCGTTATCGTAAAGATAACCGGTGTTTCAAGTGCGGCGAACAAGGGCATGCGTACCGCGCTTGTCCCCAAAAGAACAACCGCCAAGATCCTCCTAGAGCTTCTTTGGTTGAAATCCAAGAGGAGGAGATTCACCAAACTCACCACAAAGGATCTCCTCTATGCCATGCTTGGGGAAAGGTAAGAGAACATGATGCTTTTATTCTCTTTGACCCTGGTTCTACTCACAATTTCATATCTATGGAGTTAGCCACCAAGCTAGGCATACAATCCTACGAGATGGGAGATATCCTACCCGCAGACAGTGCCTTCAAGGGGCAAGAAGCTTCAGTCACTCCCTTAATCGGGAAATTGAGGCTTCATGTCCAAGGCTATGTGGACAAAGAGGACTTCTTTATCTCTCCTCTCAAGCATGAGGATGTAATCCTAGGGGCACCATGGTTTGACCGCCTGGCTGCCCATGTTAAATTTCCTGAAAGGAGAATCTCCTTTAAGTTCAGGGAAAAGGACATGTATATAGATGCTAAGGAGATGGGTAACACCATCCCCATTGTACATACACCAGCTTTCAACAAGTCAATAAAGAGCTCTATTTCCGTGTACATGATTTTTGTTAAAGATTTCAAAATGAACCTAATGCTTTAGCAAAAGAAAATAAAAGCAACCAAAAGGAATTAGAGTTATCCAATTTTCTCAAGGGGTTTCAAGATGTTTTATTGACGACATCCCTTGTGAGCTACCTCCTAAACGAGGTAATGACGACCATGCAATTGAACTTCTTCCAGGAAGTTCACCGCCTAACAAACCTCCTTATAGAGTTTCTCAAGCTCAACAAGAGGAGATTATGCGGCAAGTGCATGAGTTAGTTGAGAAGGGCATGGTTAGGCCTAGCTCATCTCCATTTTGCTCACCTGTGCTATTAGTGCAAAAGAAAGACGGCACATATCGTATGTGTGTCGACTATAGAGCACTAAATAGGATCACTATCAAGAATAGGTTTCCCGTTCCACGGGTAGAAGACCTATTTGATAAGCTACAAGGATCGACCTACTTCAGTAGGATTGACCTAAAAAGTGGCTATCATCAAATAAGGATAGTTGATCAAGACATTGTAAAGACCGCATTTCGTACTACATTTGGTCTTTACGAATACATTGTCATGCCTTTTGGCTTGACTAATGCACCAGCCACATTCAACCGCTTGATGGAGAAGCTGTTCAGGCCTCATCGAACCTTCACTGGAGTGTTCTTTGATGATATTATCATCTACTCTAATTCATTGGAGGAACACAAGCAACACCTCCAGGTAATATTTCAAGTTTTAAGAGAGAATAAACTTTATGTTAATCGAAAGAAAAGTGAATTTTTCTTGCAAGAGATTCAATATTTAGGTCACATTATCTCTCAAGATGGAATCCAAATGGATCCATCCAAGTTAGAGGTAATAAAAGGATGGCCTAAACCAAGGAATCTTCATGAACTAAGAAGCTTTATAGGTATGTGTGCATACTATAGACGCTTCATAGAAAAGTTCTCACAAATTGCGGGACCATTACATGACCTAACAAAGAAAAATGTTAGGTATACGTGGTCTGCTAAGAGAACAATGCTTTCGAAAAGCTTAAAGAAAAGCTTATCTCTCAACCTGTGCTTACACTACCGGATCTCTCAAAACCATTTGAGGTCCAATGTGATGCTTGTGGTGATTGCCTTGGGGCTGTTTTGCTCCAAGAAGGGCACGCCATAGGCTATGAGAGTCGAAGGCTCGACCCTGTTGAGCAAGCTCTAGGCATATACGAAAAAGAACTCCTTGCAGTTCTACATGCCTTAGACTCATGGAAGCACTATTTATTGGGGACTCCTTTCATTCTGCGAACGGATCACCAAAGTCTTAAGTACTTCATGACGCAGACCAAGCTCTCCGACAAACAAATGAGGTGGGCAAATTTCCTTTCGCAATTTCATTTTCATATTGCTCACATTGCTGGCAAGCATAATCAAGTAGCCGATGCACTCTCAAGACGACCGAGAGTGAATGCGGTTTCCATAGCAACTCACAATGATCTATCTTCAATGATAGATGAGTATGCTATTGATCCCGATTTTAGAGATGTGATTTCAGCCCTTGCATTAGGGAAGAAAGAAGAACCATTTACTTTACAAGATGGTTATCTTCTCTATGGCAATAGACTATGCGTTACTAACTCACTACGTGAGAAAGTAATGTATGAATCTCATGCTCCCCCATATGCGGGGCATAGAGGGATTCAGTCTACCCTAAAGGGAATTGAAACATATTTCTATTGGCCTACCATGAAAGTGAACATACACGAGTATGTTTCCAAATGTGTGGTATGTCAAAAGACAAAATTTGATAGAGGGAAGCAACTTGGATTGCTTCAACCTTTGCCAATCCCTAATTCACCGTGGGAGAGCATATCCATGGATTTTATCTTTGGATTGCCTAAGTCTATCCATGGGAATACGGGAATATGGACGATAGTAGACAGGTTCAGTAAACAAGCTCATTTTATACCTGTCAAAAAGACTATCAAAGCCCATCAAATGGCAACCCTCTTCATTTCACAAATTTTCAAGTACCATGGCTTGCCAATGTCCATAGTGTCGGATAGAGATCCTAGAATGACCAGTAATTTCTGGAAGGGTCTCTTTGAGAATTTAGGAACAAGGCTAAACTTCTCTTCGGCCTATCATCCACAAACTGATGGCCAAAGTGAAATAGCTAACCTAACCATTCTCGATCTACTAAAAGCCTATGTAACGGAGTAGATCAAAGATCCCAATGGGAGAAGTACTTACCCTTAGTAGAGTATGCTTACAATAACACTGTACATACTTCCACGGGAAAAGCACCTTTCGAGGTAATTGAGGGAAGATCAAAAAGTCCCTTGCTACTTAAGGTACATGGGAAGATCTTCGCTGCAGATGAGTATAGCCGAGACCTACAAGAATCTTTCCAAAAGATTAAGGATGCTATCTCTATCTCACAGCAAAGGCAAAAGGCTGCTGCTGACAAGCACAGAAGAGCCCAAGCCTTTAAAGAAAACGATTGGGTCTTGTTAAAGTTTCCCAAGCTCGATTAAGGCACACGACGGGCAAGAATCCTACGGGCCACCAAAAGTACTATGCTAAACTAGCAAAAAGGTACTATGGTCCCTTCCAGATTCTTAGGCCAATCAATGAGATGGCCTATCAACTTAAGTTGCCCAATCATTGGCTCATACACAATGCTTTTCACGTGAGCCTCTTAAAGCCTTACAAAGGAGAGCCACCTCAAGAACCAACTATTGAAGACCCACCGGAGATCGAGGACCACGAGGAGGTGCTGCAACCCGAGTCCATTCTCCGACATGAAGACAAGGTATTAAGAGGCGGTAAGACTATCAGACGATATCTTATTAAGTTTAAGAATTATCCTTTTGAAGATGCTAGATGGATGCAAGGCATACAATTAAAGGATAACCTAAACCTTGTCAATGCTTACAATGTTTCCCAATAGTAAGCAAATGTACAAAATGATAAAAATGAACAAAAATTTTTGTCTTATAAGACTCTCTTTTTCTTTATTTGTGCACAAAAATGAAGTAGTATGCATGCTTAAGATCAAGTTTGTGGGGACGACGTCTCCCAAACACCAAGTAGAGCTTGTCACTCTACTATGGAAAACTGATAGGACTAATGTGCAGACATGCTTGCGGCAGCCTCAGGCTCTCAAGCGCCAAATGGACTAGTCATCCATTATGGAATGATGTCGTAGGGTAACATAGGGATCCTCTACCCGCTAAAGAAAAGGACTCATGCATATGCTTTATCTTTTCTACACCATAGTCGAGGACGACTATGATTTCAAGAGAGAGGTAATGTCATAATAATCAATATCTAATTCTCCTAAATGATTTTCTCATATTAAACTGATCATTTAATGTGGGGAAGTGCCAAGGGAGAAAAAGCTAGAATATTGGTTAAGCTAGCAGACCGGCCACAGTAGGGATCCAAAGGAGGGAAAATAGGGATCCAAAGGGGGGGCCATCTGCAAAAGAGCCATGTGAAACAATGGGCCAAAAAGACCCTAAGGTTTAGCCCATTAAGACTTCCAAAATGCTAAGGTTCCAAAATTCAAAGGTTGTGTCCAAAGGTCAACCCTAGGGAAAATTGGATGCTTAGTGTGCGCCCTAAAAAGTCTTTGCACATCCCTACATGGGAGGGGGCGAGCCCCAAAGCTAGGGGATGAGAGAGAAAGCCACACACACACACACAGGCTCTCTTTACACAAAGGGAATGAGGGACACATGTCAGCTCCCTAGGCCAGATGCCCACAAGGTGTGCCCAATTCCTATTGGAAGACCCTTGAAGTGGACCAATGAGAATTAAGCTAGAGTAAATCTAGTTTAATTAATTTAAAAACATTTAATAAAAGAAACCAATGAGAATTAAGTCTCCTAGAAGACTATTGGGCAGTCTCCCAAGGGGTCCAATGAGCATTCAGGAGCCCCATGGCTTGCCTGATTCCTATTGGCCAGGAGGCAAACGGGTCCAATGAGAGTTTAGTTTAATTATTTAATTACCTAAAGCTCTCACAAAAGGGGAAAGGGGGACACATGTCTAAAGGCTATCACTTATGCTGCTTAATTCCTATTGGCTTGACCCGGGGAGGTCCAATGAGGCAAAGGCCAGACTTATTTAGCAGCTAGGGCTCGCCCAAGAGAGAGAGGGGGCTGATTTTTGCTTGGCATTGACACACACACTCTCACACTTGACCATGTGTGAAGGGAAACCACTCTATCTCCTCCCAAGCTTTAATGGAGAGCTCATCACCTACTCCAAGCTTGTGAGATAGAAGCCTACATCAACACTCTCTTGGCATGTGGATGCAAATCCAACCAAGATCCAAGCTTCAATGCATGCTCATCTTCTCTACCAAGCTAATTACTAAGCTAAGCTATGCTAATATGAGTGATTATGTGAGGAGATGTACTTCTTTCTCGTAAGTTACTTCTTTTTCCTCTCAATCTACTCTCATACCCTGCTAGCTCTCACCATCTTCGAAGGTGTGTGAGGTCTTGGGTCTGAGAACGGGGATAATTCAAGTTGTGTTTGATTAAGTGTTTTGCTTGGTGTATGAAGCTTCCATCTTCATTGCACTAGCTAGTCTTGAAGGAACACAAAGAATTGTATTGTACAATGTCTCTCTTGATGGGAGAAACCATAATACAAAGCCTTTTGGAGGGGGGACCGGCTCCATGCAAATCCGGTCCTCAACTGTTGTCAATAGCTTAATTGCTCTCTCTTTTGAAAGTATTTTCGATGCTATCTAACTAGGTGTTATGCTTTTTGTTGCTCTCTCCACCCAAGCACTCTTGTAATTCTCATTAGGAATCAACTCTAATGAAATGCCCACTATGTTCATGCTAAATTCCGCTACACATAAGATTTTAGGCCATTAAATGTTACAGGATCTATCTTTAGATGTTTTGAAAAAGAACAACTGATGTGTTTCTTCTAGCTTCCCACTCTCTTAACTTCATCCAAGAGTCCACTTTTATCTGAATAGCCCTCATGGCATTTTGATCGGGGTGGAAAAATACTTCTTCTAGGAAATAGACTTTCCTAGCTTCACTCCAAAAGTCTATCGACATGTCAAATAGAATACCTAATGCATAAATGTTTCTTGCTTTTGTGTATGCATTTGTGGACCATGGATAATATATTTTTGGAAAAATCCATGGTCGTTTTGCAATCTCTCCTTCCCCTGCTTCCTTTGCCTCCAAATTTTCAAAGTCTGATTGAGCGCTTGGATGCAAATAATATTTGATACGTGCTTAACTGGCGTTCTAAGAATCATGCCCCTATCAATGATGCTGACATGGGTTTTATTTGCGCGATTAATGTCTAACACTATGTTGAAAGGATGCAAGTTTCTATGCACTATACACATTGAGTCAGCAGAGCCGCAACACCATCAATTAAATTGTGTAATATTGTTGGCATCTACTCAATCACTGCTTTGATCCGTGTAGTCTTTATCTATGGTAAGTGTTGATTTGCCAGTGGGAGAGTCCTCCAGCCACATTGTAGCCTGTGCAAGTAGCATCTGAATGCTCCGTGGGCTAGCTGATGAGACAGGCGGCACATCATGTCCCCCAAGGTGCCCCCATTGTAGTATTAGAAGATTGTGATCTAGGTAGCCTCGTTGGTAAAGCCAATGCATCTTACAATGGAGGAGTGAATTATTTGCATTCCTTGCTCTGTCTAAAAGCTATCAAATTTTTCCTCACTCTCTCCCTTGTAGATTTTTCCTACATATGTAATGTGCTTTGGAAAGAAAGAAATTTCTTTAATGGTGTATAATGTGCATACACCAAAAGAGCTTGCTCCAGCCCTTGCACCTTCCACTAGGGCCTCGTGGGGAATGCTGATCAGATGAGTGCACTTAGCATTCAATGATGTGCGCATGATTGTGCTGGTGCCGCTAGCATCTGATCAACCACCCATAGCCGCTTACGCATATTGGGCCATCTTTAATCTCTCGGATAAGGAATCTTGGTCTTGAGCTTTCACCCACTTCATCTTGAACTTTTTCTCCTCACATAATTTGTCCCACAGCTCTATCTTTGTCATATCACAAGTTGGAGGGAGATCTTTATTTAAGTCTTTGCAAAAGACTTTCATATTCCCCAACACTGTCCTGACCTTGTGGTGGGGGTCAAATTCTTTGATCCCTGTAGGAATCAGCAACTCATATTGGCCTTCACCTTGCAGACTGCGCTGTGTGATCTCCCATATAGCGCTAATGAGGTCTTTAATGAAGACGTCACTTTCATTGATCTTCTATATGCGACCATTTGCATAGGATGATATTGCCAAAATATATTCTTTTTGAATGGCACACGTAATAATTTTATTTTGATGTGGCATCATATTTGCACTGGAAAATAAAAAACAATATAGTAAATTTACAGTTTCACGGGTGCACTGGCACTCTCACATTAGCTCAAGCAAACCATAATTGTGACTTAAAGACTTCAAAAAAACTTGCACGATTATATTGATACAAATCAAAAACCATTTTCACTTTAACATGCTATGTTTAATTGTGTAAAATGCAAAAAAAAACAAGTAACTCTTAAGAAAACCATCTAGATCAAACAATACACGTTGAAAACCCAAAACTTTTGAGCATATTGTGATAAACCAAAAAGCAAGAGTTCATATTTTGCACATTGCACTCTCACACTAGTTCAGACAAACCATACCCGTGACTTAAGACGTCAAAAAATTGTGCAAGATTATATTCATTTAGGTTGATAATCGTTTTCACTTTAAAGTGCTATTTTTAATCGTGCAAAATGCAATAAAAATAAGTAACTCAACAGAACAGGTTAAAAACCCAAAACATTTCCAAATATTTTGATTAAACATAAGAGGTGAGTTTATATTTTTCACGTTATGACTTCCAAAAAAAAAGATTCAGTAGAAGACATATGCCTCGTGATGTATATATTTTCAATCTCATTTTAGATCATTTGAAAACATTGATAGTATACAAACCACTCATAAATTTCAAAGAACGTCTTGCTCTTTTAAAAGATTAAAATGAATGTCTTACATGGAAAATGTATGCATGTACTATTTTAAATTGAAAGTATATTAGCTATTTGTAGACATAGAGAAATAGCATAGTGTGATCAACATTACTTATTTAAACGTAGCATTTAAAATAGAAATGATGATTGATGAATAAAACATTCTTTTGAATATGATTAGATAGTATGAATTTTCACAAGAACACTTAAAAACAACAATTTCAGACAATTCAACCATTTGTTTATGAAATACTCTTTACGACCGCGTTACCAACCAAGTATTTCTAAACTTAATACTTAAAAAAATAAATTGCACATGCACATACAAGTTATATGGAGTTCGTATGACCGACTTGAACGCCACATTTATGCAAAAGCAAATACTTCTAACACGACACTCAATTAGCCGTGTTACCGACCGAGTGTCGTCCAAATCTAAAGAGCAATGATGGGTTGCATACGAGCATCATATATCTGCGTTACCGATCGATGCCCATATGTTTTTTAGAAAAGGGGAAGGAAATTTGACTCACCATAACGATACTAGAATTTTAGCATTATCAACGTAGTACCCAGACAGTGAGCCAATACTTACCACAAGGACACCATATTCCCCGCATCAGAGAGGTGATGCCCCCATGGTAAGCAATGTTCCATAGAATAGGTTATGCACTCACTCACATTGTGTGGTAAGGTACCTTATTAATGTCGTGCAATATGACAAAAGGCACACTACCACACAAGGCATGTACATACACAACATACATCCAGGTCTTGTGATCAGGGTCTCTGCTATTGTCCTGCACCGTGACGTGAGCACGCTCCCACAGGACCCCCTATTTCTCTGTCTCTCCTCTTGATGTACCTACAAAGGCGGTGGTCTCTCTCTCTCTCTCTAGATATCTCTCTCTCTCTCTCTCTCTCTCTCTCTCTCTCTGTGTGGCTCAAGAAATAACACCCAACAAGTCCAGTCGAGGCCCTATATATATAGGTCCATCCAGATTTAGGGTTTTCCTAGCAGGCCCACATGGAAAACTGAATTAAAGGTTGAGCTTTTGGTGCGTTTCTAGGTTACTATCAACCGACTTGTTTGTGATCATGTTGAGTGTGATTATGTAAATATGTTAATAAGACCTTGTGATCACACAAAACTTTAGGTAATTGTGTAAATATTAAATCCCTATGCATCAACATAAGAGAATACTTGACTATATCTTGCATTTTGGAGATGTCATCTCAAATTGGAGGGTCTAGACACTGTCAAGCAGGTACATGGGTTCATCCATGGATTAACTCGTAAGCTTAATAATCATGTTAAAACCCAAGATCCTGGGACACTTGACGAATATATACCGCAAGATCCTATTCATGATGATCTAGATGAAAATAATTGCATAGCACCCACATGCTTGAAACTTCAAATGCACAAGAATCTCATAGTCCTAATAAGAGAAAATTTTGTCATGGCCTCATTTGATGTGTCCAAAAGGCCCAAGGGGCCTAGAGATGATCTATCAAATGAGGAGTTTTAAAAGGCAAAGAGAGATAAATTCTATTTTGATTGCTTGGGAAGTGATAATGGAAAAAAGGATTGTCCCAAGGGAAAATTTGATGCCCAGGCCGGGTGAGGAGAATGCTTTGTACATGGTGCAATGGCTTCCCTTGGAACTTTCTTTTCATTATTCCAATGTGGAAGTAATACATATTGAAGCAGTTCACGAGTGATGTATTATGAACTCTATGTAGCAACCAACTTTTGGACCATATGAGAATACATGAGTCTACCTAATGTCACAGAATGAGAATCTTGGTAGATGATGATTAATCTCACAATCTTATTAACTAAAAGTTAGTAAAACATATCAATCTTCCCCACCCCCCTAGTTTCCAGTGCCACAATAAGGTATGTATGATAAATGGTTGTGATGCTCATGTGTGGGATATATAAGTTAAGGGGATACCTCTTTAGATTTGAGGGTATAAGATAGCCTTGGATTTTCAAGCAATTAGTATGGATAAAGCATATGCGGTGGTAAGTAAGAAGTGGTTGTATGGATTAGAATCATCATTACATTAAAGCTATGAGCATAATATTCTAATGTTTGAAAATAATGATGTGCATGTGTTGTTGTTGAAGGAAAGGGATGTGCCTTTCTCACCACTTATCTATACAATCAAGCTTATGAAGCTCTCTTCTAATGAGATGAAATGGAAGAACTCTTTTTGTGTTACTCTTTGTGTCAATTTTTTATCAAATCTTGATAATAATGGTTGAAGATTCCTCAACACTGCATGCTCCTTTGTCTTCTCTTCCTTCTCTTGCTACTCCTCTATCACCATAACAAGCAATTTTTCCCAATAAATTAAAGGAACTTTTAACTGAATATAAGATGTGTTTTACCTCCTAGGTTACCACTAGCACATTTTGTGCAACATGTCATAGATGCAGTTGTGAGTAGTAAGCCAATTAGTAACCCAGCCAAAATAAAGACTCATTTTGGGGCTATTTCATTAGCTTGCTGACTACCTCGGTAGAGAGTTTATTCAATTTAGCTCTTCAACATGGACATCTCCCAATTTAATGCTAAAAAAAAAAGAAAAATAGTATGTATATGTGTGTATTATCATCGCCTGAATGCAATTACTATTAAGAATAAGTATATGTTGCCATGGATGGATGATTTTTTAGATAAACTCACTCATGCTCATATTTTCTTTTTAAAATCAACTCAAGTTCTAGACATTGTGAGTTTTTGGTTATGCATTTTGGCTTAACCACCATTGCTGCACCATCTACTTTCATGACGCTCATAGATAGTGTCTTCAAACCATAACTGGGCAAGTTTTTCATTGTGTTTCTTGATGACATCTTAGTGTATAGTACATCTGAAGAAGAGCACTTATAGTACTTGAAGGAGGTGTTTGATTTGCTATAGCAACATGAATTATATGATGCTAAGAATCCAAGTGGGATTTTTTGAAAACAAAAAATTACTTTTTGGGGCATGTAGTTTTTGTTGTAGGCATACTCAATCCAAATTGGATGCCATCCGTAACTAGCCTTCTCCAAAACAAATTGAGAAGAGCTCTAAATTTAATTGGCATTTGTAGAATTTAATAGTAGGTTTCTTAAAAACTATGCCAAAATTGTTGTTTTTATGGTGGATATATTCAACACCAAGGGAAAAACATTTTATTAGGGAGAAGCGTAATGTTGGCGGATACGCCGCGATGGACATCAGCACAGCGAGAACTCACCTAACAAGATTTGTCAGCTAAGGACGAAGCTCGACCCGCAGGCACGTGGAAGCAAGCATAGGGTGTCAACCTACACTCGACCGACTATTGACTACTTCTTACAGAGGTCTCAACCCAATGTCTAAGTTACAGCCTTCAAAAGTACATAGGAGGAGATTTCCTACATCGCTTCCAAGAGCCAAATACCCATCAGACGTTCTCGAAAGGCGATGAAACTTGAGAAAAATCCTATTAACACCAATAGGCCGCTCTCCCTAAGGTCTGTGACCCAAAACACTACCCAAAACACCCGGTGCAAAAACACGTAGGATGTCTGACAGGTTTTTTGCAGGTCGACGTTTCCAAAAACTAAGGTGCCTAATGTGTAGCTCTACTCAATACGAACGTGTGGATATATTGAAATGCGAAAACAGACACCATATGCTCACCGAATCACTAGAAATAGCTCGCAGGTCAATCTCACGAAGCCGGGCCGTACACGCGCAATGTAGGTGTTAGCGCATAGCTCTCTCCGGGGCAACATGCTCCACTTCTTTGCACTCGATTCCGACCACCAGTGTGTGCATAGCATCAAGATAAACTCAGAATTTCTCTCGTAAACAGAACACGCTTCTCACAGACACTTGATAAAAATCAACAAAAGGGTTTTTTCATTAAGGTCAAAATTTGGTATAAATACCTTCCAATTACAATATCTCAAGTTCCGAAGTAAAATCTTACTCAGTCTAATGGCAAAAATAATATACAAAATTGGAAACTTCTGCAAGCCCCAAGTGTTTACAAATGAAATTACAAGTTTTTTTCTTAATCAGGGAATGACTACATAGGATTTCTTTCTTTTCGTATTTCGCTAGTCTTTAGTTGAGTGTAGCCGCTAGTCTTCTGCTAACACTCCCCTCCTCCTAGTTCATGTCGTCCTCGACATGACAGTAGAGCTGCTGCTTCAGTGGAGGCCTTCGTGCAACTTCAGAACAGACTCATACCGCGCATGCTGGGGTAGTTAGGTAGGGACGTATATATCTGTATCGATGGTGAAGAAGCCGGTGTAGAAGGCTTCTTCAAAGGCTTGGAGGTGGTATGAGGGCAAGAACATTATTCGTTGGTAGAGGGCATGTATCACCTCATAGGAGGTTGAGCAGACAGTTCATAAGCACATCTATATGTATCTTGGAAGAAAAATATGTTGTTTGTTGCCTGTCTAGGTTTAAAGAACTCAAAAACTGCCAAAAGGGTTTTACATATCTTAATTCCCGAGCATAATGCAGGAGAGGTCAGGTAAGCCAGTGAAAAATTTAATGGCGCCTGTTAGGGTTTTCACCATGAATTGCTCACTCATTCTCTCGCCTGCCTTCAAGCCTGGCAGCTTTGGTTAGCTGAGCCACGTGGGGTGGCTTGTCTTCAACAATTCATGCTCCTTCCATGTCCGCATCCTTGGTAGAGGGCAAAAGCTAAGGTTGTCTCTGATTATTTTAGGCACCTCTACCAAATGTACTAAATAGTGCGGGTATTTAGTAAGCCATGCCTTCATTATTGTTGGGAGTCTACAATGAGTTTAACCCCTTCTGGTCTGGTGACATCTTCATTGTACAGCGGCACTGTCGGCTCCTCTTTGATCCTCTTGTTGATTGTAGCAGGCTCATATTTGAGAAGAGGATAGGGAAGAGAGGGTTGTAGCCATTCATGTCGAATGACATTTGCATCTAATTTATGAATTGTCATCGACTTTAGTATCCTCTGCTCCCACTGCCTCTCTTATTTTGTGGTGTCTTTTATAGCTGCTTCTATGGCTTTCTGTAGATTGTCTTCCTCTTCTTGTGCCAGATCCCGGGGCTCTTGTACTGATCCCTTGGGAATGTCCTCTTGGTAGAAATGAATAGTATTCAATCCACGTAGATTTTTTCTACTATTCTAAGATTTTTTCACTCCAGCTAGAGCTCATTTCTACTATTCACTTGTGAGAGAGAGCTCTAGCCACCTAGAGCGCACAGGACTTCCAGGCAGCCGATACGCTGCGCACAGTCCTCCGACGACTACCAGATATGAGAGGTAGACTCAGCACCTTATGCTCTTTATGTATATGTGATGTTTTGTCGCAAAAACTAGCATAGAACTGCAACGAGGTTTGTAGGGTAGAGACCTGTGAACGTAGATAACCACCTAACAGCTAACCCAATACCAACAAGACTTCATAGGGGGTTTACCCTAGCCTAGGAGACCAATCTTGGATTCCCGAAAGAGGCAAGAAAGCAACGGGAAAACCCTAACTTCTAGAGCCCTGCAAGAAGCCACAAAGAGGAAATCCGGCAAAAGTAGCCCGAATCATACCAAAATTCATGGGTAGGCGCTTCTCAAAGAGCTCTACAAGGCTACATGGGCTACATGGCCAAAGGTGACCAAAATTAGGCCTAAGCTTTAGAAACGGCATCGGAAACGCAAAGCGTCACTTGGCTCTCACAACCAAGTGAGACGTCCGTTTGCCACCAAACTTCGCATTGACCCTAACTTAGATTTCTACTATTCACTCATTGAGTTTTGCATTGACCCTATGAGCTTTTTCTAGCTTTTGTTTTATCTCAGCATTCTCTGTTGGCAGCGTTTGTGAATTATCTTCTAATCTTTCTTGAAGCTTCAGCAATTCTTCTTTCAATGACTTGTTCTCCTCTTCCAATCGGCTTTGTATCACCATTGATCCTTCTACCATCATCACTCTCTGCTTCTTTTCAAGCATCAGCTCTTTTTGGAGTTCTATCATTTGTTCTTCAAACGCATCTTTTTCTTGGCTCATGCTAGTTGCAACTGCAGCTCTTGCCCTGCCCGGGGATGCTCTCAACCTCTGAATAGTTTGCTCTTTTACTTTGATTTGATCCTTGAGCTCAATTACCTCATCTTGGATAGCTTCATATGAGATTTCAGCCCTGTCCTTAGCTTCTTTCAAGCTCTCTACTTGCTTCGACTCTTCCGCTAACTGTAGGTTGAGCTCATCCCTTTCCTTCTCAGCTTCATAAAGAGCCTTGCTGACTTTCTGGTATTCCTCTTCAGAGTTTAGTAGTTTCTGATTGCTTTCCCGGCTTTGATTTTCTAGCTCTTGACATTTCTGTAGTGCTACTTCTAATTGAGCTTGTACCTGTGCTTGGCCATGCAACTGCTCCTGGTTTTGCCTCTGGAGTGTTTCCACTTATGTTTTCACATTTTCTTCACTCAACCTCAGCTCTTCGTCCTCTATTTCTTTATCCATTGATCTTGCTCTCAATCCTTGCAGTTTTTGTATAACTTCTTCCCAGTCTTCCTCTTGTGGTTTCAAATCTATGGTGTCTGTTGCATTCTTCTTAAGCTCCACCAAACAAGTGCTCAATGTGGATAATTGATAATTCAAATGTTTTCTGAGCTGCCTCCTCTCCGGTGTATCCAACAGCTAGTAGATCCAAGAATATTCCATAATTACTTGCTTATGGATCTTGCTTCTCAGTCTTGGGTTCAAAATCGGCGTGCTACTCTTTCTCTTTATTCTCCTCTTCCTTGGAATCTTGTTGCTTTTCAGATTTTCTCAACACTTCAGTTTGTCGAGGGTGAGGAGGACTAGGAGAAGGTGGTGATGGTGCAGGACTTGGCTCACGGCTTGATGGTGGGGTTGATGACTTCTTTTTGAAGTCTCGATCTGCTTTCTTTTTCCTCCCCTTCCTGCTCTTCTAGCAGCTACCACGTCACATCATCAACCTCTTCGTCAGTAAATGGTATGACTGGAATGTTCTCAGCTGCCGCATCTAGGATCTCAAAATTCTTTATGTAGTCTTTGAAGCAATCCCTATTTGCCCTTCAAGAAGATCCAAACATTTCCTCAAGTGAGGGCTTCCATAATTCATTTAGATCTCCTTTTAGCATTCATTGGGCTTTGAAACTTTCCATCAACCTTTCTAGCCGAGCAGCCTTCTGGGATTTGGTCTCCTTTGCTGGCATCTGAAGAGTAGCTTTCTTTCCTTTCTTTGGCTGAGTAGGCTCTTCTTCCACTGTCTATAGCTTTCTCTTTAGTCTGGTGGTTATCCTGGGAGTGGTAGGTCGTTCCTCTTCCTTGTCATTCTGTGATGGGGGAAGAGGACACTAGCCCTTAGCATGTAAAGCTTCATATATCACCTTTGTAAGCATCTCCCCTTATGCAATGTGTGTAGGATTTGGGTTTCCCATCCTCACAATGTTGTACTGTAGGTACGCCGCATAATCTATCTCTCCTGGCTTGTTTGTCTTCATTGCCCATGTAAATGTCGCTCCAATTTCTGTCGGTGGTGCAGTGTACTTTTTAGGCCTCTTTGTGCACATATGGAAATAAAATATCTCTCCTGGCTTGCTTGTCTTCATTGCCCATGTAAATGTCGCTCCAATTGCTGTCGGTGGTGCAGTGTACTTTTTAGGCCTCTTTGTGCACATATTGGTTCTAAACTTGGCACATGGTTGCCACCATTGGATCAACAATATCCTCGAAGGTGTAGTTCTTCTTGATTTCTTTGTATACCTTTACCTCTTCTTGCCTCTTGTTGACATTGTCGCCTTTATTAGAGAGGTTCAATGCATTTGCGATCACTTTTGGCGTGATTACAATCACTTTGGTCTTTCCTTGCAGATCTGTCACTTTGGCTATGCCGTTTTCTTTGATTGTGGTGATGAATTCCCAGACTCTCTGGATGTCAATTCCTGCTGGCAATGCCTCTAAATAATTGTGTAAGTACAGCTTTTCCAAGAGAGACAATATACTTGGATTTCTCATGAACTCGTTGAGTTCCTGCGGTATCATTGGCAGCTCTATGGCATTGCCTTCTGGGTCCTTGAACAGGCCTTGGCATATCCTGAGGTCGTTTGCTTCCAGTACTAGGTTGCTTTGTAACCAAGTGGTAATGGGCTTTATGGTTCCTGCTGGTATTACAAATGGCTCCACCATATCTAGGTAATCTTTGTTGGTCATTCTTTTCTTCTTTGCTGGTGACTTAGCGGTTGCCATGGATCTTGTTGCACTCAGTAGTCCAAAGTTAGATTTCTTTACAGATTAGCTGATAAACTGAGTTTTAACTATCCAATTGACTTGAAAATTGAAACATGAGCTCAAGAGGGACTAAGGGTGGCCTGAAAATAAAAACAGTAAGAATTGTGATTCAAATTAAGCCTGAAGACATACTACGCGTAGGATGTCTTTATCCTCAGAATGACTTGAAACTTGTCATGATGATAGCCTATGACCTGTGCATCACATCTATGTGCTTGGATTTTGATTTGGACACCAAAAAGTGAAATTTTGGGCTATTTTAGGCTTTTGGTTCACAAATGAGTAGGATGTCCTGTAGTGATAAGTAAATGTTGTCCAAATGGCTTGAAAATTGATATGTAGGCTTCTTGTAGCATGATGGTTCCATTTATGATGTCAAACTTTGCTTAGTAGGTCAATATGACTCTGGAGACGTACTACACGTAGTATGTCTTTTTTGCTCAGAATTGCATGAAATTGGTCAGTATGATAGGGCATAGCCTGTAGATCATCACCATGGTCTTAGATTTGAATTTGGATACGTTTTGAGGGTAGGAAGACCATTTCTCATGTTTGGGACCCTTAAATGTACATCTATGGAGCTATGAGGCCAAAAAGTGATTTGTTTGGCTAGACACTTGGTGGGTGGGCTTGTAATAATGTGATAAACATGCATGAAGGCCAAAAAATCCATATGGAGGTCATTTCAATCTTAGAGACATACTACGCGTAGTATGTCGTTTTTCATGATTTTGTAGATATGCCCTCGCAGTTAGCTTTGAAATGTTATGAAGAGTGTGTGGTTCAAGTTTCACTAGATTTGGATCATTTTGATAGGTCTGTGACCATTTAATGCCTCTATGATTTGACTTTGTGTTATTTGATGCATAAGAGGTCAACTTTTGTCCAAATGGGGTGAAACTTGAGGGATAAGCTGTAAATGACATGTAGAAGCTGTGTGTATGGTTGAATGATGAATTGGGTGCCCAAACATGGCCTTGAGACATCCTACACGTAGAATGTCTCCTGTGCATTTTGTTGTAACCAGTCCTACTTACATGTGCATATGACCTCCCTAAGTCCCTTTGTGCTTTATTTCAATTTAAAAAATCAAATGGTTAGTTAGAAACTCCCTTCTTCGCTTTCGGAGCCTCATAGGTGATTTCTGACTCTTGGAGCGCTTTTCCGCAATGAAATTTCTTGATGATGACCAGCATAGCTCTATTATCCCTTGGGGAACCTTGCCATGTGATTCTTGTTGGTTTTGGATTCACTTGAGCTTCGTTTGGCGATTTGTCGCTTTGGAAGCGCCCATGATTGCGTTTGCATGCCCCCGATGATTTGTAGTGGTCTACCACCATAGAATTTGGTTGTTGAAGGTCTTGGTAATCCGCTCGCGAAGTTTGGTGGCAAACGGACGTCTCGCTTGGCTGCGAGAGCCAAGTGACGCTTTGCGTTTCCGATGCCGTTTCTGAAGCTTAGGCCTACTTTTGGTCACCTTTGGCCATGTAGCCCATGTAGCCTTGTAGAGCTACATTGGCTACTTTTGCTGGATTTCCTCTTTGTGGCTTCTTGCAGGGCTCTAGAAGTTAGGGTTTTTCCCATTGCTTTCTTGCCTCTTTTGGGAATCCAAGATTGGTCTCCTAGGATAGGGTAAACCCCCTATGAAGTCTTGTTGGTATTGGGTTAGCCGTTAGGTGGTTATCTATGCTCACAGGTCTCTACCCTACAAACCTCGTTGGAGTTCTATGCTAGTTTTGGCGACAAAACATCACATATACATGAAGAGCATAAGGTGTTGAGTCTACCTCTCATATCTGGTAGTCGTCGGAGGGCTGTGCGCGGCATATCGGCTGTCTGAAAGTCCTGTGCGCTCTAGGTGGCTAGAGCTCTCTCTCACAAGTGAATAGTAGAAACGAGCTCTAAGTGGAGTGAAAAAATCTTATAATGGGGGTCCCACAACCATTTTTCATGAAATTTGACATGTGCTCCTAACTTTTCGCGAGACGCGGTTTAGACTCGAAAAGTTGTCCATTTGGACTCCATTTGCCCAGTTTCTGAGAATTTTGACGATTCGGTCAAAGTCTTGCCACAACAAGCCTCCCACTTCATTCTCATAATTGCACCCCTACTGCACCCTGTGTTGTTTTCTAGTCACTGATCATCCCCATCTTTTTTGTTTTTCATTACGATCGCATTTCACCTGCTTTTTGTATTTTTTAAGTTTTTTTGCCAATAATTAGTAACTTTAGAAGGAAAATAGCAAAATCAACCCATAAGAAACCCCAAAAATCAAAATAAATCAAAAACTTCACCCTGACACATTATGTACACTCACATGTAATTTTTATGGCCGGATTTCTCCGTTCTACCAATATTTTGTCCAAAAAGTGGCTATTTTTATATATATACATACACTTATTGGCCCCAATTTGGAGTTTGGCCTCATATCTCTATAGATTAATGATGTATAAGGGCATATGTACTTTGGTTAGTCCAAAAAATTTCACAATCAAACGTAAAACCCTAAAAAATAGTCAAAACATGCCCTTTTTGCTGCTTTTTACTGTCATCGGGTTCGCATTGAGAATGCCTCCACCCCTCCTAATCGGAGTCCTCTCGGACGACAAGATATCTCCTCGGGGTATATTCTGTGCATGGGTTAAAAAAACGTGCTAATGCATGGCCTTGTAACATGACCCTACCTGATCCATACGCGGTCAATGCATGGTAAAAGTAATGTTGTGCGAGAGGAGGGAATAAGCAAGACGCTTATTGGCATTTGACGTCGAGGTTTTCTGTTAGTTGTTGGTTTGGTTGGAAAATTTTCTTTGCAATTAAAAGTTGTACTTCTGCCGCTCTTTGTTTGATCGTCTTCTTGCGAAGGTACCTTCGTTTTCCGCTACTGTAGGTATGACCGTTGTGGTCCCCGTGGAGAGAATTATCATGGCTGATGTGGCAATAATCTTTGTCTCTTTTGCTTGCCATTTGTAGCTTTGTTTTGGAGGTGTTTGTAGGTTTATGGCATCTTTTTTGGTTGTTATGGCGGTTCTTTTGATCGGCATCCACACAGATTGATTTGCCCTTGTTGGTCTGGAAGCTAGTTTTGCTTGTACTGAAGGGAGTTCCTGTAGCATCGCCTTGGGTATCCAAATGCGTTTTGCATGTAGTTGGCGATTGAGCATGTTCTTCGGTATCCATATCTGTTTGGTGTTTGATTAACCTGGTTTTTCGGAGGCTGTCTGCTATTGCACTGTGGTTTGTAGGGTCGTTCACATAGATCTTTCCGTACCCATACTTGTTGTTTGCTTATTGCTGACTTTGATTAATTCTTTACCGCCTATGGTATCTCATTTTCTGATTGAAGACAGTCGGCTTTCATGTTTATCCTTCGTAGGTATCTTTTGCTAGTTAAGTGGCACCCATCTATTTTTCTCTTGACCAAGTGATTGTGGCACCATTATTGGATTCTTTCGGGTTGTTTGAGAAAAGGCTAACACGTGGTGTTCTTGTGCTTGTTGAATTCTGACTGTATGCGAACTCCAATCTATCTGCACATTATATTCTTTCTACCATGGTTGTCTCAACAACATTGGATGTAGTGTGCTCGCATCCTCAACCACATAAAACTTGTGGGGATAAACATTCTGATGTACTTGTATATGCAATATCGTTCAACCCAATGTGCTTAATGAATTTGAGGCACTGCTTTCTAGCGCTTGTTCTCAATAGGATGGAGTTGATCTTTGAGCTGGAGCTGATTATATAATTTGCAAGAAATTAGATTTTCTTGAGCTCCAGAATCAAGCAATGCCGTCGATTCAACTTGATTGCTACCCACTTTGACTGCAATTATTGGTTCCACTGTGTCTTCACCAAAACTCGTTAATTGAATAGCATTTATTCGAAACAGTCATCCACTTTGTTGTTGTTGTCGTAGAAGGCTTCTTTTTGCAATGCGTTCTTTTGCTTCTGCTTGTGCTTCTTCTCGTACCCTTTGTTTCTCCTTCATCCGTTGTTTTTCTTGATGGATTTGTTGAATCATATCCTGTGTTAGTGGTAAATGATACTTTTTTAACCGACACCCACTAATCCAATTTGGCATTTCTTCTCCTGCCAATGTAGCAAGTTTGACAGCTCCACTTTGTGATAAGTCACTAATCACAAAGGGTCCCATCCCTCGCTTTTTAAGTTTCTTGGCATGTTGCTTCAAAGTGTAAACAAGTACATAATCACCTATTTAGAAATCTTTCGTACGAACATTCTTGTCAAAAAATTCAGTTTGTCTTCTCTTCAGAGCGTAGATCGAAGCTACAGCTCTCAGTCAAAGTTCATCTAGCTTTTCAAGATCATCTATTCTTGAAGAGAGTTCATGGCCTGTCCATTCTAAGCGTTTCGCTACTCGTAGAGTTGGAACTAAAAATTCTATGGGTAATATATTTAGTCCAAACACCATGTTGTATGGTGTGGTTCCGATTGATGTTTTGTAAGCTACCCTGTATGCCCATAGTGTTGAGTGTAATTCTTGATCCCAGTCTGTCCTTGATTTTGATACAATTTTAGTCAAAACAGTGCATAGGGTTTTATTTGTGGCCTCAGCTTGTCCATTTGCATGTGGATGATATGGAGCAGATTTCTTATGTATGACCATGAATTCCTCTAGCAGGTATTCAATGACTTCATTAAGAAAATGTGTTCCTCGATCACTGAAAATTTATATTGGTAATCCGTATCGTACAAAGACATTCTCATACAAAAATTGTGTTGTGGTTCTTGCGTCTCCTTTTTGTGTTACTTTGGCTTCAGCCCATTTTGTGAGATAGTCAGTAGCCACAATGATATATTGGGTATGGGTGCGATATGCAGGGGGTGAAATAGGTCCCACAAAATCAACTCCCCATTTCGCAAATGCCCGTGCTCCCATCATTGGCCGTAGTGGCATCTCATCTCTCTTTATCGGCACCTTAGTGAGCTGACATGCATCACAACGATTTATAAACTCCTCATCATCCGTGTGAAATGTAGGCCACTATATCCCTGCGGTTAAGACAATTTTTGTCGTCTTATCACCTGAAAAATGGCCTCCAGTTATTCTTCCATGTGTGTGTTCTAGAATCAGCAGGTATTCACTTTCACTTACACAGATTCTAAGTTGATTGTCCTTTCCTAGCTTGTAGAGTTGTTTTTCAATTAAAGTAAAGTCTTGAGCCTCCAACTCTATAGCCCTTTTTCGCGCTTTTGTTATGTTTTCAGGAAATGTCCTTGTTGTTAAGAAATCAATGATATATTGACTCCATGTAGGTCCAATGGTTGCTTGAAAAAATGTCGCGTGATCCACGGGTCGTTTGACACTACATATAATACAATTGTTAACATAAACATGTGTGTCGGCATACATAGTTGGCCAATAAACTCCTAAGTGTTTCAAACTTTTGTGTGTTTTCATTGTTGACCAATGAAATGCACAGTCTTGGATGTGTGCTTCTTCAAGATAACACTCGAATTCCTCTGTATTTATACATAATCGTAGAATTTGGTCCGAGCCTAGATGGTACAGTGGTCCTGCAATCAATTGAATTTTTTTTTTTAGTCAAAATGTTTGTTGTTTGGATCTGTCTTTCTTGTTATCAAATCTACTTCCAAAGGAAAGAATGCTAACAATTTCCTGAGACCATTTGGGTATCATTTCAATATTGAAAAGATAAGCATCAGTTATGTTATCATCTACTCCTTCATGAGCTTCCCCGTTTTGTAGCCTTGAAAGATGATCCGGTGAAAGATGATCTGCTCGTAGATGAGTTTTATCCTTTTTTACTACCACTGTGAAGTAAAACTCTAACAATATAATAAACCATCGTACAATTCTCCCAGTATTGCATGGTTTATTTACTAGATACAAAAGAGCTTGATGATCTATGAAGAACACAAATTTGTTTGCAAGCAAGTAATGCCAAAATTTCTTTACAGCATAGATCATTCCTAATCCCTCTCTTTCAGTGGTGGTGTAGCTATTTTCTGCACTATTTACCTATCGGCTCGCATAACAAACTAGGAAATCCATTGTTCCGTCTCAAGGTTGAGCCAGAATACTCCCAATTGCGTATGCAGAGGCATCAATGTGAACATGAAATATCTTTTTATAATCTGGTGCTTTAAGTATAGGTGCTGATACAAGGTTTTTGTTAAGCTTTTGGAATGAATTTTCACACTCCTCAGTCTAATCAAAACTGACTAATAAGCGATATAGTGGTTGTGCAATGACCGCATACATATATATGAATCTTCGATAATATCCGCAGTGTCCCATGAAATATTGTACTTGTTTGACATTAGTAGTCCTGGGCAAGTCTTCTATGACTCTAATTTTTTCTAGGTCAATGGTTATGCCATTTCTTGAGACAAAATGTCCTAAGATGTGGCCTTGCCTTACCATAAAAATGCACTTTTCCGGGTTGAGATAGATTCGATATGTTCTGCACTTTTCAAATACCCTTTGTAAATGGTCAATATGTTATTTTCATATAAGAGAGTGGACATAGAGATCATCCATATATATTTCTAAGAATATTCTGAGGTATTCTTTCAACGCTTGAGTCATTAACCTTTGGAAGGTGGCTGGGACATTGGTTAGGCCAAAAGGCATAACTCTATACGCATATATTCTCCACTCTGTGGCAAATGATGTTTTGTGTTGATCCTCTATTGCAATTTCCAATTGGTTATACCCCAAAAACCCATCTAAAAAGTAATAAGCTTGTTTTCCTGCTACCCTCTCAAGCACATGTTCCATGATTGGCAAGGGATAATTATCCCTTATTGTGGCTGCGTTCACTTTTTTGAGGTTCACACACACACACGCAGCTTTCCGTTATTTTTGGGGACAACCACAATGGGTGACACCCAATCTGTATGCTCGATCTCAGGGATGAATTCAGCATCCATCAGCTTTTCAATCTCTTCTTTGATTCGTTTAGCGAATGTGTCATTATATGTGGAAGGATGATGTTTGCTTGGTTTGGTATCTGATTTTAAAGGAATTGTATGTTGGCATATCGAGGGATCAAATCCTTTGAGTATTTGTAGGACCATGCAAACACATCTTTATACTTCTTGAGGAGTTGTGTTAGCATTTCTTCTTCCTCCGACTCTAAATCAGTGGCTATATAGAGACTGAGGCTTTTCGCCTGGCGCAGCGAGGTCAATTCGTTTTGCATTTTCCGGCCCATTGTAAGATTCCTAGTTTATTCTTTCCCTTACTGGTGGTGTCATTATGAATTTTCTGTCTTGGATGGTGACTTTTTGATAGTGGGATGGTACATTCATGTTTCTTTTTTCTGAATCCACCTTACCGTCACTTTCTCCCTCAGTAGTCCATACCTCTCGTAACGAGTCTTCTTGTTCTGGTGAGTCTACATTCTCATTCCCTGCTGGTATAAGGTTTACCATGTAATAGGGTAGCACATCATAGACATCCTTATCGCAAAATTTTGTCGTTGGGCTATCTGTAATGGTATAGACATCCAATTTTGCTAGTATGTATTCCCATTATAGAGGTTCTAAGGCATCTTCGGGAAAAGGTTGCGAAATATATTCCTTGTCCTCAATAGCTCTTTCTAAGATGCATTCCTCTCTTTTCAAGCTTTCACAATGTGAAGCTCCGCACATCCATAGCTCTTTTTCTGCCCTAATCATGTTGGGGGTTCGGACCCTGTCAATGTAGCCAAATCAAACTCTTCCACTGGTGTTTGGTTCACATCCTTGTAACTATGGTCCTTTAGGTATATTTGGTTGTGGTCTCCCCGCGCCTAAGGTATATGTGGTCATAACCCCAATCCTGTACCATCTTTAATTGTCTCATGAATGGTCTTCCCAAGATGATCTTGTAATTGTTCTTTTTGTCGAAATCAACTATTGCAAATGTATGCTTGTACTCAATTCCGCAAGAGGTGACAATTACTTTCTCTAAAAGTCCTAGAGGCTTTTCCATGAACCCATCTACCACTTGCAATTTCATCCTGGTTGCTCTCAAAGCCGGTTTTTCCCATTTTTCCCAAATTTCTTTGGTGGTGATAGCTACTCCTGCTCCATTGTCAAGAGTAGCTTTGGATACTACTCCCTAGAATTCTACTGGTAGTGTGGTATTTTCATCTTCTACTTCGCAATATTCTCCAACCTTGTTTAAAGGTACAGGCCTAGTGTTTGGTCGAGGCTTGTCCAGTTCTCTGATCCCTTCTTGAAGCTTCAAGGTAGGGTCTTTTACTCCAAATTTTTCTAAGCATTTGCCTACGGTGGTCCACATATTTGGTCGTAAACTCAGGAGTTTGGCTAACGTGATTGTGCATGCCACAGGTGTGGAAAATAACTCAATCAACCCTTGTGAATCCATTACTCTGTTAAGAGAAAGTCTTTGAGATGGGATTGCTCTCACCTCAGACTTAGCTTCATACTCCCCTAGGTAAGAGGGTAGAGTTTTTAGAGAGTCTGGTTGGCTGTGCCCCGAACTAATTGAACCCTGGTCCCCCCCATGTGAATGCATATCAAAGTTCATTTGTGATCTTTCCTCAAACTCTTCAATGGGAGGCTAGGTAAGATCTCATTTGTCTCCTTTCTAGTGGTATTTATTTGGTGGTTCACCCTAATAGCTTCATTTGATTTCTGGATTTGCTTCCACAGGTCATCTAGACTGCTACAATCCTTACCCATTTCTACCAATGTTTTAGGCTAGAAACCATCAATTGTCTCATCTATTGTATTTGGCACTATGATAGGTTCTTTCCTAGACTCAGAGACAGTCATCGTGAGTCTCTCCTTCGTCTCTACTTGTTTCTCTAGAGTTGGTTTGATAGGGGTTGAAGGTGGTACCTCGTGCCAACTTGTAGGTTTACCAAGCGGATTTTTTATCAAGGATTGGGCTGTTTCAATCATCTTTTGACACATTTCCAACCTCTGTTTCTCTATTTCTGCATATGGATAAGTCATCCATCTTTGCTCTTGGTTTTGGTTGTTTTTTAGTCTGGCTTCGTATGCTTTTAAAAGTGCGTCCAACTGCTCATTTACTTTTTCTACTAGCACTGATCCTCCCGATCCTGCACTTTTGGGCTCTACTATTTCCTTGGATCCTTTTGTTGCAGCAGCATGTGAACTTAAACTAGTTAGATCCTCTAACCGCTCCAATCTATCCTTTGTGTGTTTTAACTCCTCGGATAGAGCCGTTTGCTCTCGTTCTCTCTTGGCTTTCATACGCACCTTTCTAGCTTTCTATGTGCTTCTCTGATTTTTCATTTCTGCACTTGGGGCATCGGTCTTTGGCTCTTCAATTATGGGCTCGTTTGTGATTCTTTGAGCTTGTGCCCGTGTCATTGCCTGAATCAGTATTACTGTCTCGTTTTCTGACCCTCCACTGGAAGGCACTGCTTAGTTTTTGCTCCTTTGCTCGGGTTCTTAGGGCAATCAGGAATCAAGTGAGTGATTCCACACTCGGTGCAATACACATTGACTCTAATGATTTCATCATGAGGACAGTCCCTTAGCCAATGATATCTGCCACACTTGTAGTAGGGTCCCTTAGGCTATTGAGGTGCTCCTTGAGCTCCTCTCTATTGGTACGCATGACTCTGCCCGCCCATGCCTCCGTTGGCTATGAACAATAGTGTTCGTTCATCCAAGCTGTATCTTCCTTGTCCTGCTACCTGTGCAGCTGTTGGTGATCCTGTACTTCCAATCATGCTCCAAGATTCTGGCATTGTGGTTTCTTCCGGTGGATAATAGACAGCATTTTTTGTATATCCATTGGAATCATCGTAATATGCATGCATATGTACCAAAGCCTTCTCTTCTCGTTCGTTTACCATTGGTGTGTATCTTATGTCAACCGATCGTAATCCTGGTAGGGGTGGTTGTTGCCCCAATACTGGTTGTGGTCTTTCAACACCTACAGGTCCTGGTAGGTTACCTGCTTGATACCTAGGCATCGGTGGAACTTGAGGAGATGCTACCTGAGCTTGGGGAGCATAAGGTCGCTCTTTCACATATCCCTTGTTATAATAACATTCTTCCGTCACATGGTTTGTCCATTTTTGTTCGATTGCACACCACTTTGGCTGCTTAGCCTGAGGCTTGGCATACATATTAATTTTTTTGAGCACTTCCTCCACAAGCTGCTCCTAGCTTACAACTACCTCTCCTTTCGGTGCTGTCATAGCGGACTTGTTTCCACTTTGTTGTGAGGATGAATCGTCATCAAGATCCTTGAATTCACCCTCCTTGTAGACCGCACAATTGTCTACAAGGTAAAGAGCCTCCTTAGTTAACTCATTTAACGTTGTGCTCCTCTTCATATGTAAGTCCTTCTGGAGATCTGTGTTCCTTAGTCCTTGAATAAATATAAGCATAAGTTTGGATTGGGTTGGCAGTTCTTTCACAGGGCAGAACTTCACATATCTTTTTAGTCGTAGGGCTGCCTTTAGCACAGATTCCCCTTCTTTTTGTTTGAATTTATGGATTTGTGAGACTGTATTATGACCTATCCCCCTTTGTGAGAATTCCTCAATAAACTCGTCAAAAACCTCCTCCATAGACTCAAAATCTCTACGCTCCACAGAGTCAAACCAAGTAGCGGAATCCTCTTCTAGGGTAAGTCCAAACCCTGCAAATTGAGTAGGGAATTCCAAAACTTCTTCAGCTCTAATTACATGCACAAAGGCTGTTACATGATCCCTAGGATCTCTGTTTCCTGTCTATTTCTTGTTTACCCATTTTTGCACCTGAGACGGTCTAATTCTACGATGGTCTACGAATCTCATCATTGGTTCTCCTCGTCCTACTAGATATACCTCCTCTAGTCTTCGGTTTCCGGGAGGGTTCCTCTCCCAGAGGTGCTCCTAAGCCATAATTTCTTACGATTCTTGCAAGAGGTGGTTCGTCTCTTCGAACTCGTTCTATGGGTTGCCTTCCGGGCTCTGCCGACTCTTGAGTTTTTGGCTTACTCTCGCCTTGATACTGTGAATAAAATGGTGGTTCTGGATAACCATCTCTTTTTCGGTCTTGTTCTAATGTCACACTTTGTTGAAGCCATGCCTGCAATGATGGTTGGGTTTCTTGTTGGTTCTGGTAGTTGAACGTCTCTTGTCGGTTAGAATGTGATGTTGTCTCGTACTCCTCTGAAAATGGGTTTGTTGACTTGCTAGGGGTACAGGTGGACCTTGGTACTTCTTCGGGGGCATATGTTGATGTTTCTGGAATTGTTGCCTTTTCTACCTCCTCTAGGAGATTTTGTTTGTATTCTCGCTCGTACCTGTCAACAAGAATAATATCCTTCCACATAGAAATTTCATAAGAGAACAAGTAAAGAACCTTGTCTTTGCTTAATTCATTTGGGTAGGGTTCTTTGCATCGAAAATAAGAGACTACTCCCTCACTCTCATGCTTGTAAATCCCCACATTCTCATTATAGGTAGAGACCCTGGTTGTTTTTTTATCATACATAAAAAGAGCTCCAGGTCGATCAATTTTTGGAGGCGGCTCTTGAGCCTTTGATACCATTTTTCCTTTTGCCACATTATCTCCATACCTGTTATAATCCTCAGGGTTGCTAACTATCAGATAGTGGTTCCCCTTTTCATCTCGGAATCTATCTCCATCATCATAGACTTGAATTATCTCTAGTCTCTGAGAAGCCCGCTCCTCTATACAAATAAACTTGCGTCCCTGATAGTCAGAATAAACTAGGGCTCCCCGAGAGATTGTTCCTTCTAAGAAGATTATAGTGAACTTGGCATTGTTCAAAGGGTTTTGGGAGGTGATTCCTCCTAGCATTGGTCCTTCACCAGAGAAACCTCCTGGCTGTTGACTACCCATCATGAAGAAGGACTTATCTGATGAAGTGTCAGTATCACTACCTTCCTCAATGATTGGGGCTAAAGGATCTAGCCTTGCTTGAGTTACACTCTCCTCAGTGGATACTAAGCTTCCTTGATCACCTGCCCCTTTTTGGTCTCTAGGAATGTGTCTTCCTGATCTTAAATTCATCACACTTAACAATGCAATTTATCATAAATCCAACCACTCACATGGCAAGGGATCATTTTTTGCACAACTTCTTGCCTTGCCGCCTGAATAGACCCGTACACAAGCGTTTAATTTCGGCAATTGAATCAAAGCATTTAATCACCAGAGGTGGTCTTAGTAATGATTGGTATAACTAGAGGGTTAACCTCAACCACTATTGTACTCTATACACTTCGGATGTTCTTGATTAGGTCTGCTAATCTTGAACTGTACACCACCCAAGTATTTATCAGTCTAGAGGTAAAGTCTTAATTCCGTCTTTGCTCCGTCAAAAGGTCAAACAAAGTCCAATTTCACTTCTGGAAGAAGTTTCGGAAACCTTAAGTCAATTAGAGCCTCCTGGTAGGTCCACTATTTAATTTTGTCCAAGAAATGACTCTATAGACATCCTACATGTAGGATGTCTTTTTTGCTCTGTTTCAGCCAAAAATTTCAATGTGGCTTTCCCTTGATGTGCTGAGCTCACCGGTGTGTTTATTGTTTGGTTTGGACACCTATAAGCAAGCTAGCTGATCAGAATTCTGTTTTAGAAGCCTAATGTCAGTTCTGATGATTTCACCGATCCAATCAGCTCCAAATTGGACCAAACTTGACTAGGAGGTTTGTCTAATGCTATATGATAGCTTGGTATGTCTCAAATAGGAATTTGGACTTTTCTTCATGCATTAGACATACTACGCATAGGATGTCTTCTGCAACATAATTTGACCAAACTTAGCCCACAACCTTTCCTTGGTTTGCAGAGCTCACTGGTGTGTTTATATTTGGGTTTGAATGTCAAAAGATCCCAAATTTAGCTTTTTTGGCCTTTTTTAGTCAAAAATGCTAAAGTCTGCTTAAACCCCAATTTTCTCACCCAATTGAGATGAAACCTTTCTCATGCACTCAATAAATCATGTAGATCATGCTCATGAAGACATCCTATGGTTTTGGTCTTAAAATTATGCCTTGGCACAATTGGGTACGATGTTTGGCAATTTCTTTCTTTTGGCCACCACCTATCAAGATATGGTTAATCTTCCACTTTCCAGGTGAAAATAGGGTAAAACCTACCTTCTAAACACTCTGTCCAACTCAGATTCTCCAAATTCCTGTCAGATCACCCTGTAGACATACTACACGTAGATGTCTACTGCCTTAAATTTTAATTTTTCTTTGTCAGTGGGATTCCTTATGCTCTGCAGCTCTCTCATAAATACTCACAGAAACTTTTGGACTTCACTTCAGCTTCTAAACACTCATTTTCGTCTTTTACAGCTCTTTGATGAGCCTAACAGCAAATATAACATGCATGAAGTGCTCCAGATCATAAATCATGATGTCCTACTTACCCTACTTCTACTCATCATGTGAGATGGTGATTTTGGTGTCTCGGTTGCTTCCTCGCCTCCCACGGACACTAAAGCTATCCTTTCGCCGCCTCTACCACTCCAACTCCTACACTCCTACCTAATACTACCTAAGTCGAAGAATGCAGGCCAGACACACGCTCCCTAGACTCCTCCTAAGACCTAGAGACTCCCCCACCCTCTGATCCTATATAAATTTAAAATAAGACTCTGGCAAGCCAGAGAATCCCTATCCTCAAGGACTAGTCTCGGTCACCTACTTAGGGCCCTCGTCCCTGGTAGCGGCGCCAATGTTTACGAATACGTCGCGACGGACGTCAGCACAACGAGAACTCACCTAACAAGATTTGTTAGCCAAGGACAAAGCTCAACCCGCAGGGGCATGGAAGCAGGCATAGGATGTCAACCTACACTCAACCGACTATTGACTACTTCCTACAGAGATCTCAACCCAATGTCTACGTTACAGCCTTCAAAAGTACACAGGAGGAGATTATCCTACAATGCTTCCAAGAGCCAAATACCCATCAGACGTTCTCGAAACACGAGGAAACTTGAGGGAAATTCTATTAACACCAATAGGCCGCTCTCCCTAAGGTCCGTGACCCAAAACCCTACCAAAAAACACTCGGTGCAAAATCACGTAGGATGTTTGACAGGTTTTTTGCAAGTCGACGTTTCCAAAAAACTAAGGTGCCTAATGTGTAGCTCTACTCAATACGAACGTGTCGATATGCTAAAATCCAAAAACAGACACCATATGCTCATCGAATCACCAGAATAGCTCACGGGTCAATCTCGCGAAGGCGGGCTGTACACGCGCAATGTAGGTGTTGGCGTGTAGCTCTGTCCGGAGGCAACACGCTGCACTTCTCCGCACTCGATTCCGACCACCAGTGTGCACGTAGCATCAAGATAAACTCTCACTCTCTCTTGTACACAAAATACGCTTCTCACAGACACTTGATACAAATCAACACAAGGTTTTTTCATGAAGGTCAAAATTTGGTATAAACTCCTAGTTACAATATCTCAAGTTCCAAAGTAAAATCTTACTCAGTCTAATGGCAAACATAATATACAAAATTGGAAACTTCTGCAAGCCCCAAGTGTTTACAAATGAAATTACAGGTTTTTTTCTTAATCAGGAAATGACTACATAGGATTTCTTTCTTTTCCTATTCTGCCAATCTTTAGTTGAGTGTAGCCGCCAGTCTTCTGCTAACACGTAACAACAAAGCTTCGATGCACTTTAGATCACTCTAGCCACTTAGATATTGTGGATTCAATGAAACTTTTGTGCTAGAGACAGATGCTAGTAATCAAGCTATTGGAGTAGTTGTTCTATAAGAAGAAAGGCCAATTGCATTTGAAAGCAAGAAACTTGATTTTTCACATCAAAATTATCTTACTTATGAAAGCGAGATCCATACAACATTGTCCCAATTTGAAAATGTGGCAATGTTTTTTGTATGTTGCTCAATTTAAAATAGTGTTTGACCATGAAAGTATAAAGGGTTTTACACAACAATCTGGCTTAAAGTATAAAGTAGTTTACACAACAATCTGGCTTAAAGGGAAAAAAGTTAAGGTGGATGAGACGCTTCAAGAGTATGATGCAAATCTCTAGTACTATAAAGGACGATACAATGTGATGGTCAATGATCTTACTAGAATTTTACAGGTCAACTCTCTTCTAGTCACAAAACTTAAAAGTGAGTTTCGGGCATCTCTAAAGGGTATATGTGATCATAATTGTATGTACTTCAAAGGTGTGGATCCATGTCAAAAAGACAAATCCTTCTCACTTTTATGTTCGTAGTGTGTTTACTTCCTCCATACCCATTGGGTGTTTCCAAAGACCTTAGGGGTGACTTGAAGTATCCCAATATTGTGTGTGTTGCATTTTCAAGCTCTTCTAGCATAGAGTTCTAGAGGTATGATTTTCAAATGGTCTTCATAAGCACAAATCTAGATTCAAGTGTTTATTGATTCTGGACACAAGGGTGCGCAAAACTGCCAAATAGGGACCCCTATCTCGCCCATTTGCATGCCCTTGTGGCCACACTCCCTTTTGGGCATTTTTGGCCTTCTCTACAACCAAGACACCAGAGATGCTCAAATGTTCTATGAAATCAAGTGCATTAGGATATTTTGGAGGTTATTCCAATTGCAGATGTCTATCCTTCTTCATACGAGGAATGGTAGCCAGTTGAGTGTATTGTAGGTCTCATATCTGTAATCCATTCTAATATTGGTGTTTTATAGTATGTTGGAAGAACTAGCAAGAGCCTTGCATATCAAGGCCTTTTCTTCTACGAGCACTTCCACCAGCTCAACCAAAGAAATCTTTGTAGGCTCTGCACCCTTGGAGCTTTCAAAATCTTCATGGGCTATCAAGTCTCTTCTTCTTGCTGCCAGACCTTTCCCCTCCTTTAGCAGCCAAACCAAGACCTTTGCTTGCATTCCTAGTAGTCACCTTAGTTCTTTCCATTTCCCTGTAAGCCTATAGCCTCTCTCTCTCTCTCTCTCTCTCTCTCTCTCTCTCTCTCTCTCTCTCTCTCTCTCTCTCTCTCTCTCTCTCTCTCTCTCTCTCTCTCAGGATGTGGTAGTATGTCATGTGAGTGGCTTCTTGAATCCCTTTTAGACTTTTTGGCATGCCATTTGGACAATTGTAAGTGATGTAACCATTCTCTCTCTCTCTCTCTCTCTCTCTCTCTCTCTCTCTCTCTCTCTCTCTCTCTCTCTCTCTCTCTCTCTCTCTCTCTCTCTCTCTCTCTGCGCTATGGTACACAAGCAGCCTTTTGCGATCAATAGAGTTCTCTTTGTGCGCCAAAGTGCTACTTCCTCATAGAATATTGTGTCTTATGTATCTCTCCACCCCCCTCTCCAACTCTACTTCTCCTCTCCTAGATTAACCACCTCTCTCTCTCTCTCTCTCTCTCTCATAAAAACAATTATTAAAAAAAAAAAGTTCAGCACTTATAATAATAATAATAAAAAAACTTGCTACTTGAATCATTGCCAAACAATGAAAATGTGCTTGTGTTTGTCAATTTAAGACCCACGGACCCTCCAAGAGGGGCCATAAGGGTGTGCAAAATGGCCAAATAGAGCCTGGACACAAGAAAGTAAAAATTGGCTCCTTGTTTGGCCATTTTGCATGCCCTTGTGGCCCCTCTTGTTGAGGGTCCTTGGGGCCTTAAAATGGCAAACAGGGTCCTTTTTTAATGCATGGCCATGAGATAGAGGTGTAATGGTTGATGTACTCAAAGCAAGACCCCCCCCCCCCCCCCCCCCCCCCCTATTTTCTTTGTGTTTAAAGGCAGGTCAATGGCCTCACATATCCAGTGCACTTAACATCAAGCACTAGAAATTGACCAAACAAGGAGCCTTTTTTTACTTCCTTGTGTCCACCCCCTGTTCTTGGGAATGTTTTCGTTGGGGTTTCTTGCTTAGCATTTTACATAGGCACGAGTGGTACATATCTTCTATGCTAACAATGTATACATCTATAATTTATATTTACACTTTCTCTATTCAAAAGAGCTATATAGTAGAATTCAAATCCACAATTTAATAGTTAAGTTCACAAGGTGATAGTTATTGGTACTAGTAAAACGGCGCCGCCTTCGCCTTCGGCGGCGACATGGCCCCTATTATCCTCAAACCCTTTGCTTCCACTGCCTATTCAGACAGGGTTTGGGACCACTGGCCAAAGTAATGAGATACCAGGACCAAAGATGCCTTGGGATTTTTTGATTGGAGCTGCATAGACATAGGGAGAGCCTCTTGAGGAGACCAAATAGTAGGAGACGCTCGTAGAGGGAGATCATTGATTTCTTCAGACTACCCCTCTAGTTTGTGGAAATTCCTAAAATACCCCTCAAATTTCAAAAATTCCCAAAATACCCTTGTATCTATTTTTGTTGGACTGTTCAAGATTTTCTAATCTTTTGCTTTTTGAAACTTGAGATCCTTTTTCGAGTGCTTAGCATGTGATTTGTCACAAAATACCTCGCAAAAGAAGGCAATTTACGCATTCTAGGAATTTATGACTAAATTTTGGGGGTATTTGAGCAAACTTCGATGCTTTGCACATGCCTTAACTTGACAGAGACGGCACCTATCCTAAAAGCTCGACGATCTCCTACTCGAGCTCTGAGCCTCTAACTGCTATGCTCGACGGCCTCTCTCAAGTTTGCCTTTATGTTTTTGGTTAGGGAAAATCTATTTCTCTAGCCCTGCCCGTGCTCAACGGGCTGTCTCTCTCAAGTGTTTGGGAAAAATGTGTCTCAGCTTAATATGGAGTCATTTTCAATTTCAAAAATGACGTTGAGGGCAAGGGGAAAGGAGGAATTCCGCCCCAAAATAGAGCCCCTCATGTCTTGTAGGATGTGCGTGAACTTTGAAGGTTGAAGCAAGAGGGAGAAATGGAGCAAGCCCGTATTGATTTAGTGTTGGGGACCGTTGGAGTGCTGGCACAAAGTCACCGGCTCATTGAGATCCACCCAGCCTCTTCCCTGTAGTGTACACACACTGCTCTCAATTAGAAGCTTCGAAGGCTCTATTTTGCAAATCTGAGACAAACGCCATGTCATACTGATTTGATCTTTGATCGAAAGAGGAGATGGCCACACGCAATGCTTTGCTTTGATCCTAGCACCGGAACCCCTCTCTCTCTCAGGCTTAGCCTGTCTCACTCTCTCTCTCTCTCTCTATCTCTCTCTCTCAAGCGTCAGTGTCCTCTATCATGGCTAGATCATAGAGGACTCTCTCTCTCTCTCTCTCTCTCTCTCTCTCTCTCTCTCTCTCTCTCTCTCTCTCTCTCTCTCTCTCTCTCTCTCTCTCTCTCTCTCTCTCTCTCTCTCTCTCTCTCTCTCTCTCTCAAGCGCCTTATGCCGGTTGAGGGCAGGGGGAAAAGGAGAAATTCCGCCCCAAAATAGAGAAAAATAGTGTAAAAACCCAAAAAAAAACCTTATTTTTTAAAATATTTGTCTCGCTTTCTCTCTGCAACTCTCTCTCTCTCCCCCACCAATGTGTGTGTCTCTCTTTCTCTCTCTCTCTCTCTCTTTCTCTCTCTCTCTCTCTCTCTCTCTCTCTCTCTCTCTCTCTCTCTCTCTCTCACACTCACCAGTGTTAATCACCGTGTGTGGAAGTACGTCCAAACTTTGAGTCTGCGGAGTGCAAGTCAATTATTTTGAGAGTATCTCCTCTTTCAACCTACCCTAAAGCATGAAGACGTTCATATAGAGTTCCAAAAAAATGTGTCTTAGCTTAATATCATGCCGTTTTGAATTTCAAAAATGGCGGTTGAGGGCAAGGGGAAAGGGCGAAATTCCGCCCCAAAATAGAAAAAAATAGTGTTAAAACTCAAAAAATAAACCTTCTTTTTTTAAATATATGTCTCGGTTTCTCTGTGCACTCCCCAAATGTGTGTGTCTCTCTTCTTCTCCGGAATCTCTCTCTCTCTTTTCTTCTTGACTAATAGACAGTGTTCGGGAAAAATGTGTCTCAGCTTAATATCGTGCCGTTTTCAATTTCAAACTTGCCGGTTGAAGGCAAGGGGAAAGGAGAAATTTCGCCCCAAAATAGAGAAAATTAGTTTAAAATCCCAAAAAATAAACCTAATTTTCTAAGATTTCCTCTTGAAAATTTCAAGAAAGTGAATTTTGTATATTTGGAGAAATGAATTTTCCCGAACATTGCTAATAGGTCTTGAGTTCAACTCTGCTCATCCGCTACATCTTTAAGGTATATCGTGGGATAGTTTTCTAGGACGTTAACACTAGGTTGGTAATGGGACACTTTTATGTCCTTGGACACATTTATGTCCTGTTAAGTGACCATATTCCTTGAATTATGTCAAGAGTTTCAAAATGGGTTTTGAGGTGCGATCTATCTAGAAAGTTGTCTCATGAGCTGAAAAAAACTTGACATTTTTTTGAAATATCAATTCCATCTTTAACCTTGTCCTTGCACAACATTTCACAACCTAAACTGTGTGAAAAAACGGGTCCTGTTTTTGGCTTTTTGCAACTACACCACTCTAGAATTCATGTTTGTGAGGTCTATAATGCTAGAAAACTATCTTCAGTAGTCCTCAACATATCCTGGTGCTTCTAGGGAGAAATAAATGTTAAAGTTGTAAGTTATGACCAAATTACAAAAATTGTCAAATCCTGTTTTTTAGCCAATTTTAGCTCTTCTATGATTTTTTTGGTGGCTTTCATGATATCCAAATGCAGTTTTGATTTTGTATGTCGCATATTGTAACATAAAACTAATATTCCTTGAGTTTTGGGGCACCTAATACCCTATTTTGCATAGTGCACAACGATGGTTGATTTTTTCAATTATAAAAGAAAACGAAACATTCTAGTATATCAAGTATAGCTTTTTCAATATTACTAGTTTCTTGTGAGAACTATATGCATTTTGTAGGTAGTAACCATATCTAGTCATAAGCATCAAATTTGGCTAGATATTGAATAATTTCTATGGGATTCTACAACTCATAATGTTAAACCCAGATTTTTCATGTTTGCTGTATTTAGCACTTCATTGTTGTCCCCAAGATTCCCCTTGGTAAGAGATGTATTATTATTTTGACATGCTCCATGGCTTCTCATGAATCTAAAGGATGTATTATTATTTTGACATGCTCCATGGCTTCTCATGAATCTAAAGGACAACAGGGAACTAAGAAAACATGCATATATTATTTGTATTGAGCGTGGCTATAGAAACATTGATGATAGGTTTGCAGAATGGAAAAAATTCAACTTTTTTGTACCTATTTCTTTTGGCAAAACAAAAAATAGTGAGTGAGAAGCAATCATATGTTCTGATCACCAACCACTGAAGTTAACCATGGAATTTATCTTAAGTCCTACAAAAATCCCTAATCTTATTTTTATGCAACAAAACGTAAGAAATGACTGTTTTGATGAAAATGTAATGGTCCATCAACTTTGGAGGCTTGGGGTGACCAAAAGATGAGAAATTTTACAAGTTTCTTATTTTTTCCATGTGTAGTAGGCCTTGAACTATAACCTCATGAAAGGATTTTACAAAATGAGTGGATCTACTATGGTTTTGGAGGTTTTTTTCAAAACCTTGAAAGGACACTTTTATGTCCTGTTAGGTTACCAACCTAGTGTTAAAACTCTCTTCTTCTTTTATCTCTCTCTCTCTCTCTCTCTCTCTCTCTCTCTCTCTCTCTCTCTCTCTCTCTCTCTCTCTCTCTCTCTCTCTCTCTCTCTCTTTGTGTGTGTGTGTGTCAGTCACCAGTGTTGACCACTGCTTTGAGGCTTGCGCCCAGTGTTCAGAAAAAATGTGTCTCAACTTAATATCGTGCCATTCTCAATTTTAAAAATGCCGGTTGAAAGCGAAGGGAAAAGGAGATATTCCATCCCAAAAGAGAGAAAAATAGTGTAAAAATCTGAAAAAATAACCTAATTTTCTAAAATTTCCTCTTGGGAAATTCAAAGAAAGGAATTTTGTATGGTTGGAAAATTGATTTTTCCCGAACACTGCTTGCACTAGTTCGTTTCTCTCTCTCTCTCTCTCTCTCTCTCTCTCTCTCTCTCTCTCTCTCTCTCTCTCTCTCTCTCTCTCTCTCTCTCTCTCTCTCTCTCTCTCTCTCTCTCTCTCTCTCTCCGAGGAAGTCCAAGCTGTTAATCAGCGTGCGTGCAAGTCCTCAGAGTGACAGAGAGGGAGGCTCTCTCTCTCTCTTCCCTACTGCACGTGCGCGCTACGCATCCGTTTTTCTTCTTGCTCTAAAGCTGCACACAAGCACTGCGCATCCGTTTCGTTCAACGCACACCAGCCGGAGGCAGCCGGCCGATTTTGGTACAGACACGTGTCCGGGGGAGGGGGTCAGAATCCCTTCGCCCATAATCTATTAGTATCGATTCCAATAATTGAGGGATTTTCTAAAACTAAGGTCACACTTTATGAGGTTTTTAAAAAAAAAGGTGTATTTATGGGATTTTCTACGAGAATGAGGGCTATTTATTATTATCACTAATGATTAAGAGCGGGGGGTACAAACATGTTGCTCAGGTTCATACTTCACCCCAGTGCCCATACGCAAAATGGCAGGCCGGAGGTGCATCAGGCATCGTGTAGCTTGCAACAAGCAGCTTCGGCCTTTTACAGTCTTCTACTGTCTCCAATGTTGGGGCGGAATTTCTCCTTTTTCCCTTGCCTTCAATCGGCATTTTTGAAATTGAAAACGGAACGATATTAAGCTGAGACACATTTTTCTCGAACATTGGCTCTCTCTCTCTCTCTCTCTCTCTCTCTCTCTCTCTCTCTCTCTCTCCCGCAACCAGAAACAGGACGGCCCGCACGACGCTCTCTCTAGTTAGAGAGGCATTTTGGTAACTTTCCTTGGTAAAATACTTTTTCCCGAACACTTGCTTGACGCCCACAATGGCCAACTGTTCATTAATGCCTCAACGATAACGCTTGTGTGTTCAACTCGACGGGGCAAGATACTATACAAAGATAGATCTTCGTTCAGATACCACCAGATGCGTACCTTTTGAAATATATCTCTAAAACTACCTTTAGAACACGGTTCATGCATTTTGAAATTTTGGTTATACCTTTTGGTCTAACCAATGCTCCAACTACATTTATGACACTCATGGAGTATCTTACGTCCCCTTATCTTGGAAAATTTGTTGTGGGTTTCCTAGATGACATTCTCATTTACAGTAAGACTGATGATGAACACATAGAACACTTACGATTAGTGTTCGAATAGCTACAAATTCACGCTCTATATGCCAAGCAAAGCAAGTTCGATTTCTTTAAAACAGAGATACATTACGTCGGTCATGTGATCTCTTATTTTAGCATCAAAATGGACACTGACAAGGTCGCTGTCATTCTTTGATGGCCACATCCCAACATGGTTGAGGAGCTTCAAATCTTCTTAAGTATGGCTGGATTTTATCGACAATATATCCGTGATTATGCCAAAATTGTTGTTCCTATGATGGATCAACTTAAAGCAAAAGGTAAGACCTTTCCTTAGGAGGAATCCCAACAATGCAGTTTTGAATAACTCAAGGTAGCTATAGCCACTACTCCCATCCTAGCATCGTTGAACCACTTAAGCCGTTTGTGGTAGAGATTGATGCTGGTGATAAAGCAATTGGTGCGCGCGGTACTTCTCTAGGAGGGAAGACCTATAGCCTTTGAAACTAAACCATTGGATAGATATCAACATAATTATTCTCTCTATGAGAGAGAGCTCTATGCCATAATTTACGCTTTACGAAAGTGGCGACACTGTTTATGTGGTGCCGAGTTTGAAGTAGTTTTTGACCATGAGAGTATTAAATGGTTTACTACTCAAACGGACTTGAAGGATCGTAAATCTAGATGGGCAGAGATCCTTCAAGATTACGATTGTAAGCTACAATATTGCAAGGGGCCATATAATGTAGTAGCAGATGCATTAAGTCGAATGTCTCAGATTAATTCACTTGCTTTCACGGAAAGAAAGAGTGAATTTTTGGATTCATTATGAGGCAAGTGTGCACAAGATCAATCATATGCTAAAGTGTGGAGTGCAGTTTTAAGAAGGGATCCCTCACACTCACATGTCTCTGCACAGCGAGATCAACATGTCTCTGTACACACAGATAAAAACTCCAACACACAGAGCTCCAAAAAGAACTCAAACACTAGGTGCCATATATTATTTGAGTGTCATGATAGTCCAAGTGCTGGTAATCCATGTATTTGTAAGACATATGCCTTAGTTCGTCGTCAATTTTATTGGCCAGGCCTACATCATGATGTTCAAGAGTACATACTAAACTACCAATAGTGCCAAGTTAATAAGGCACAGCGTCTCAAGGTAGGTGGCCTTTTACATCCTTTAGAGATTCCACAAGGTAAGTGGGAGAGTATCTCTATGGCTTTTATAGTAGGACTACCTACTACAAATCGTGGGCATGATTCCATATAGGTAATTATAGATCGTCTAAAAAAGACTATTAGCATGGCTATTTGTAGAGCATATATATAGACTCTACGGTCTTCCAGCTAGTATCATTAGTGTCAGAGATAGAAAGTTCGATATTCGCTTCTAGAGAGCTGTGTTTCAAAAGTTGGAAACTACACTTAATCTTAGTACGGTTGATCATCCCAAAACAAATGGTCAAACCAAAAGATCTAATCATGTGCTAGAGGATATTCTATGAGCATATTCTAGCAAGAAGAAAAACAATTGGGAAGACTACTTACCTATATCGGAATTTGCTTATAATAGTTCAAAGCATGTGACTAGAGGATTTAGTCCATTTCTGCTTTTATATGGTTTTCAACCTAGATCACCCATTACGGTTGGGTTGACTAAGGAGAAGATATAACAAGTGAATGATTTTCTCCAATACCATTTTGATATGCTTTGAGTTGCTCGACAGAATGTTAAGAAAGCTCAAGATCGATATAAGAAGTATTTAGATGAGCATCGTCGTCTTGCTACTTTTGAAGGAGACAAGGTTTTCCTCAAAGTTTTGGAGCATTTAGAAAATTTGAAGACGGGAAAAGTTGTTAAACTTTCACCACGCTATTGTTGACCGTTTACCATTCTCAAATGTATAGGTCAATTGGTCTATAAGTTATCTCTTCCCTAGCACTCACGAGTTTATCCTGTTTTTTATGTTAGCCATTTACAAAAACATCTAGGACAAAATAATAATGTCATTGACACAGGTGTGTTAATTGACTTTATTGAATTGCCAAGCACCCCTCATGAACCCAAAAAGATTTTGGATTCTCATGAGCTTTACACCAGACATCGTGTCAGATGACACGTGTTGGTAAAATGGCTAGATAAACCTGAAGAAGGTTCTACATGGGAGAATGTCTCCACACTTAAGAAACATTTTCCTACGTTTGTTTTTGAGGATGAAAAAAATTCTCCAAGGGGGGCGGGGGGGTAATGTAAGGACACGGGTCCTACGGGCAAGGCCACCGGCATGGCCGAGTAGTATGTACGCTAGGGGGAGGCTATAAGATAGCATGGTTGGGTGGAGACTAGCACACACTGGTGATGTGCTTTGTAGCACCATTATCAAAGTACCACACATGAGCTTGTACAACATCTGACATACATGCATCATGGACAGAATGATCATAAGTACACTATGCACTAAAAGCCCATTTTGCATCAACATCAACATCACAATCTCCTTTCACATAAGAGTCAATAGCTGCATTTGTAGTGGAACCAATCTCTTTCTTCTTAGCCTCTTTTTCCTTCAATTTAGGGCACTGCTTGATCAAGTGATCATTAGCTTTACAATAATGGAAACACATCTTTTTTTTCCCCTTTCACCATAATTCTCAGACAAATTTCTTCTAGCAAAAGCATTAGGAACAAGTGATTTACCACTCATAGAAGAACCATGAAAGTGGCTACATTGTTGTTGCCACCTTTTCTTTGAGCACCAATAAAGGCATGTTCAAATGCATTTTGTTTAGCACACATCATAACATTGGGGGGTGCTATTTTTTTGATGGCTTTGGTGCACATCTAGGGTTGTATAGCATGTGATTGAGTCTCACAATGCAAGTAAGTTATGTTATCTATGGAGAGTTATCAGATATTCTCCTTCTAATTTCTTCATTGTATAGTTGTCACTAGATTATTAGAATGACATCATTTTCTACTTAATAGCTTTGTGCTCACAAAATCTGGTGTTTACTTACAGAGTAAACTTGTTTTGAGAGGACATGGACAAGCAACCATGTGCAAAGATGGAAAACATTGTATTCTTGGTCCTTGAGGAACCTTTTGCTAACATGTTAAAAGATTCTGATAAGAATAGTAGGATTTGTATAGAATCTTGAGCCAATAGGTACTCTTTAGGAGCTCTTAGAAAAGCCCTCCATAAAGTACTACCATATTCCCTAGTGTGATAGACACACAAATAAAGTGTATATGAATCTCTAGATGAGGAAGAAAACACATGTAAGAGAACCTTGACAACAACAACATCGACTCTCTTTGTAATTCTTTTCATGAGGTTGGATTCCTTAATAAATGCTTGTGTATTTATACTCATTTTGGTGTTTTTTTTTTTTTGGGTTAAATGGTGTCATATTGATGCTTTTCCTAATGGATCCAAAAATAATAAATTCACCACCTACATATTCCAAGTGTATGGTGCAAAGAAACTATAAAAGAGATAAACTGCTATAGAAAAGAAAAATTGGAAAAAAAGTACAAATATGTGAATCCACATTTGAATCACCTCCTTGTATAGACATAAGAAGTCTTTTGCCTTTTCAGTTTCATGGGACTTTTCATTTCCCAAACTTACCCTTCACTTATTCATTTCCTAAACTCACCTTTATTCATTTGAGGTGTTTTGAAAGGATTTTCATTTTTCAGAAATTGGGGGCCCCTAATGAGTGAGAGTATTTAATTTAAATTACAAGAGTTTCATAAAGATTTGAGAAACATTGTTGATTTTCCTCTAAGATGTTTCAAGTCTCAAGTCTTATCACTCCACCATGAAGAAATTCAAGCAACATTTGATTTCCGTTTAATCATTAATGGTTATTCTCATTAAAGTGGATCATAACCTTTTTCAAGATGTACTCATTTGGGAATGCTGAATATATCGTGCTCCATTAGCAGCATTTCACAAGTTGAGAAAGCCAAATTCTTGCTTTCCAACATGCTATTATTTCCATACTAGTATGCCTATGCCAAGATTGAGTTATAGAAATGACAACTTGAGATGGAGGTGTTGATGTATAGTGGTGATTGATATGTAAACAATTAATTTATTTTTTATTCATGTTTTAGCATACATATATTGTATAGCCTTTGAATTTCCACCTTTTTTGAGCACTATTGACAAGTGTTTGGTATCAAATCTTCTTAAATATCCCTATTCATTGGCTATTGGTAGCTATCTCTTTGGTATTGCTAAAGATGATCTATACTACTAGATAATGGGGGAAGGGATTGCGGCCCCCTCCTCCGGACACGTGTTTGCACAAAATCGTTCGACTTCAACCGGTGTGTGTGCCCTGCAGTTCCAACGTGGCTGTTGCATGCGCACAGCTGGGGGGGAGAGAGAGAGAGAGAGAGAGAGAGAGAGAGAGAGAGAGAGAGTCGGCCAATGTTTTCTGAGCCTCAAGCGAGATAGAGGGAGGACATGCGAGAGATTGTGTGGGTGTACACAGGCGTGAGTGTGTGTGTGTCTGAGAGAGAGAGAGAGAGAGAGAGAGAGAGAGAGAGAGAGAGAGAGAGAGAGAGAGAGAGTCGGGCCCCTCACCTCGCCCACGTGTAGGACTCGCCACCTCCTACGGGCGTGCGAGCCACCTCCCAGTGTCCACCTCCTCATGGCCTGCGTACCTCCTGCTGGCGGTGGTCTCGGGACTGACCCCAATTTCCCAAGCATCCCAAAAACATGGCCGCACGGTGTAGGCATGACGACATGAGGAAAATCCAATGATGCAGTGTTGGGGAAAAATCAGTTTTCCAAACATACAAAATTCCTTTCCTTGAATTTGCTTAGAGGAAATTGTAGAAAACCGGGTTACTTTTTCAGTTTTTTACACTATTTTTCTCTATTTTGGGGCAAAATTTCTCCTTTTCCACTTGCCCTCAATCGGTATTTTGTAAAATGAAAACGACGCGATATTAAGCTACAACTCATCCACTCGAGGCAGAGGATACTTATTTTGATGTTTTTGGCGTTTAATCCATGATAATCTACGCACATGCGCATAGTACCATCTTTCTTTTTTACCAATAGAATTCGTGATGTCCAAGGCGAAGTGCTAGGTCTAATGAAACCACGGGCAAGGTAGTCAGCTAATTGACTCTCAGCCTCCTTGGCCTCACTAGAACTCATACGATAAGGTGGTTTACTCACCGGTTTAGTGCCCGACAGGACATCTATGCCATGTTGCACATCACATATAGCGGGTAAACCAGGCGGTAAATCACTTGAGAATTCATCACTATACTCCGTGAGTAAGTGAGTCAGATTTTGTCGTGCAAAAGGAGAAAGTAAAGTAGAGTTATGATGGGATGGAGAATCTTGTAATTCCTATCATGTTTGTTTTACAACAGTTGCATACTGCTCAATAAAATTAAAATTGAGAGCACTTTGCTCTTTAGAATTGTTAAAACTTTGCTTATTAGTAAAGTTCATTGCACTTTGTATACCATAACTAGAATTCACAGCATCTTGCTCTTGAGAATTCACAAAACTTGGGGATAAGCAGTAACACAAAAAGAATTCATCTATTAAATCTGCTTTCTGTAAAATAGAAAACTCTGTTGTACATATAAGAGGTACAGATGGTATATTTTTCTCCCCAAGCAAAAGCACATGTTTACCATTGGCTATAAAGGATAGGGAGTTGTGTTCATAACTAGTGTGCAATGTGTTTCCTAAACCATGCATCCACTCCCATCCTGAAACTACATCAACACGGTCCATGTTCATAACTTGAAAGTCAAGGGTCATCGTATAATCTTCAATAATAAGCTCAACCCCTTGAACTACCGTGTCCCATACTTCTTTATCATTTCCAGAAATCTCTTCTACCTTATACTTGTGGGAGAAGGGAGTCTGTGTAAGCTTTAATTTCTTGACTAGCTTATAGATCAGGAAGTTATGGGTTGCACCATCATCCACTAAAATACAAACACATTGTCCGTTACTAGTGCCATGCATACGAGTTAACTCATGGGGGTCAAAGGTGGGCTACCACATTGAAGCAGGCACACAACACTTGTGCTTTTGTTCCATATGAATAACCTCTACATTACAATAATTAGGAGATGAATCTAATGTGAGGGGCTGCACCGTGTGCATGGCCTTTTCTTTGCCTTGCAAAAGAGAAAAATCCTTCTTTTTATGTTGGTCCGAAAGACATCTGAAACACAAATTGTGTTTCCTTGCACGCTCAAATCAACAGTGCTGAGAGATCCACATGGAGTATCTTATGATTGCTTAGGCTTCTTAGTCTCTTGTGGACGTGGAGAGGTAGATTGTCTCTTATTCCTCTTGGAACAAGTGGGAGATCTACCTCGCCATTGGCTCTTAGCCACATTGCTCTTAGCAAAATTATTCTTAGAGTAGGGAACACTTCCCTTCCTCTCTTGGTCATCATCATATCTTTGGGCATGACCGATGGCTTCTTCCAAAGTTTTTGGATGTTGGATCTTGACATGAATACGATAGTCTTTGTCAAGGCCCCTATTAAAACCTCCTATCTTTTGGAATTCATCTAGACCTTCTAGTTTTAATATGATTTTTCGATACTTGGAAATGTATTGAGTGAGAGAGAGTCCAAACATGCGGCATGCATTCCATGCTAACCAATTCTTATCCTCTTCATTGGAGTTCAAAAACTCTTTGGAGAAAGAAGCTTAAAACGTAGCTCAAGACGGAGGACGAGCATCTATTGGAAATGTCATCCACCACTTATAGGCCTTGCCTTTAAGAGATAAACTTCTTTCCATAGATGTATTTACATTCGGGGTGTGTCTCAATCAATGAATATCACTCCATTTGTGTAAGAATGTATTGATTGCATCCTTTTTGCGATCATGCTCTTCACCGTGAAATTCAAGAATGGTGATATTCTTAAGCAATGCATTGCTACCTTCTACATCTTCTGAAGCACTTGTCTCTTGGACTCCTTGAGTCATGAGATCTTGGGTTCCTTGAATCGTGTCAGCTGGGGCTCCTTGAGCCGTCTGTGAATTTATAAATTTCACAAGTAGCTTAGTAAGATTTGTTACATTTGCATTTAGTGCAAAGAGGTTGCGTTCAAGTATGCTTTGACTATTTTTCAAAGTCTTGAAAGCAACCATATCTACAAGGCCATGATCTCCTAGATCCTCATCGTCATGCATATTAATATCGGTAGCACCCGTGGTGTCCGAATTTTATGAACGAGCTCAAAATCAAAAGTGTGTGTAGGTGGAATATCCTCGCTGATAATAAATACACACTAATGTAGAGAGAGAAAAGAAAACGTCAACTTGTATCTTGTAAATCTTGAAGTATTTGTGTTTTTAATGCTCGGCAACTTTTGCGTTGCATGCGAACCTCGCCTTGCAGAAATTGTAGCGCTTCACGTGTCGTTTGTCATAAGAACACCTTCGTTGATTCTTCACAAAAACTCCTCGTTTTTGTGAAGGCTTTTGTTCAGTTTTAAGCTTCTTCCTTGAGGAAAAAAGAATTTTTGGAGAAAAACTTGTCTTTTTCTAAGAAGTGAAAAGGAAGGGTGAAACTACTTCCTTGAAGTTTGTAGCTTTCCTTTCCTTCTAGCTTTCCTTGTCAAGTCAAATATATTATCTTTCCTTGTTATACACAACAATGTTCAATAGCTTGAATGATAGAGTATTGGCCTCTTACCCTCATGGGGTGGGTTCAACCCTCCCTCATGCAAGGGTTTAGAGGGCCTTCCTATATTGTAGCCAACTAAGCCTTGGTGTCGTAGAGTTGCCAATCGAGTTTGCCTCGATGTTCGCCTTGGTCGTGCGTTGTGGAGGGCGTAGGTGGGGTGTTTACAATCGCTATCTGATGTCTGTATCTCCATGGTGCGCATAGAACTTTGTGCCTGTCTTCTTTTTGCTACATTGCAGGAGTGTCATTGTCCCTGCCCGCAGATCGTGGGAGAGAAGATGGGCGTTGCATGCACATGCAACCCGCTTTTCTCCTTTCCCAATAATAGCTCAGATACCAGTGAAAGGACGAGAGTAATGTGTGTGCTAGTCTTCACCCAACCATGCTATCTTATAGCCTCCTCTTAGCGTACACACTGTTCGGTCATGCCGATGGCCTTGCCCGTAGGACCCGTGTCCTTACATGTACATCTCAAGATCCTCACTCGATTCATCCTCAACAGATGTCCAGCAAGTGTTATCTTCATGAAAAGGAACATTGAGGAGCTCATCCATCCACTCTCTCTGTGGAAACACAACATGGATCTTCCTTTTGCCCTTTTTTGCATCCATCTCTCTCTCTCTCTCTCTCTCTCTCTCTCTCTCATACACACACACACACACACACACATTGCGTGCCACTTTGCTTTTGCATCACATGTGGACATGCAAGTATAGCTTGAGCTTCTCAAGCAGCGCCCTCCTTTAGCACAATCTAGGCTTACAACACATATTGGCTTTGAGAATATGGTGGATTCACCTTTTTAGGGAAGTGCAAGGGGTGGACCCATGGCTGTCATCCACAAGTTAATATAACCATCAAGCTTCGACTCTGTAGTGCGTCGCATTGACCAAATTCTAGCACATACCTAGTAACATCATCTTGGTCCAGTAGCAAAGCGCATTGCTCCCATCATGCATTTGGCATACACACACAAAAATAAGCGGCAAAGAGAGCTACCCTCATCATAGAATGTACCTTGTTCCCTCTCTCCATTGATGGACTCTTTACACAACTGCCTTTCTTGTCCCTTGCTTGGGAAGCCTTGCAGCCTTGAACACTTACTCCATGGACAGGGTTACTCCATGGACATCCTATGTTGTGTCAGCTTGCCCAACATACCCATTCGCTTGCGCCGTCCCTCCTGATTCACTAAGGTCTTAGTTGCCAATTCAAATTTTGCCCGCGAGCCACGCATAGGGAAATTTTAAAACTCCTCGCCGCTCAAGCTCCACCTCGACACATTTTTGCCATCGTGGCCCAACTCCCACGTAGCCTGATGTCCATGTTACTTTTTTCTTGCTTGTGTGGAATGTCGTGATCACTTTGGAATCCGTGCCCGACTTCCCATCCATTGATCCCACCACATGGGATTTTTTTAATATCCCATGTCATATAGTGCTGAGGCACACATGAGAGCCCCAATTGAGCAGCCTCCAAATGTTTGGGCAGAAGAGGCCTCCAAGTGCAAACCCAAAGGATGCCCAAAAATGTTGGATTGAGGTTGACTTGTAATGAGATCATCAAAAAGATCAAAAAGGGGAAGTTTGTATACAAATGCTGCACTAAAGTTGACTACCATCAGAGAAGATGGTCCTTTGCACGATCTATTTTAAGTAGGCAGTGCTAGAGAGGGAGAGAGAGGGGGAGAGAGAGAGAGAGGGAGGGAGGGAGGGAGGGAGGGAGGGAGGAGACGACGTAGTGGTCGGCTTTCATTTGCCACCCTTCTGATAGATTATTGGTAGGAGAATCTGAAGGCGCGGGCAGAGGGGCTCGAGAGGGTGACACTTTTAACACACATATAAGAGCACAGTATGCCATGATCATCAACCATCACAAGGAACTTTGGACATGTTACCATATAGCAACACCCATTGCGTTTCGTGTACTTACTAGATAGAACTAGAAACTTTAGAGCTTTTTTCTAGATCGATCTATCAAAATTATTATTTTACAGAATTTCCTATATGGTGAGTTGTAGTTTGCTACATGGAACTAGCAAATTCAAAGTGCCTCTAGATTTTCTAAATGGTAAGTATGTGGAGTTGCTAGATCCAAGTAGGAAATTCCAAAATTTTTATATGGTAAGTTAGTAATTGCTAGATGAAACTAGCAATTTATAAGCTCTATTGGGTTTCCTATATAGCAAGTTTGTAGAGTTGCTAGCTACAAAGGGCAAAATTCTGAGTTTCTATATGGTAAGTTAAGAATTGCTCGATGGGACAAGCAATCTCAAGGTGCCTCTAGAGTTTTGTTATAGTAGCTGTGGTTACTAGTTAGAGCTAGCAAATCATAGGTCCAACACAATTACTGATTAGCAACAAGTTCACACTTAGAACATGGTAACTATCTACTGCTAAGCATTTACAATGAAAATCTAAGATTAGAATTGGTTTCCTATACATTTCTTCTGATAGTCTATTTGTTAACAAAAGCACAACATTTTGTACATTTTATCATGTAGAAAATTATATTCTTTCTCATTGTATTTGATAGAGTGCTTAACATCATGAGCTTCTAGTGAACATGCACAAATATCTAGTTAGGTGAAGTTGTAGAAAGGGGAAAGATAGGCCCTTCAGGCATGTTTAGAGTAGTGTATTAAGGCAACTCAAATGTGGCTTGATATTGTATGGCTCCATGTCTTGAAACTCTAGCTTAATGTACTGAAGAAAGCAAGTCAAGTGCAATGAGCGGGTTATGAAGCTTTAAGGCATCCATCTACATGTGTTGTGATGCAAGGTTGCTTGCAAGCCATAATTTACATTACACTTGCCATATAGTGGAAATCATTCATGATATTGCAAGCACTTTTTAACTATTTTTGGACTAGGCTCTAACACAAGCAATTCTAGTTGCTTTATTTTTGCAGAGTTAATTCAACTTTTGACATCAGCTTTTATCTTCTTTTGTGTTTATTTGTGTTACACTGTATCACCTTTGCAGGACCAAGGTGTTGATAGAGGGATTGATCTCTAGAATAAAATATAACAACTTGTCATGCCTTCCTTAGCTCTACATGCCATCACCCTCAACATAATCGCATGTGCCATATTATGCTACAAGAAATATTAGCACTCTTTGAGCAACACCGCTTGGTTGAAGCTACTTGCCAAAGTTTGGCAAGTATAATAACGAGCTCAAGGCCAACTTCTTCTTTGAGTCTTGCATAAACTTCAACCAAGCCTAAGTAATAGCATGAGTGATTGTCAACAGAAAAACCCTTTAGGTTTCAAGTTTTACACTATTTTCAAATTACTAGCAATTGCCCATGCAAGCTTCTTTTGATGAACTAGCTTTGTTAACTGTTTCAATGCTTCACTATATTACAAACTCCACCATAGTACCACACTTAGCTAGATATGTGGTGTGTCTTCTAGAAGCTCACTATGTTGTGGTAAAGTCATTATGCATGACATGCCAAGGAATTTTGTTGAAAGCTTCTATAAGAGAGAACACACTATTGGAGATCGAGGTAGTTGATTGGAATAGTTATAATATTTGGTTCAAGAAAAGCTACATCATTGAGCTCTAGCTTGTGTGGAAAGAGTATGATGTCCTGATTCCTCACACCATATACTTACATATGTGAATTTTGAGGGTAGGAAATTACACCGATCTTATGCAACAAAATCACCTATTTGCATAGATCTTGACCAAAATGAGAATATATCCTTATGTAAGTTTACTTGTATTTTGATTGTTGGCTGCTATTTTTTTACTCTTTCACTTCTTCAAATTCCATCTCCTCTCTTCAACTGTTTGACACTTAAAAGCTCAATTCTAGGACCTGATGCATGAATTATATCAAAAGCAATCAATATGTCAAAAGCTTATGATGCCCAGGTTAACTTTTTCTATTCATGAAAATATCCTACGATGGGACTTACATGTTGATCGTTCTTCACCATTAAGTGGCACTCACCATGCTTATGTGTCATGCACCCTTAAAAGCCCACACAATTTGCAAAGTTTGAATTAAATTATGCAACTTAATGTTGTGGCTATAGATTTCAATGTATAATGAGTATTCTCACATACATGAGAGAGAGCAATGAGTGGTGTATGATCATTGTTCACATGTGTGTGTGTGTGTGTGTGATAGAGAGAGAGAGAGAGAAATGATATGAAAATGAAATGTTATATTAACGTCTTCAAAAGGCCAAAGTGACCTATGAGACCAGAAAGTTACAATGTGGTGGATCTGATACAAAGTCGGAGTAACAAGATGACAAAAATGAAATGACAAATGTCACAATAAAATACTATGGAATCCTAAACTACTAGGTGTGAACTAAGAAGCTAGCTGGGATAGCTAGATCAAAAGAGATCCAGCATCGGTCTCGCTGGCGGATCTCATCAATCTCCTCCATGGTCAGTAGTCTGACCGGGCGTCGTGCATGTCGAGCCAAAGTGATCTGAATCCTCTGATGAAGCCTCCATCGATGCTGTGTAGTCCTCCACAGTTGTGGGCGTCTGGATCTCCCCAGCTCAGTCGCTGGGTCGAACAGTGTGCCTTTAGTGTGAGACGACGAGCTCTGCTGTGGTAGTAACTCCTCCGAGTGTCCAGTGGGGCAGCTCTAAAGAAATCTGTGATCTGTCTCTGAGACAGGCTAGCCTCTCCTCTCATCAGGCTCTCTCTGTGTCTGTGTAGCTCGAGCAAAAACAAACCCAAGCATCTCGGATCCTTGTACTGCATGACTCTGGAGAATGGTCCAAAGCCCTTTCTGCACAAGCAATGGAAGCGGCCTTGTATCTCGTAGTAGATGGGGTAGTGGCATGTGTAGTGCAACTCTGTCTCAGGCTCGATCTCACACAGGTGGCATGTCATGGCCTCTACTGGTACTCCGTTGTATCTCCCAATCTCGATCTGCAACAGCAGACAGCTGGTGTGAAGATGT